>NW_026652283.1:126030842-126067453 GCF_009828535.3 Hylobates moloch
TTTTTGAGACGGAATCTTGCTCTGTCGCCCAGGCTGGAGTGCAGTGGCGCAACCTCAGCTCACTGCAAGCTCCGCCTCCCGGGTTCACGCCATTCTCCTGCCTCAGCCTCTCCGAGTAGCTGGGACTACAGGCGCCCGCCACCACGCCGGGCTAATTTTTTGTATTTTTAGTAGAGACGGGGTTTCATCGTGGTCTCGATCTCCTGACCTCATGATCCGCCCACCTCGGCCTCCCAAAGTGCTGGGATTACAAGCGTGAGCCACCGCGCCCGGCCCCGTGTATTTTTTTTAACAACACATTTTTTTTTTTTCATGATTTTGCGAGCATAAAGTACTCATGGAAGGATAATTTAAAAATACAATGGAAAAATACATAAAAGCCCATACAATGCGATTAGTGCCAAAATTAACAGGGCACAGAGAGGGCTTAGCACAAGACTGGCTCATTGTCATGGCCAATAATAGTTAAAATTTACTGAGAAATTGCTACAGTTTTATATGGTTGGTTTCTCTAAGTCTGACAGCTCTTGATTCGAAGAGTAACAGGAAATACTTGATCATAGCCACATTTATTGATATATTATATTTCTCATATATATTTGAATATATATTTATACATATAAATGTATATAACATATATATAATTGTCTTAGCCTTGTCATGCATTTATTTGTTTGTGTTTATAGAATGCCTCTGAAATAAGAGGTCCTGTAATTCATAACTGACGCTACAGTTTGCATCTGGGGGCTGTGTTTGTTTTTCCCAGGGCTCACTCATACCCACAGTCACATACCCACGGTGCTCCGCGAATGCTGTGCTTGGGAAGGGAGCTCTCTGGTTTGCTGTGAGTCGTATGTGCAAGGTAATATCAATTGAGGTAGTCGTGGCGAGTGAAGAGGTTTTTAGTAATGTTGATTGAGGTAGCCATAGTGAGTGGCCCTCTGACTGGACTTGGGGATCAAAGCACGTGGTTCAGACTCCATTTCTGCTTCTGACAATTGGTGCAAGCTGCCAGAGCCATTTCATCCCCATCTTTGTCGAGTGTTGTGTGTAATGGGGCAGCTCACGGACTTCCCAGAGGCTCATGTGCAGCTGGATGTGTGAAAATGCTTTATAAATTAAAAAGATGCCATGTGCAATACAAGATGCACATATAGATAGTTTTCTGTGTAAATACCACAGGAAAATGTTACAAAGTTCTGCTCCATGACTTCGTAATGAGTAGAAGGCGATTTTTTACATTAAAAATGGTAGGTGACATGTTCAAAAGGCAGGTTCATGCCATGCCTACCTCCTGCCCTCACAGTGGTAGAAGCAGAAAGAGCTGGGGGCCGAGGCGTCTGTCTTTCCTTCTAGAAGGTATGGGAAGCATCCTTCTTTCCTTCGAGAAGGAATGGGGGGGCTGTTCCTCTCCTTGACACCTGCTGCCTTGCCTTTTCCACTGAGCCACACGTTGGCACTTGTTTCCACACTTTGGGGTCTGTTTCTTGGAGTACGTCTTTTCGTGTTACCAAATTCCATGTCAATTAGGATATGCCTGCTCATAAGTAACCAGCTAACAAAACTTACCATTGCTTAAAAATAAAGTTTTATTTTCTCACGTCTCCAGGAGTTTGCTGACAAAACCAAAACTGAAACAATGGTAACAATTTTGAAATACTCCTTAACAAAGAAGATGTGGAGGTCTTGAACATACCACTTACCGTTTTAGAGCTTAGCAAGGTGATCTAAGGTTTGTTATTCTAGAAGTCACCAGAATCAGGGGTTTTGCCACTAATATCTAACTTGCTTTTAAGAAAAGATAAATGTCCTTCGGGTGGGGGGAGGGGGGAGTGATAGCTTTAGGAGATATACCTAATGTTAAATGACGAGTTAATGGGTGCAGCACACCGACATGGCACGTGTAAACTTGTGTAACTAACCTGCACGTTGTACACATGTACCCTAAAACTTTAAAAGTATAATAAAAAAAAGAAGAGGTAAGTGGAACATTGTTTAAACTAATCTATATGATGTAAAACAATTTGTGTTAAAAGTACCATGCAACTTTAATTTCAAAACCTTATAAATATAGTCTACTTTGATTTTCAGTTGAGAGATGTAAAATTCTGAATAAAAATGTATGTATATAGAATATAATACAATATTAAAGACATACACTAGGGCCTGTTGCGGCTTATTTCAAGAGTCAAAAGGAAGTTTATTTTCAGGAGATCTGTTGATGTAGTGCACACATTAATAAGAGAAAAAAATCAAATAACCATACTATTATATGCTAAAACTGCACTTGGTAGAATATAGCAGGCAGTCCTAAAACACCTCTCTGTGTATTAGGAAGACAAGAAGGTAAGACAGATAGGGCAGAAAATACTGCCAGAACAAACAATATCATCTAAGCAACGAAACACTCAAAAAGTGTCAATTAAAATCAGGAATTAGATGGATCATTCTGTGATTAATATTATTATACAAGAAGTTTCTAAAAATAGCAGTAAGACAATAAAGTGAACCAAACCAAATTAATTTGAGGCAAAAGACATTACACTGTCTACCTTTGCTGATTTTATAATTGCTGATGGGGAATACTCCAGATTCTAGTTAAAAAGAAACTATAATTAAAAATATGTCTTATGCTGGTTATGTTCAAAATAAATATACCAAAGTCCGTAGCATTTCTTTTTGTTATTATTATACTTTAAGTTTTAGGGTACATGTGCACAATGTGCAGGTTTGTTACATATGTATCCATGTGCCACGTTGATTTCCTGCACCCATTAACTCGTCATTTAGCATTAGGTATATCTCCTAATGCTGTCCCTCCCACCTCCCCCCAACCCACAACAGTCCCCAGAGTGTGATGTTCCCCTTCCTGTGTCCATGAGTTCTCATTGTTCATTTCCTACCTATGAGTGAGAACATAAGGTGTTTGGTTTTTTGTCCTTGCAATAGTTTACTGAGAATGATGTTTTCCAGTTTCATCCATGTCCCTATAAAGGACATGAACTCATCATTTTTTATGGCTGCATAGTATTCCATGGTGTATATGTGCCACATTTTCTTAATCCAGTCTATCGTTGTTGGGCATTTGGGTTGGTTCCAAGTCTTTGCTATTGTGAATAGTGCCGCAATAAACATACGTGTGCATGTGTCTTTATAGCAGCATGATTTATAGTCGTTTGGGTATATACCCAGTAACGTGATGGCTGGGTCAAATGGTATTTCTAGTTCGAGATCCCTGAGGAATCGCCACACTGACTTCCACAATGGTTGAACTAGTTTACAGTCCCACCAACAGTGTAAAAGTGTTCCTATTTGTCCAAATCCTCTCCAGCATCTGTTGTTTCCTGACTTTTTAATGATGGCCATTCTAACTGGTGTGAGATGGTATCTCAGTGTGGTTTTGATGTGCATTTCTCTGATGGCCAGTGATGATGAGCATTTTTTCATGTGTTTTTTGGCTGCATAAATGTCTTCTTCTGAGAAGTGTCTGTTCATGTCCTTCGCCCAGTTTTCGATGGGGTTGTTTGTTTTTTTCTTGTAAATTTGTTTGAGTTCATTGTAGATTCTGGATATTAGCCCTTTGTTAGTTGAGTAGGTTGCAAAAATTTTCTCCCATTCTGTAGGTTGCCTGTTCACTCTGATGGTAGTTTCTTTTGCTGTGCAGAAGCTCTTTAGTTTAATTAGATCCCATTTGTCAATTTTGGCTTTTGTTGCCATTGCTTTTGGTGTTTTAGACATGAAGTCCTTGCCCATGCCTATGTCCTGAATGGTATTGCCTGGGTTTTCTTGTAGGATTTTAATGGTTTTAGGTCTAACATTGAAGTCTTTAATCCATCTTGAATTAATTTTTGTATAAGGTATAAGGAAGGGATCCAGTTTCAGCTTTCTACATATGGCTAGCCAGTTTTCCCAGCACCATTTATTAAATAGGGAATCCTTTCCCCATTTCTTGTTTTTGTCAGGTTTGTCAAAGATCAGATAGTTGTAGATATGCGGCATTATTTCTGAGGGCTCTGTTCTGTTCCATTGATCTATGTCTCTGTTGTGGTACCAGTACCATGCTGTTTTGGTTACTGTAGCCTTGTAGTATAGTTTGAAGTCAGGTAGAATGATGCCTCCAGCTTTGTTCTTTTGGCTTAGGATTGACTTGGCGATGCAGGCTCTTTTTTGGTTCCATATGAACTTTAAAGTAGTTTTTTCCAAGTCTGTGAAGAAAGTCACTGGTAGCTTGATGGGGATGGCATTGAATCTATAAATTACCTTGGGCAGTAAGGCCATTTTCACGATATTGATTCTTCCAACCCATGAGCATGGAATGTTCTTCCATTTGTTTGTATCCTCTTTGATTTCATTGAGCAGTGGTTTGTAGTTCTCCTTGAAGAGGTCCTTCACATCCCTTGTAAGTTGGATTCCTGGGTATTTTATTCTCTTTGAAGCAATTGTGAATGCGAGTTCACTCATGATTTGGCTCTCTGTCTGTGATTGGTGTACAAGAATGCTTGTGATTTTTGTACATTGATTTTGTATCCTGAGACTTTGCTGAAGTTGCTAATCAGCTGAAGGAGATTTTGGGCTGAGATGATGGGGTTTTTAGATATACAATCATGTCATCTGCAAACAGGGACAATTTGACTTCCTCTTTTCCTAATTGAATACCCTTTATTTCCTTCTCCTGCCTGATTGCCCTGGCCAGAACTTCCAGCACTATGTTGAATAGGAGTGGTGAGAGAGGGCATCCCTGTCTTGTGCCAGTTTTCAAAGGGAATGCTTCCAGTTTTTGCCCATTCAGTGTGATATTGGCTGTGGGTTTGTCATAGATAGCTCTTATTATTTTGAGATATGTCCCATCAATACCTCCTTTATTGAGAGTTTTTAGTGTGAAGTGTTGTTGAATTTTGTCAAAGGCCTTTTCTGCATCTATTGAGATAATCATGTGGTTTTTGTCTTTGGTTCTGTTTATATGCTGGATTACATTTATTGATTTGCATATGTTGAACCAGCCTTGCATCCCAGGGATGAAGCCCACTTGATCATGGTGTATAAGCTTTTTGATGTGCTGCTGGATTCGGTTTGCCAGTATTTTATTGAGGATTTTTGCATCAATGTTCATCAAGGATATTGGTCTGAAATTCTCTTTTTTGGTTGTGTCTCTGCCAGGCTTTGGTATCAGGATGATGCTGGCCTCATAAAATGTGTTAGGGAGGTTCTCCTCTTTTTCTATTGATTGGAATAGTTTCAGAAGGAATGGTACCAGTTCCTCCTTGTACCTCTGGTAGAATTCGACTGTGAATCCATCAGGTCCTGGACTCTTTTTGGTTGGTAAGCTATTGATTATTGCCACAATTTCAGAGCCTGTTATTGGTCTATTCAGAGATTCAACTTCTCCTTGGTTTAGTCTTGGGAGGGTGTATTTGTCGAGGAATTTATCCATTTCTTCTAGATTTTCTAGTTTATTTGCATAGAGGTATGTGTAGTATTCTCTGATGGTAGATTGTATTTCTGTGGGATCGGTGGTGATATCCCCTTTTTCATTTTTTATTGCATCTATTTGATTCTTCTCTCTTTTCTTCTTTATTAGTCTTGCTACCAGTCTATCAATTTTGTTGATGTTTTCAAAAAACCAGCTCCTGGATTCATTAATTTTTTGAAGGGTTTTTTATGTCTCTATTTCCTTCAGTTCTGCTCTGATTTTAGTTATTTCTTGCCTTCCGTTAGCTTTTGAATGTGTTTGCTCTTGCTTTTCTAGTTCTTTTAATTGTGATGTTAGGGTGTCAATTTTGGATCTTTCCTGCTTTCTCTTGTGGGCATTTAGTGCTATAAATTTCCCTCTACACACTGCTTTGAATGTGTCCCAGAGATTCTGGTATGTTGTCTTTGTTCTCGTTGGTTTCAAAGAACATCTTTATTTATGCCTTCATTTCGTTATGTACCCAATAGTCATTCAAGAGCAGGTTGTTCAGTTTCCATGTAGTTGAGCAGTTTTGAGTGAGTTTCTTAATCCTGAGTTCTAGTTTGATTGCAGTGTGGTCTGAGAGACAGTTTGTTATAATTTCTGTTCTTTTACATTTGCTGAGGAGAGCTTTACTTCCAACTATGTGGTCAATTTTGGAATAGGTGTGGTGTGGTGATGAAAAGAATGTGTATTCTGTTGATTTGGGGTGGAGAGTTCTGTAGATGTCTATTAGGTTCACTTTGTACAGAGTTGAGTTCAGTTCCTGGGTATCCTTGTTAACTTTCTGTCTCTTTGATCTGTCTAATGTTGACAGTGGGGTGTTAAAATCTCCCATTATTATTGTGTGGGAGTGTAAGTCTCTTTGTAGGTCACTCAGGACTTGCTTTATGAATCTGGGTGCTCCTGTATTGGGTGCATATATATTTAGGATAGTTAGCTCTTCTTGTTGAATTGATCCCTTTACCATTAGGTAATGGCCTTCTTTGTCTCTTTTGATCTTTGTTGGTTTAAAGTCTATTTTATCAGAGACTAGGATTGCAACCCCTGCCTTTTTTTGTTTTCCATTTGCTTGGTAGATCTTCCTCCATCCCTTTTTTTTGAGTCTATGTGTGTCTCTGCACTTGAGATGGGTTTCCTGAATACAGCACACTGATGGGTCTTGACTCCTTATCCAGTTTGCCAGTCTGTGTCTTTTGATTGGAGTATTTAGCCCATTTACATTTAAAGTTAGTATTGTTATGTGTGAATTTGATCCTGTCATTATGATGTTATGTGTGAATTTGATCCTGTCATTATGATGTTATTTTGCTCGTTAGTTGATGCAGTTTCTTCCTAGCCTCGATGGTCTTTACAATTTGGCATATTTTTGCAGTGGCTGGTACCGGTTGTTCCTTTCCATGTTTATTGCTTCCTTCAGGAGCTCTTGTAGGGCAGGCCTGGTGGTGACAAAATCACTCTGCATTTGCTTGTCTGTAAAGTATTTTATTTCTCCTTCACTTCTGAAGCTTAGTTTGACTGGATATGAAATTCTGGGTTGAAAATTCTTTTCTTTAAGAATGTTGAATATCGGCCCCCACTCTCTTCTGGCTTGTAGAGTTTCTGCGGAGAGATCAGCTGTAAGTCTGATGGGCTTCCCTTTGTTGTTAACCCGACCTTTCTCTCTGGCTGCCCTTAACATTTTTTCCTTCATTTCAACTTTGGTGAATCTGACAGTTATGTGTCTTGGAGTTACTCTTCTCGAGGAGTATCTTTGTGGCATTCTCTGTATTTCCTGAATCTGAATGTTGGCCTTCCTTGCTAGATTGGGGAAGTTCTCCTGGATAATATCCTGCAGAGTGTTTTCCAATTTGGTTCCATTCTCCCCATCACTTTCAGGTACACCAATCAGACGTAGGTTTGGTCTTTTCACATAGTCCCATATTTCTTGAAGGCTTTGTTCATTTCTTTTTATTCTTTTTTCTCTAAACTTCCCTTCTCACTTCATTTCATTCATTTCATCTTCCATCACTGATATCCTTTCTTCCAGTTGATCACATCGGCTACTGAGGGTTCTGCAGTCTTCACGTAGTTCTTGAAACTTGGCTTTCAGCTTCATCAGCTCCTTTAAGCACTTCTCTGCATTGGTTATTTTAGTTAAACATTCGTCTAATTTTTTTTCAAAGTTTTTAACTTCTTTGCCATTGATTCGAATTTCCTCCTGTAGCTGCGAGTAGTTTGATCGTCTGAAGCCTTCTTCTCTCAACTAGTCAAAGTCATTCTCCGTCCAGCTTTGTTGCATTGCTGGTGAAGAACTGCCTTCCTTTGGAGGAGAAGAGGTGCTCTGCTTTTTAGGGTTTCCAGTTTTTCTGCTCTGTTTTCTCCCCATCTTTGTAGTTTTTTCTACTTTTGGTCTTTGATGATGGTGATGTACACATGGGTTTTTGGTGTGGGTGTCCTTTCTGTTTGTTAGTTTTCCTTCTAACAGACAGGACCCTCAGCTGCAGGTCTGTTGGGGTTTGCTAGAGGTCCACTCCAGACCCTGTTTGGCTGGGTGTCAGCAGCCGTGGCTGCAGAAGAGCGGATTTTCATGAACCGCAAATTCAGCTGTCTGATCATTGCCCTGGAAGTTTTGTCTCAGAGGAGTACCCGGCCAAGTGAGGTGTCAGTCTGTCCCTACTAGGGGGTGCCTCCCAGTTAGGCTGCTCGGGGGTCACGGTCCCACTTTAGGAGGCAGTCTGCCCATTCTCAGATCTCCAGCTGCATGCAGGGAGAACCACTATTCTCTTCAAAGCTGTCAGACAGGGACATATAAGTCTGCGGAGGTTCCTGCTGAGTTTTTGTTTGTCTATGCCCTGCCCCCAGAGGTGGAGCCTACAGAGCCAGGCAGGCCTCCTTGAGCTGTGGTGGGCTCCACCCAGTTCGAGCTTCCTGGCTGCTTTGTTTACTTAAGCAAGCCTGGGCAATGGTGGGCACCCCTCCCCCAGCTTTGCTGCCTCCTTGCAGTTTGATCTCAGACTGCTGTGCTAGCAATCAGCGAGACTCCGTGGGCATAGGACCCTCCGAGCCAGGTGCGGGACACAATGTCCTAGTGTGCCGTTTTCCAGGCCCGTTGGAAAAGCACAGTATTAGGGTGGGACGACCCGATTTTCCAGGTGCCATCTGTTACCCCTTTCTTTGACTAGGAAAGGGAACTCCCTGACCCCTTGCACTTCCCAAGTGAGGCAATGCCTCGCTATGCTTTGGTTTGCGCACAGTGCGCTGCACCGGCTGTCCTGCACCCACTGTTTGGCACTCCCTAGTGAGATGAACCCGGTACCTCAGATGGAAATGCCGAAAACATGCGTCTTCTGCGTCGCTCATGCTAGGAGGTGTAGACCGGAGCTATTCCTATTCGGCCATCTTGGCTCCACCTCCTCGCATTTCATTAAACTTACTAAGCATCTAGAGATGGAGAGGGGAAGGACCCCAGTCCACTTACACTCATACTAACAATCAGGTCTATTAGACAGAAGGACAGGAACAGCCTGGCCTTCATACAGAAAATTTAAAACACTTTTTGAAAAACACGGCAAAAGGTTCTGACAGAACACAAAGATGTTCCACATTCTAGCAAGAGAAGATACTGTGTAATGCCGTCTTCTCCAATCCCCGTATGCTTCATTCAGTTCAAAATTAAATCCCATCAAAACTTTCTGGATTTGAAAAATCAATAATCAAAAATTGCCGAGAAAGAGTTAAAATGTCAGTAGCTGAAGTAGGGAGGGGGGGTTGTGACTGAGAAGAACACACTACAGAGCCAGCACAATCAGGTTGATATTGCCTGGGTGGGAGAATGAACAAATTGAACAGTGAAGTAAATTGTGAGCCACCAAATAAAGCCCATGATATCAGGAGAGGATTCACAGATGCATGAACGACCTGCAGGGACGTGTGATCGGTGCCACGTTCTCCTGTGACGTTAGGAGAAGGCGCTCCAGTTCCCAAAGATTCATCTCACAGGCTACCTGACCATATAACTTCAGTAGCAAATCCTAGGTGGTAATATGTACTAATATGTAAGAGCATATTTTACTTTCAGGTGTGTTAGTCTGCTAAGGCTGTCATAATGAAATACACAGTGGGCGGCTTCAACAACTGATATTTATTTCCTCACAGTTCTAGAGGCTGGAAGTCCCAGAGCAAGGTGTGGCAGGGCTGGTTTCTCCTGAGGCCTCTCTCCTGGCTGTGCAGGTGGCCGCCCTCTCACAGTGTCCTCATGTGGGCCTCCTGGTGCCCATCCCTGGCGTCTCCTCCTCTTCTGCATAGTACAGCAGCTCCATTGGATCAGGGCCTCAATTAGGGGGTCAACATATACATTTCAGCCAGGTGCGGTGGCTTACCGCTGCCATCCCAGCACTTTGAGAGGCCGAGGTGGGAGGATTGCTTGAGCCAAGGAGTTTGAGACCAGCCTGAGCAACGTGGTGAAACCTTGTCTCTACCACAAAACAAAAAACCCCACAAAAAACAAAAATCAGCCCACTGTGGTTTGTGGACCTGTAGTACCCGCTACTCAGGAGGCTGAGGTGGGAGACTTACCTGAACCTTGAGGTTGAGGCTGCACCGTGACAACGGAAAAAAATGCAACTACACAAAGACAGGAAAGGAAGGAGGCTGAGCAAGAGTGCAGCATGATGGCCACTTCAGGCCCGGAGACACAGCGGGTGAGGGAGGGCTACCGTGTGCTGAGATGTAGGTGTTGTCAAAGTCCCAGCATTTATTTTAAATGCTGGATTGGTAAATTATGGAAAAACAACTAACCAAACACTGAAGTAAGTAAATATAAGAGTGTCATTCATAAAATAAAGATGATAATCTTTTATGAAGATTATATCATCCAACTCTGTGCTCCTAAAATGTAAAAAAATTCCCCAACAACTCTTCTACTTAGAGATTTGAGATACTGTTTTAGTCAAGACCAGATGCTCAAAGTTACATAGAAAGGTGACAAAAATTCCAATAAAGTCAACAGAGAAGCGATATGGAAAAATATACTTGTGAATTTATGTCATATACAGGGAGTTCTTACAAATTAAAAGAAAAAGACAAGTAACAAATAGAAAAATAAGCAAAGGTTATGACTTAGCAGGTCATAGAAGAGCAATGAAAATGACCATTGAACTTATGAATAAACGTTTAAAACTACAAGGAGACTGGAAAGTCCCAATTAAAATAGCAATGAGGTAACACTGGTATCTACCACACTGGTAAAAATTTTAAACACAGTAACATACTGCCAAGCAGAGCTATGTGGAAAAGAAGGCACAGATACAGTGTTGCCGGAAATAGAACTGTTACAACATGTTTTTTTTAGAATAGGATGCCAAATTCTATGCAAATTAAATATACCTTTGCCCTGTCACCTAGCAACCCACTTCTGACACTATCGCACAGAAACACCAGTACCATAAAAGTCTCTATGAACAAGGATGTTCTAGTAACATTGTTCATAGTGACCCAAAGAACTCCTGGAGCCAATGAAAGCTCATCAGTAAGTGTAAAGACACGTTGTGATACTATGCAGCCTTAAAACATGTATTTGATTTATGCCAATTAATTCAGTGAGGTTTCCACACAGTGCTGTTCAGTAAATAAGATGAAGATGAAAGACCTCATTTTTTGTAAAGCAAATATTGACCGCAACACTTTATACAAATGTTATATAAAAGTGTATGCATGCATATATGGAAGCACATTCGTATGTATTTATATTAATATGGAGGAAATTATGGATGGATACATACCAGGTTGTTTTGAGTTTACCAGTCTAGCAATAAAACTATTGTTAGAAACATGTCTATACCAAGTTAGCCACGGGCATCCTGACTCCAGGAGTGAAGACGACTGCCGCTGCACTTTTTTTTTTTTTTTTTTTTTTTTGAGGCAGTCTTGCTCTGTCACCCAGGCTGGAGTGCAGTGGTGTGATCTTGGCTCACTGCAAGCTCTGCCACCTGGGTTCAAGCAATTCTTTTGCCTCAGCTTCCTGAGTAGCTGGGATTACAGGCGCTCGCGACCACATCCTCCTGATTTTTTATTTTGTATTTTTGGTAGAGATGGGGTTTCACCATGCTGGCCAGGCTGGTCTCGAACTCCTGACCTCAAGTGATCTGCCCGCCTTGGCCTCCCAAAGTGCCAGGCGTGAGCCACCGTGAGCCACTGTTACCGGCATGAGCCACCGTGCCCGGCCCCTCCGCATCTTTTATCCATATGTTTATCTTTTCTCTTGTATTTATTATTTTCCATCATGAATATGCATATATTTCAGCTCATTCACAATATGCTTGCTTAAATGCATCCACTCCTTTGAGATTTATGCTCATTTTTGGAGCATGGAGCTGAGGACAGTGTGCAAGAAGAATCACGCTGCATGATTCATAGGTGGGACAGATTATAGCCTCACAAATCACACCCTGTGACTCGTAGGCCGTCATTTCAGTCACATTTGAACAGCATCACATCTGTTATTTTCAGAAATAACAATAAATTACCTATCAAAATTTTTTAAAAATATTCTCAATGGTACCACTTCCTTTCATATTTATAGGCTATTTTTGCAATGAAATATTGAAGTAGAATGCTGGGAAGCTAGGTTGATGGAGAAAATGAAGTTTTTTTTTTTTTTTTTTTTTGAGTCCAGCTAAAAAAATGGATTGAGCCCCTACTGTGGGCTAGACTCATTCTGTATGCTCTAAGAAACACACTTAAAATATGAACTGTTCTCCAAATTAGATTGTGAGGTTCTTTAAGGATAGGACCAAAGACAGCTAGACATTCTCGATCGCCCAGTTTTAGAAAAGATGAAATCGTTTTCCACGTGGAGGGCAGTGAAAGAGAGGAGCTAAGTTATCAAGCTCCCTCCTAGCTTCTGCTGAGCTGTGGCTGATGTCCTGGCCATGGACGCCGGGGCCCCTGTGTGCGCGCCTCTCAACACGCACGGCGGACTCCAGCGGGAGGCTTGCTTCTCGGCCCTTGTGTCTAGTTACTACGAGTGAGAATGGGTCTCCCCTCGTCAGTCATCGCTTTCACCGTGCCACTGCTTTACAGAAAGTCTCCCTGGCATACGCAGTGGGAGGCCACGGACGTCCCCATCCTGCTCTTGAGGGTCCATCCATCTTCACTGTGCAAGGCAATGGTCCTTCCGGGTGACTTAGACGAAGTCAAAAGAGCTAGTAGGTTCCAGCTTCCCACGTTCTCATCCTCCTCTGCTGCTGTTTCTGTCTTTAAGCAGTTTATGCACCATCCTCACCGGTTTTAAAAATTGAATCTGGATAAGCTTTGTGAAACGGAGCAATGGGGTAATGGTATCTGGCATCTTCTAAGCACAAAATAAAAGTGCTTGGAATGGAAGACTTGGCGTCTTCCTCCTTTCCTGTTTCAGAGGGTGCAATCTTCCAACTCGGAGAGATGGAGAGATGTGCTGTCCCTGTCCTCTCGGAGCTTTTGCTCTTCAAAACTCCACAAGCAGGGCGGGCCTTTCTTTGCCCCTCTTCCCGTTCCCTTGATGTTTAGCCCGTGTGCGCGTCGCCTCTCTTCTAGGGGCCTGTCTTTCCTTAGAATTTGGGTTAGTGGGTTGCCCTGAAACTTCAACTCTCCTCTGATTCAAGTAAGTTGTAATTTTATAGTTTTCCAGCTTTATTCTTTTTGTTTGAGAGGGAGCAATGTTCCTTCCAGCTTTCTGCACCCTGAGTAGAAGCCGGAAGCTCCCCAAACAGCAGACTCATAGGCCCATAGGTGGTGTCTGCGACGCGCCACACCCAAATGAAGAGACATCAGTGGGCGACTTGAATCTAGCTGGAAGGCCAATGTTCTTTTCAATGTAATGCCAAAGAAAATTCACGCTTATTTGTTCCGTAGAAAGAAGTGACATATTATTTTTATTTTTAAATTTACTTATAGTCGTATGTGCATGCCTGCTCAAAAACGCTCGCCCATCATTTGCATAAGTAAATCAATTTGTATTTAATGTTAGAGTTTACGACTCATGTTTCAGAAATACAATTTATATTAACTGAATTCAAAGTAACTTACTTATGCCTTTTATTTTATACTGCAATCTCTCTTTGGATTTTCCATTCCTATGACCTTGCCCTTGGAGTTGGTCTCTCTCAGACATCTCAGAAATTGAGCTGTCATAGTTAATTAGAGAAAGAAAGACAAGTTCGGATGTTTGTGGTAAAATACTGAGACATCTCTAGGAGACCTGGCCTCAGCATTATATTTTCCTGTCCTGTCCGCAGATGGCCAGATGTTCAGGTTGTTAATTCATTGTGTGCTGTTGCTGAAGTCCTGAGATACCTGATTGCTTTACTGGTGCCGCGCAGAGAAGTTTAGCACGGAGGTTTCAAGAGGCTGAAGACGGTGGGTGCCCTGGCATTTCTTTCACTTCGTACCAAGGTTGCTCTCCCTCTCTCTCATGCTTTAATTGATTAATGGGCTTTGTAGGTTCTGCGGTGCTTCCTGGTGTTTTCAATTTCAGGGTAATCCTTGTTTGGAGGTAAACAGACAAGGCCTGCTTGGGCCAATCCCCCTAAGATGGGCTTGTGGGGCCGTGAAGGCTGTTGGTAGGGACATTGGGCTTCCTGAACAGGCTGAAAGGTATTTTCGTGTAGGTGGCAACAGCTTAGCACCAGCATCATGAATGAGAAATTACAGCTGTGCAAACATGAAGCTCGCATGTCACCAGTGACTCTGAAAACACAGACCCACCATGTCTTTTTATTTTCACCTTACCTTAAAGGTGGGACTAAAGAAGTCTCTGGTTAGTTGAAAGTGCTCAAGGCTCAGATTTTTTTTCCTTTGTTTATTAGTATATTTCTTTTCCTTTCATCAACTTGTCGTTTCACACATTTCAGAATGAAAGGAACTTATGACCACTTGAAATGTACCAGGCACTAGACATAGTAAGTCATTTAATTTTCTTTTTTTTCAAGTCTTCCCTTTTATTTTATTTTTTAATGTAATTTAATTTTTTTTATTATACTTTAAGTTCTAGGGTACACGTATACAACAAGCAGTTTTGTTACATATGTATACATGTGCCATGCTGGTGTGCTGCACCCATTAAGTCTTCATTTAACATTAGGTATATCTCCTAATGCTGTCCCTCCGCCCTCCCCCCACCCCACAACAGGCCCTGGTGTGTGATGTTCCCCTTCCTGTGTCCAAGTGTACTCATTGTTCAATTCCCACCTATGAGTGAGAACATGCGGTGTTTGGTTTTTTGTCCCTTATGATAGTTTGCTGAGAATGATGGTTTCCAGCTTCATCCGTGTCCCTACAAAGGACATGAACTCATCCTTTTTTATGGCTGCATAATATTCCATGGTGTATATGTGCCACATTTTCTTAATCCAGTTTATCATTGATGGACATTTGGGTTGGTTCCAAGACTTTGCTATTGTGTATAGTGCTGCAAGAAACATACGTGTGCATGTGTCTTTATAGCAGCATGATTTATAATCCTTTGGCTATATACCCAGTAATGGGATGGCTGGATCAAATGGTATTTCTAGTTCTAGATCCCTGAGGAATCGCCACACTGACTTCCACAATGGTTGAACTAGTTTACAGTCCCACCAACAGTGTAAAAGTGTTCCTATTTCTCCACATCCTCTCCAACACCTGTTGTTTCCTGACTTTTTAATGATCGCCATTCTAAGTAGTGTGAGATGGTATCTCATTGTGGTTTTGATTTGCATTTCTCTCATGGCCAGTGATGAGCATTTTTTCATGTGTCTGTTGGCTGCATAAATGTCTTCTTTTGAGAAGTGTCTGTTCATATCCTTCGCCCACTTGTTGATGGGGTTTTTTTTTTTTTTTTCCTTGTAAATTTATTTGAGTTCTTTGTAGATTCTGGATATTAGCCCTTTGTCAGATGAGTAGATTGCAAAAGTTTTCTCCCATTTTGTAGGTTGCCTGTTCACTGTGATGGTAGTTTGTTTCACTGTGCGGAAGCTCTTTAGTTTAATTAGATCCCATTTGTCAATTTTGGCTTTTGTTGCCATCGCTTTTGGTGTTTTAGACATGAAGTCCTTGCCCATGCCTATGTCCTGAATGGTATTGCCTAGGTTTTCTTCTAGGGTTTTTACAGTTTTAGGTCTAACATTTAAGTCTTTAATCCATCTTGAATTAATTTTTGTATAAGGTGTAAGGAAGGGATCCAGTTTCAGCTTTCTACATATGGCTAGCCAGTTTTCCTAACACCATTTATTAAATAGGGAATCCTTTCCCCATTTCTTGTTTTTGTGAGTTTTGTCAAAGATCAGATGGTTGTAGATGTGTCGTATTGTTTCTGAGGACTCTGTTCTGTTCCATTGGTCTATATCTCTGTTTTGGTACCAGTACCATGCTGTTTTGGTTACTGTAGCCTTGTAATGTAGTTTGAAGTCAGGTAGCGTGATGCCTCCAGCTTTGTTCTTTTGGCTTAGGATTGTCTTGGCAACATGGGCTCTTTTTTGCTTCCATATGAACTTTAAAGTAGTTTTTTCCATTGCTGTTTAAAAAGTCTTTGGTAGCTTGATGGGGGATGGCATTGAATCTATAAATTACCTTGGGCAGTACGGCCATTTTCACAATATTGATTCTTCCTATCCATGAGCATGAAATTTTCTTCCATTTATTTGTGTTGTCTTTTGTCTCGTTGAGCAGTGGTTTGTAGTTCTCCTTGAAGAGATCCTTCACATCCCTTATAATTTGGATTCCTAGGTATTTTATTCTCTTTGAAGCAATTGTGAATGGGAGTTCACCCATGATTTGCCTCTCTGTCTGTCTGTTATTGGTGTATAAGAATGCTTGTGATTTTTGCACATTGATTTTGTATCCTGAGACTTTGCTGAAGTTGCTTATCAGCTTAAGGAGATTTTGGGCTGAGACAGTGGGGTTTTCTAAATATACAATCATGCCATCTGCAAACAGGGACAATTTGACTTCCTCTTTTCCTAACTGAATACCCTTTATTTCCTTCTCATGCCTGATTGCCCTGGCCAGAACTTCCAACACTATGTTGAATAGCAGTGGTGAGAGAGGGCATCCCTGTCTTGTGCCAGTTTTCAAAGGGAATGCTTCCGCCTTCTGAGGTCAGCTCAGACCCTGCACCCAGGAGTCCCATGTCTGTGTGAGCCTCTGTTGCTCCAGTGAGCACCCCCCAGTGTACGGCCGCGGGCAGCTCCAAGGGAAACGCTCAGCACACACTTGCTCTGGGGTGGCTGGGCTCTCCTGGTTTCCACTTCAGCACATTCGATTGGTGTCTTGCATGTTGAAAAAAATCACTTAGCATCTCTGAGACGCTGATTCCTTACTCTATGATGGGAAGGAAGACTCTTCTCCCCTGCCTCACAGGACTGCTGAGGAATCAGCAGGTCTAGTGCTTAGGACATCAGATCAATCAGTGCTAACTTCAGTGAAACAATGCTACCCAACATGAATTTTCAAAACCAAAACCTACAAATGAACAACGATTTTATCTGGCGATGAACATTCCGTGTTCTCCTTTGATGAAGGGATGAGTGGACTTTCGGTGCCAGTGAGCTTTTCCCGGTCAGATTGTGTACCCAAACCGAGCATGAACTGGCTTTCCAGCTTTCTTGCCTTCTTCCTGCTCTAATGACACTGCTCGCAGGTTGAACATCCACTGGCAATTTCAGCAGGTGCAACCTCAATTTCCAAGCAATTACGTCTGTTCTGGCGACGGGCATCACCGCCCAACACTTTTGCTTGGTGGCTCTGAGGACAGAAGTTACAGCCTGGTGCTGGGGTTTCCTGCCTCATGGTAACATGAAAATCACCTTGTCAATCAGGCTACCTCTATCCTTTATGAAATGGGACCATGACACTGTCACATTTCCCCAGAAAGCAAGATAATTATGCCTCTCTTGACATTTGCCTAAATACTCGGTAGCACTTGAACAGTACAATTTTTTATTCTCATAAAGGTATCAAATATGAATAAGGGAGGAGTCTCTGCCAGGCTATCACTACGTCACTGAATACTCATTTTACACTTTTCGTCATCCCTCAGCATTGTCTGAAGTCACTGTTCTCATACATTAGATCTGTAATATGTTACCACGAACACATTCATCTCTTCTTGGATTTAAACTGAAACAATTTTGCGTGATAAACATGGTGATTTAGCTAATTCAATTCTAATCGTAACCATAGAGAAACTGGGGTCTCTAGTTTCTTTGATATAAGTCTGACTGTCTGACTAACAGAGGGAATTTCTGACAAGTTGATGAAAACGTTGACAGATTTCTTTGGTTCTCTCAATCTACCCTTTGGCTCGTTAAAACAAGGCCAAGCTAACAGGTAATTTACTTAGTGATACAGAGCAGAGTTTTCAAAGGCTGCCATGGAAGCATAACAGAACTATTTCATACATTTTGGAAACTGTCTAAATTCCCACCTAAAACTTGGACGGCCAATGCAAATGGAGTGTCTGCCGTGGGCTGTCTCCAGGTGAGCTCAGCTGCAGGTGGAAAGTCCTCTGTCTGCAAGTCTGACCTGCCCTGCATCTGACTGGTGCATTTGTTACTCAGGCAGCCTGAATCTCCTGGTGGTGAGGAGGTCAGGTCATCCTGCTGCCGTGTTGTTTAACCCCAGAGCACAGGGGTGATAGTGATGATGTCAGTGGGGTCAGGTTTTCAGAGCAAGAAACTGCAGGTGTCTTGCAGGGGCTGTGGGGAGGTGGCTGGAAGAGGAGGGAAGGCACAGGGGATTCCTTAACAAGAGCTGCTTGTTCTTGAAACAAAGGTGGTCTTACCAGGGTATCTACAGCCATACACCATGTTAGCTAGAGCTGACCTCTGTTGCTATGGACTTATCCTACCGCAAATCCAGATCAGACTCTGATGCTGGGTCCTTACTGACTGGTTACAGAGCCTTGGCCTGAGAACCCAGGAGACCTTGGGGTTAACTCTTCTGATATTTCCAGGGAGTGGAAGGGGAGTCCCTGAGGAAGGAGCTCCCTGTGCAGCCACTGGGCTGGGGGCACTTAACCCCCAAGCCACGCTCTCCTGAGTGGGGCAGTACATGTTCCTAACTCTGCTGCTTGGAATCGAAGGACGCCTCTCCAACTACGAGTGTGGTCTCCCTCGGCTGGTCTCAGTTCTCCCGTCTTCCAAAGGGCATTGGCAGGATCTGCACAGACATGCTTTTCTACACACATGGCTGATGGGGCAGGCAAGGAACTTGAACCACCTAAGACAGTAACCTCAACAGGTTTAGAACTGAACATTTTAATTAGATGTCAGCTGGGATTGCTTCTGGCCATGAAGGGGGATTAAAGGCTGCTGCGTGCTGATAAACAAATGTGCATTTAATACCAGAGTGGCAGTGAGATACCTGACTGAGCTTTGATGTGTGGATTTTTTCACAACTTCGTGAACACATAGGCACTTTTAGGATAACACCGCAGACCACGGAGATCGCACCCTCCCCTCATTCGGCAGATTAATGAGGCTACCTGGATTTGGGTCTCTCTAGAGTCACACATATGTTATAATTTTTCATCTAGCATTACATGTTGTAGCATTATAATTGGTAAATACCAGCTTGAATATCAAGTCTGACTTAAGGTCATGGAAGTCCCCCGTCACCTAGAAAAGTCGCCGTGTTCTATGACTGCAGCCGCCTCTGTGGAATGGTGTGTGGGGCGCTAGAATTATCCTCCCTGCTCATAAATAGCTTTTTTTTTTTTTCTGTCTACCAATGTACCTGAGGCTCTTGTTATGGGAGAGCCTTTTCCGTTAGGGGCTGGCATTGTTCTGGCCTCCTTAGCTTGAACCTGTTTCCTCCTGGATGCCTGTTGCTGACCCCGGCTGTCCTGGTCTAACATAGCTTCCCCATTTCCCAGGATCAGAGCTGGACACAGAGGCTGATAGCACAGAGAAAGGACACTGTGAGGTTACAGCAAAGACAGCTCTTGAGAGCTTCCTAGAGGTTCATTTGCTGATGGGGATGGTGGTGACATTACTGTGTTCATTTGGCAATAATTCGTAGAGTTTTGTATATATATTATATATATATGTATATGTGTGTGTGCCTGTATATATATATGTATATATATATATATATATTTATGTGTGTGTGTGTGTATATATATATGTGTGTGTGTGTGTGTGTATATATATATATGGGTATATATATATGTGTGTATATATATAGCTTGTCGACTTGCCATGCGTGTGTTATTTATTTTAAAAGACTTTATTTATAGAGTAGTTTTAGTATCACAGCAAAATTGAGCCCTTCTCTACACACTCCCTGCCTCACTCAGGCACAGCCTCCTCGTTAAACTGACATGGCACACTGGCAGGTGTGTCTGATCAAAATCTGCTTTTGCTCCAGGGGCTGTGTTTTAGCTAGTCCTCAACCTGGTCCATTGTCCAAGCCCCACCTCTGTAGTCAAGTTCCACCTCCTACCTCACTGTTAATGAAATAATAATCAAATCATCGTGGAAGAAGAAATCTCCAAATGATCCAGTTACACTGTTTCTCATGGACATGGGCTTGGGTGCCTAATAGTCCTTGTAATAAGAGGGTTATTTTTCACACCTGGCGGAGACCTCCTGACCCACTGGTCCGTAGTGGGTAATGGAGAGGATGCGAGGGAAGAACGTGGGTCCCAGGTTCACAACCTCATCACCAGCTAGTCCTGTGAATTTGAGCAAATCCTAAATAATTGTATATCACATTTGTCAGTCATGGGAAGGGAATTGTCATATGTAGCTCTGTGTTTCATTGGATGTATGAGAAAGTCAAAATCACGCAAACATGAAGTATAATACGTCAACTATCATCTGCAGTAAATGATATAATGAGTGCTAATTAGGATCACCGTACCTGCATTAATGTAATGCTTCTGCTTCTTTTTTTTTTTTTTTTTGAGATGGAGTCTCGCTCTATCATCCAGGCTAGAGTGGCGTTATCTCTGCTCACTGCAGTCTCTGCCTCCTGGGTTCAAGCGATTATCCTGCATCAGCCTCCTGAGTAGCTGGGACTACAGGTGCATGCGGTCTCGATCTCTTGACTTTGTGATCCGCCCACCTCGGCCTCCCAAAGGGCTGGGATTACAGGCGTGAACCACAGTGCCTGGCCGCTTCTGCTTCTTAAGAGTGGTCTTAGATGACAGTCATAGCACTCACTGGTTATTTTAAGGAGAAGGAGAAGTTTAGAGGAGGGAGAGAGACAGCCCCGGCCTGTCACTGTCTCCATCACCTCGGAAGTCACTGGAATCCTTAATTTCTTCTCTGAGAGATGGCAGGCTGCCTACGAGGTGCCTAAAGTCTTACTCAGGTTTCACAGTCTTAGTCAATCTTTTCAATCATGTGAGGTTGGATTTGCAGGTGAGATCAAATCACAAAATGCAATTATACCTTGAGTCAAAATTTATTGGGACCAAATTCATGTTCCTCTTGGGAGGAGGTCTCACTTTCTCTAAAAGAATTTAGGGTAAAGTAATGACTTCCCTGCTTGCAGTGTCATAAAATTATACTGAAACTATCTTTCAGGGTAATGTCTGCCAGCTATTTATATTTGAATCCTTTATTGGCATATGTTTTGGATTGTGTAGAGCCAAGTAGCTCCACGTTCAGCAGTGCTTGTAAGTTATGTCGATGACTGGAAAAAATTATTGCAAAGGTCCTGTGCTTGCCAGGATTTAAGCAGATTGAGGAGTCCTCAGTCAGGTAGATGTCCATGAGTGAGGTGGTTAGATGAACGAAATGAAGTCATTGCAGAGCCAGAGGACTCACAGACAGGTCTGTGGTCATGTGTGTGCCTGTACTGTCAACATGAAGGTCCGCAATGACCCAGGTTCCTGGGCTACTGTCAAGGGTTTTACTGAGCCTTTTAGGAGACCCCCAAAAGTCTCCTTTTGCCCTTCAATGCCTTCCTTGAGCCAATTAGCTATGGGGCTGAACATCCCCAGGGGGTCACGATAACCTGAAAGGAACCAAATCTCATCGTGTATAATGAGGGCTTCTTCCTTGTCTTCAGGGACACATGTCTTGGAGGAGTTTCCCTATCAGTTTGTAGGACCAAGGATTGATGAGAGACGTGGGAAGAGAACAGCTGATCAGGTCCTGGTCCTCTTCCTGGAAGAATCCATGGAAGGCTCTCGAATGGCTGAATGTCAGGGGTGCTTCATCAGCCTCACTAAAGGCAGAGGAGGAGAGGGGTCAAAGCTGGTGTCAGATGAAGCCTAGGACGGTGGGGCAGAGCCCTGGGCTCCCTGCGGGGCATGGGGAAGCCTCTGAGGATGGCTGAACCTTGTGGGGAGGTGGGATTTCCACCCGCTGGTGTCCCTGCTCCCCTCCCCTGTGTGACAGTGTGAGAGGGGAACCATAGCCAGCTCCTTAGCTTTCCACTGCTAAGATGATGACTCACTTGCCCTGTGGGTGATAATGTAACTCACACCTTAACCACACAGTTCCCTGATGCCTTAAATCAGTGGTCCCCAACCTTTTTGGCACCAGGAACCCATGGAAGACAATTTTTCCACGGACAGGGTGAGGGGGATGGCTTCAAGATGGCTCAAGTGCATTTACATGTATTGGGCACTTTATTTCTATTATTATTACATTGTAACATATATTGAAATAATTACACAACTCACCATCACGTAGAATCAGTGGGAGCCCTGAGCCTGTTTTCCTGCAACTAGAGGGTCCCATCTCAGGCTGATGGAAGACAGTGGCAGATCATCAGGCATTAGTTAGATTCTCATAAGGAGCGTACAACCCAGATCCCTCGCACGCACAGTCCACAATAGGGTTCGAGCTCCCATGAGAATCTAATGCCGCCACTGATCTGACAGGAGGCGGAGCTCAGGCAGTCATGTGAGCAGTGGGGAGCAGCTGTAAATACAGATGAAGCTTCGTTGGCTCACTTGCTGGACTGCCACTCACCTCCTGCTCTGTGTCTGGGTTCCTAACAGGTCATGGCTTGGGTGTTGAGGACCTCTGCTTTAAATATCATCACCATTTAATTCCTTTAAAAACATCCATGAAGCACGCACTCGAGCCAGCTATTGTTTTGTTTGCTGGGGCCTAAGCCCACGAACAAGCCCCGTCCCTGCCGCTGAGGAAGGCCGTGCATTTGTGTCGCCAGTAAGCAGAGTGGCTTCCTGTGTGTGCAAGGCTGACCGTGACAGAGCCTGGCACAGGTGTGGAGAGGGGAGAAGTACATCCCTCCAAGACACCCGGGCGGGCCTCCTGGAAGAGGGGCCCAGGGTAGCTCAGCCTCCAAATATGTGGGAAGTTGAATTGGAGGGAGAATTGCTGGCTAGAAGGAGAGCCTGAGCAAAGTCAAAGCATTGTGGAACATTTTCCCGGAGATGATGGATAATTCAAGACTGAATTTTGTACCCCCACCTGGTTGGCGTCAGCTGCTGGTCTATCAGCTATTCTCAGCAGAAAAAAAAAAATTCCAGACAATATTGTCTATATTTCTCAAAAAAGCCCTCGTGTTGTGAATGAATATTATTACATCACACCTTAAATTAATAGGGAACCGTTTCAAATCCCTATTTAAGTTTTACTTTACACCAAATTCTCACTAGACTGAAAGATCCCCAAGAGTGGGGAGACATTGTTTGCTTCTGTTTACAGAGGCTCAGTACAGTCCCTGGAACTTGACAAGTACTAGATATGCTGGCTGAATGGACGCACGTACGTTATATGGCGTCTAGCGACTGTGTCTGACTTTGGAGGGTGTCACGTTTTCTCTACCTTGAAAGGGTTGGGTTTGAGCAGTACTTTCTCAGTTTACTCAGGGAGTCACTTACTCAGCGCAGCCACCATGAATAGTGAGGATCAACTCTCCTTCCAAGATTTCCTGTCACTGAAGACAGCACAGCATGGATGTATTCATCCTGTCCATGGACTATTGACTGATTCCTGTTTTCTTTCTTTTCTTTTGAGGTGGAGTCTCGCTCTGTCTCCAGGGCTGGAGTGCAGTGCTGCGATCTCATCTCACTGCAGTCTCCGCCTCCCAGGTTCAAGTGATTTACCTGCCTCAGCCTACCAAGTAGCTGGGACTACAGGCACCCACCACCACGTCTGGCTAATTTTTTGTGTTTTTAGTAGAGATGGGGTTTCACCATGTTGGCCAGGCTGATCTCGAACTCCTGACTTCAAGTGATCCACCCGTCTCGGCCTCCGAAAGTGCTGGGATTACAGGCCTGAGCCACCGTGCCTGGCCCCGCTTTCTGTTTTCTATAGTCAAGTATACATTAAGTAATCCTGATGCACCCATGTGTCCTGAAAGCAGGTGTTTATCTTGCTTGGTTAATGCGAGAGTGGCATAAGGTAGACACCACAGGTCTCGTTCAGGGCTGCCACACGTATTCTCTGTTCCTATGTCAAAGACTTGATTGACTTCCCTTGGTCAACAAGAGCGTAAGTATGATTTTTGCTAGTGACAACAGATGAACAGGAGGTCATCGGCTGAGCAGAAAGTATGGTGAATGTGTTTTATACCTGGAGCCCGTGGCTTTGTAATCACTTAGGTTTTTAAATTATTTACACGTATCTCACCAATATGCCCTCTTACAGCCCCTTTTTACTTTAAGTGCAGTAGTTGGGAAGCTAAGTGACTCAGAAGAAACTGAAATTAAAATAGATTTATATCAGGAGAAGCCGACAGTTTGGAGTTTGATAGTTGATAAAAAGTTGAAAATTTCTCTCTTTTCATTTGGCCCTGGGGCATAAGTT
Organism: Hylobates moloch; assembly: GCF_009828535.3. NCBI lineage: Eukaryota > Metazoa > Chordata > Mammalia > Primates > Hylobatidae > Hylobates > Hylobates moloch. The sequence continues at coordinate 126,055,023 of NW_026652283.1, forward strand.
ATTGATTGAGCTGGCAAACTCAAGCTGATATACTACAAGAGCATTTCATCAATAATATCTCTTTTGCTTATCCAGTAAGTAACCTCAGTATTAAATAGAGAGGGGAAAAAATCACTTGAAGATATCCACTCCCAAACGACAATAGATGTAAAAGGTTATAAATCCGGTTATGATTCAACTAAAGACTAATTGGACAGCTTTCATAAGAACAGATGCGACTTCCTAGGAAGGCAGACAGTTGATCGTGCCCTTTAATTCCAGACAGTCTTTCTGTCAGGGATGCTGAGAAAGGTCCCAGTGAGTCAGGACCTGCCACTAGAACCCTGTGCCTGGCAGGAAAGGGACCCCAGAGGATGAAGGACAGGGACTTGGGGTACTGACTTGGCTGTGCAATGACCTAATTCTCTAAAAAATGCAGATTTTATCATGCCTTATGTCCTGAATCTGTGAGTACCTCTGTTCTATGCGATAGTGTAGTGCCTTATACCCTGAATCTGTGAGTATCTCTGTTCTATGCGATAGTGTAGTGCCTTATACCCTGAATCTGTGAGTATCTCTGTTCTATGCGATAGTGTAGTGCCTTATACCCTGAATCTGTGAGTATCTCTGTTCTATGCGATAGTGTAGTGCCTTATACCCTGAATCTGTGAGTATCTCTGTTCTATGCGATAGTGTAGTGCCTTATACCCTGAATCTGTGAGTATCTCTGTTCTATGTGATAGTGTAGTGCTTCATGTCCTGAATCTGTGAGTATCTCTGTTCTATGCGACAGTGTAGACTGTAGACGCTAGAGAAGCAGCAAGTTGTTTAAGCATTTTAAATAAAAAGATCAGGTAATAATATTAGGATCTCTTTAGAATTTAGCTAGAAATGAACGGATGTGAATCATTAATGCAAAAAGACCTCCCAATTAATATATTGAAAAATAGTATCATATTGCAATTAGGAGTAACTATTTTCCCACTTAAATAATTTTATTTTACTAGTTTTGTGTAAAGTGAGGATAGTAAATCCTTTTAAATCTACATTTTAATGTCATTTTGAGGACCCGATATGATGCTAACATGTCGTTCCACAGTATCAAAGTTCCATGTGTGAAATGTTGTATATGAGGATTTTATCCCTTCCCCAGCAATACTGACACTTTACAGTAAAAAAAAAAATGTCAATTTAGAATTTCTCTGCTCTGTAAAATAAAAATAGGCAGAATATGTCCTTTCGGCAGCCTTGAGAGGGAAAGAGATCTTTCGGAATGTTGTTCCTTCGAAGTTGACCCTCCTGGCGAGGTTGGGCACACCCAGGAACAGGGGCTCTGTCTTTTCTGCACAGATAATCCCATTGCAGAGCAAATGCAAACACCGAGAGAAGCCACAAATGCTTTGTGTGTGTGCTGCTGCAGTGGAATGCGTTGTCTTTATTTTAACATTATTTTTAATTTTTGTGGGCACACTGTAGGTGTATATACTTACGCGGTACAAGAGACGTTTTGATGCAGGCATGAAATATGAAATAAGCACATCGTGGAGAATGATGCTTCTGTGCAATAATGTCTGTCTGGATACTTGTCACAAGTATCCAGCCCTTCGAGGATTTATCCTTTGTGTAACAATCCAATTATACCGAGTTCTTTTAAAATGTACAGTTAAGTTCTCACAAGTGCTTTTAATGAACAAGAGATGATAAAGGCAACATGCTTTTACAGGTCCAAAATGACTGAAGTTGTGATTTGTAATGTGGCATTCCTTCTGTTTTGTGTAAGGTCAACACCATTCTATTTTGAATAACAGAAATACTATTATTATTATTATCTTTATATGGCTCACCATGGTTCTTGATCTTTCTACGCTACTTTTTTCCTGTAGGTGATTACTTTTTGGCTGGGTGCAGTGGCTCACATCTGTAATCCCAGCACTTTGGGAGGCTCAGGCAGGCAGATCACCTGAGGTCAGGAGTTTCAGAACAGCCTGGCCAATATGGTGAAACCCTGTCTCTACTACAAATAGCAAAATTAGCTGGGCGTGGTGGTGGGCACCTGTAATCCCAGCTACTCGGGAGACTGCGGCAGGAGAATCGCTTGAACTGGGGAGGTGGAGGTTGCAGTGAGCCAAGATAGCACCATTGCATTCTAGCCTGATTAACAGAGTAAGACTCCGTGTTAAAAGAAAATTTTTTTAACTTTTAAGTTCAGGGGTGCATGTGCAGGTTTGTTATATAGTTAAAATCATGTCATGAGAGTTTGTTGTACAGATTATTTCATACCACGTATTGAGCCATTTCCCAATAATTATTTTTTTCTGATCCTCTCCCTCCTTCCACCCTCCACTGTCCAGAGGGGAACAACCCACACTGGGGCCCAGGGAGGGTGGAGGGCGGGAGGGCGGGAGGACGGGAGGAGGGAGGGGATCAGAAAAATAACGGGTACTAGGCTTCATACCTGGGGGCTGAAATAATCTATACAACAGACTCCCACTGTGCGAGTTTACCTATGAAACAAACCTGCACATGTACCCCTGACCTTAAAAGTTAAATAAGAAAACCAAAACAGCCACAACAGCAAACATTGTGAAAGTGAATATGAAGAGTTGAAATTCTTGACGCCTTTCCTGCATGTGTGCGTGAGCCTGTGCCGAATCACGGGTGGTTCCCACGCCGTCCACTCGCTGTCCGCTTCAGTGTGTGAAGACTGGGAGCGTTATCAGTTGTAACCAGAGACAACACTCTCACCGGAGATATCACAGTGTCCCTTCCTATGAATAATGCGTGTCTATTTCTTGACGCTTCCTCTACTCTTAGGCATTTGGGTTGTTTTATCATAAAAATGCTAAAGTAAATGTCCTTAGGTATCAATTTTGCATACTGCTTTATGATATTAATATTTTCTTTCTTTTTTCTCCTTCCTTCCTTTCTCTTTCTTTCTCTCTCCCTCTCTCTCTCTCTCTTTTCCTTTTTTGATAGTGTCTTGCTCTGTTGTCCAGGCTCAAGTGCAGTGGTAGGATCTTGGCTCACTGCAACCTCTGCCTCCCAGGCTCCAGCAATGGAACTACAGGCACCATCATGCCCAGCTAACTTTTTGTATTTTTAGTAGAGACGGAGTCTTGCTATATTGCCCAGGCTGGTCTTGAACTCCTGGGCTCAAACGATCCGCCCACCCTCAGCCTCCCGCAGTGTGAGCCACAACGTCTGGCTGATATTAATATTTTCCTGCCCAAGTGGACTCACTCTTTATACATTCGTGGTGTTACCAGTGTGATAGTTGCATATGTGCACATTTATGTGTACATAAGCGTAGGTGTGTCTTACTGGTTTTCTTTTCATCTTGTTTTGGAGTTGTCATAGGTTTAAACCCTTGTAGTGGAGGCGTTTGCATGCTTTATTGTAGGTAACCCTCCCAACAATCTTGTGAGGTAGACATCACCGTCACCGCTGTGCCAGGGAGAAACTTCGGCTGGATTCAGGCCCAGAGCTGGGGCGTGGCAGAGTTGGAGTTCAGGCGGGGACCCTGCACACAGCCTGCTCCTGTTTTCAGGGCTGCTCTCCCTGGCATGGGTAGGAGTCCTGGGCAGCTCATGCAACTGCACGGAGTGGCTCTGACTCCACGTAATAAACCAGGAGGCTCCGTAAAGCCCCACTTTGTCCTAATACAGAGGGTTCGGCGATTCCTTGTAACAGTCCCATGCGTCTGAAGCTAATGCCACTGCTTCTGATTTTGGAATCGCCCTTTTTGCCGTTCACATTTTTGAGACTTTTTATGCAACAGTTCGAAGGCTTTTATTTAATTTGAGAATCATCAGTGAGCTCATCAATTCTGGAAATGGAAACATTCCCATTCTGCTTCACGGATAAAAACCTGTGACTGAAACCTTGTCTCAGGACTTTGTGGATTTTAACATCACTCATCAGCTCTGGCTTGCTGTGTAAAGTTTTTAAAAATATCACTTAAAAGGTGTTTATTTAATTTGACATTAATGTACAAACTGATCAATTGTGGAAATGCAAACATTTCCAATGTATTTTATTGATAAGAATTTTAAGCAAATAAAAGCATCCCGTTGTATGTTTTTCATTCCAACACACTTACATGTTGTAATTAAGACTCTGCCAAGTCACAGAGACAACACGCAACATAAAAAGACCTGATCTTTCCCACTCTTCCTTTCCTACGAAGTTTGAAGAAGCCAGAAGTTAAAAACGGTTCATTTCTCACCAGGGCCTATTACCAGATACTGTCCCAGTTACCCTGGTTCTGTGGACTCACTGGAAGTGGGGGTGAAGGATCCCGGGCACACTCAGTCCTCCGTGGTAAGTGCCGGCAGTGATGAGATTTCCTCGTTTAATGGTCTGGGGGCTTCGTCATGAGCCGCACCCGAACAGGGAAGGTGTCCCCATTAGGGGCAGTCCATTTTCCAGTGTCCCCAAAGATTACCGGTTGGGCATGGTTTGGTGGAGGCCGGGGGTTAGGACAGGCCTTTGTCCAGTGTCCAGGGTTGGGCATGGTTTGGTGGAGGCTGGGGGTTAGGACAAGCCTTTGTCCAGTGTCCAGTGTTGCCACATGGGAAACAGACTCCCGCAGAGGTGGGGGAGTTTCCTTTCGGGTTTTTGGGAGGCTTTTGTATAACTGACTTTTGGACAGCAGAGGCCAGCATCTGGTATTGTAAACGGTGTTCTAGTTTGAGAGCAGTGAGGAGTGGTTGTCTTGGAGAGGTTGATATAATTAGGAAAGTTACATTGAAAGAAACAAGCAAAAGGAGAAAAAAAGTTATTTGTGTAGGAGTGAAGTCCTGGAAAGTTCCCTGAAGTCATAGGTCTGATAGTGCCGGCAGGAGCTCATCAGGACGTGTAAAGGAAGTTTCATAAGGGTACCACTGAAGGCCTGTGACAAGGTTGGCTAGGAAACAATGAACATTTGGAAGAAAAAGAGACGTAAGTGGCTTATGTGGATTTCTCTTCCTCCGGGATGTGGGCGAGGTGAAGGGAAGTGGGTCCCTTCCCTAGGATGAAAAAAATGCCTTACAGAGAGTAAGCCCCAAGGGCGCGTGTGGCTTTCCAGGCCGTGCGTCTCCTGCCCACTGTCATGACACTTGTGGAGGCAGCAGGCCACGCTCCTTCCCCGCTTCCGTGTGCTCTGCTCCAGAAATGAAGCGAGTTATGTGCTGACTCACAGATTCCTAGAAAATCCACCTGCTTTCCAGGGAAGAGCTGGGAGTGAGGGTACAGAGACAATGGTGTGGTGTTTTTTCCACGCCTGCCTGGGTTGCAGCTGGGATGGGCAGTGAGGCAGCTTCAGGGGGATCCCACTTCTGTTTTCTCTTTTTAAATAAAACAGGGGTTGGATTTGATAAAGTCTGACACTGCTTTCTGCTCTGTGGTTTCCTAACTCTGTTGTTCTTTATTTTCACAGACCATGACCTGGAACTTCTGAATGAACCAACTGTGAATTTTCTAAACCATTGGCTGCTGTTGTTATTGTTAAATAGTGGAGGCATTTGGTGTAATCCTTTTCAATCCACACTCCATTCCCCCAAACCAGAACAATGTTAAGCGTGTAAAAGACACTCAGACATTTAGCACATGAGTGAGTGAGCCGAGGCCGTCAGGGCCCTTGGCTTTGTTGCAGGACAGCCTTTCTTGTTGGCCTGCAGCTGGCTCTGCTGGTGTGGGCGTCAGCTTGTGACGAGGACCTTCTTATGTGTGAGTTTGGGAGCTGGGCGGGTGCCTTCTCCAGGCTGGCTACCTTCCTTCCATGAGAGAGCACTTTCTATAGATTATCACTTATTTTTATATAGCCTACATTTTGTGTGGCTGAATCAAGGCAGCCTGGGGCGGTAGAAATAATCGTGGAGCCGGGAGGACGGGATGTCAGCATCAACTGTGACATTGATCCGTTGTGTGGTTTGGGGACACGTGCCTTGTGTCTCTGGGTCGTGTCCTCTCCAGCTTTAATGTGAGGGGATTGGGTGACACAGTCTCTGAGTTTCCTGCCCACTTTAAAATTCTGTCTTCTTAATTCATTCTTGCATGTGAGGAGGAAATTCAGAGGTTATCAGGGGGACACGTGGGGAAGTGATGGCACCGGGTGTCGGCCATGGCTTTGGGCATCACATTGTGTCTGGAATTGGTGGGTTCTTGGTCTCACTGACTTCAAGAATGAAGCTGCGGACCCTCGCGGTAAGTGTTACAGTTCTAAAGGCGGCATGTCCGGAGTTTGTTCCTTCTGATGTTCGGATGAGTTCAGAGTTTCTTCCTCCTGGTGGGTTCATGGTCTCGTTGGCTCAGGAGTGAAGCTGCAGACCTTCGCAGTGAGTGTTACAGCTCTTAAGGTGGCACGTCTGGAGTTGTTCATTCCCCCCGGTAGGCTCGTGGTCTCGCTGGCTCAGGAGTGAAGCTGCAGACCTTCACAGTGGGTGTTACAGCTCATAAAAGCAGTGTGGACCCAAGAGTGAGCAGTAGCAAGATGTATTGCAAAGAGCAAAAGAACAAAGCTTCCACAGTGTGGAAGGGGACCCGAGCGGGTTGCCACTGCTGGCTCGAGAAGCCTGCTTTCATTCTGTTATCTGGCCCCACCCACATCCTGCTGATTGGTAGAGCTGAGTGGTCTGTTTTGACAGGGCACTGATTGGTGCGTTTACCATCCCTGAGCTAGACATAAAGGTTCCCCACGTCTCCATCAGATCAGTTAGATACAGAGTATCGACACAAGGCTCCACCAGAGCAGCTAGATACAGAGTGTCCATTGGTGCACTCACAAACCCTGAGCTAGACACAGGGTGCTGATTGGTGTGTTTACAAACCTTGAGCTAGATACAGAGTGCCGATTGGTGTATTTACAATCCTTGAGCTAGACATAAAGGTTCTCCAAGGCCCCACCAGAGAAGCTAGACACAGAGTGTCGATTGGTGCATTCACAGACCCTGAGCTGGACATAAAGGTTCTGCACATCTCCACCAGAGTCAGGAGCCCAGCTGGCTTCACCCAGTGGATCCTGCACCGGGGCTGCAGGTGGAGCTGCCTGCCAGTCCCATGCCGTGCGCTCGCACTCCTCAGCCCTTGGGTGGTCCATGGGACTGGGTGTCGTGGAGCAGGGGGTGGCGCTCTTCGGGGAGGCTCGGGCTGCACAGGAGCCCACGGAGGTGGGGGAAGGCTCAGGCATGGCGGGCTGCAGCTCCCGAGCCCTGCGCCGCGGGAAGGCAGCTAAGGCCTGGCAAGAAATCGAGTGCAGCGCCGGTGGGCTGGCACTGCTGGGGGACCAAGTACACCCTCTGCAGCCGCTGGGCCGATTGCTAAGTCCCTCATTGCCAGGGGCAGCAGGGCCAGCCGGCTACTCCGAGTGTGGGGCCCTTCAAGCCCACACCCACCTGTAACTCCAGCTGGTCCCTAAGCACCGCACGCAGCCCCAGTTCCCGCTCTGGCCTCTCCCTCCACACCTCCCTGCAAGCTGAAGGAGCCGGCTTCCGCCTTGGCCAGCCCAGAAAGGGGCTCCCACAGTGCAGCGGTGGGCTGAAGGGCTCCTCAAGTGCCGCCAAAGTGGGAGCCCAGGCGGATGAGATGCCGAGAGCGAGCGAGGGCTGTGAGGACTGCCAGCACACTGTCACCTCTCAATGACACACACACATGCACACAGACACATACACACACACACACTTTACGCTGACTCAGGTGTCAGTCACAGGCTTTCCCATTCACATCTTCTCATTTGAGGGCCCAAGTTCCTGTGGGTCCACACTCAGTCCTGCTGGTGCGCTGCCTCCACCTTGCACCTGCCCAGGTGGCCTCTGAGCATTTGGAGGGGTGCATGCGAGGTGCCCTCTGCTGGGTAAAGTGGCTGTGGCTCTCCAGGGCACCCAGTGGATTCCAGCTGGTCTTGGTAGTGGTGTGGCTTGTCTGTCCTGTACTGGAGGTGTGCACAGCAGACCCCAGCCCAGGAAGGGGAACCTGTGGACTTGGCCATCTGCTTCTGCCTCCTAAATGATCCCGTCTTCTCCAGGAGTGGATGGGAGCTGGCAGCAGGTGTCCTCATCCATGTAAAGCCACGTGCAGTTGTGCCCCAGTATCTCCTTGGAGAGGAGCAGGGGAGGATGAAGGATGCTCTGTGTGTAGCCCACGCCTGAAACTAAAACAGGCAGAAATCTCACTGATGCCCGAGGAGTCAGATGCCAGGAATTGGTGTCCTCTGTGTTTTCCTTTGTATCGCGTGGAGGCATGGACTCAAGAGGAAGATGAGCCTCGAGCATGGTGGGTGTGGGTATGGACGAGTCTCCTGCCAATGAAATAGTTGTGCAATCGCAGAGCAAGGGAAACAGGAATGTCGGGGCCAAACATTTGCTTCTGCCAATTTTGGTTTCATGTTCCTCTAAACGCCTTTGTCCTTTTCCCAGGAGCCTTTCTGAAAACTCTGTAAGTCACACATAAGCTTGTTTTGCTGAGAAGGGCAACAAGACCAGCAAGTCTCCTTTATTCATGCAACCAACTTGTTCTGATCCACCCCATCAGGGTCCATGCTGAGTCCGGGCAAGACAAAAAAATTCAGTCGCTCCCTGTTCTGCCTTCGTGGCTTCACAGAGGAGAATCATGTCACAATGCGTTGGTGAAAATGAGGTGATGTGGGGATACTTTTCTGTCTGAGTCAAATTGCTTAACACCTTATGTGCAATTCATGTCTAGTTTTCTCTGCTTTTAAAGGACCACTTTAGAATCTTAGGACAATGATGTGTAACCCAGTTCATCATCACCCTTTGTGGATGGTGATGAGGGCTGGTTTGTTGAAGTGGTAGGGTTGGGACCCAAGTCTCCAAACTCTAGGTTTCTGTGTTTCCCTCCCCAGTCCGTGGAACCCTTCATGCCTGTCGGCTGGATGGAGATGCCAGTGGCCTCTTGAGAACATCTGAAGGCGAACCTGAGTGGCGCTGGACTCCATCCTCAGAGCAGCCCACAGAGGGCCAGCACGGCTCTTCCACGGTGAGACGCCTTGGCTGATCACCACTTCTGGGTTAGCTCAGGACACGTGATCACCTAGACCAAGTGCGCAGGGGCTGTGGGGAGGTGGACGCAGGCCTTTCCTCTGCGAGGGAGCTGATGGTTTTGTGCAGCAGTCACATGTCACTGACCCCACTCCAGATAATGCCACTGCTATGTTCTATTTTAAATACCTTTCCTGTCTTTAACAGAGTTGATTTATGCATATGCATATATATCCCTATTTCACATCTTACTCTTTACACATTCACAGACTGCTGATGTGGGAGAGGCTCCTAGAGACTGGAGTAGTATTTGGGCTCACACCTGTCTTTCTGCCTGTCCTTCTTTTCTTCCTTTTTCTGCAGGTGGGAAACAACCCTTCCCTGACTCCCTGATTCTGAATTGGGCTGTCCATCAACAATGCAAGGTCTGAGTTCCAGGGGCCCGCCGGGCAGGCCACATTGTGCATGTGGTGTGAGGGCTTGAAGGTGCATCCACAAGATGGATACTCGGAGTCGTTTTACTCTGATTGAAGGTATCCGCGAGGAACAGGGATTACATCCACCTCAGCAGAGTCCAGTGGGCAGCAAGTCTCACTGATACCTTCCAGGAGGGACCCCAGGCCTGGGAACGATTGCTGTATTCAGGGCACTCTGCCACTTGCCTGGGCACTGAGAACAGAGCGCAGGTCCTGTGACTCCCATGCGTGATGACAGGGATGTGTAAAGTAACCCGGGAAGCTTGTCAGGTGCAGAGCTGAATTCACACGCACACAGCATCTAATTTACCACGTTCTCTGATGGATGACATCATCGGTTTCTGTGTGAGTCCTGTGAGGGGCCGAAATTTGGATCCCTGACATGTTAACTGTTATTGAATAGGCTGTAAATGAATCTCATACTTCATTTATGCTTTTAGTGTTTCTTTAGTTAGATTCTAAATGCATTTTGCTTTCTCCTACGCTCTTCCCTGAGACCAGAAAAATTGCCTGCTTTCAATTCTCTGATAACTGAGTTTTCTCCCATAATGAGCTAACAAATATCTTCATTAGTGCTTCTCATTTCCACTTGCAGTTTGCTCAAAATTAAGCAATGCAGTGCTTCTGCAGATGTGCTTTCTAAGCATCTAAAATAGAGACATATAGGAATCAAATTTCCATTTCCCTACAGATTATCTGATTACATAGGAGCAAATGCAGCCACTCTCAATGATCCATGCTAGTGGGAGCGGGGGTGACTTGGGAAAATGAAATTCATTGAGCTGAGGAGCTCTCTTCCCCCATTTATTTCAACCTTTCCACCCAGCCAGCATTTGACGAGCACCACTAACAAGCAGTGAAATTGACCGGCTGATTCCATCTCTTTATCCTTCAAACTCCTGCTAATGAGCTGGTGAATCACAAACAGGGAAAAGAGGGAAGAGGCAGGATGATCGGATAATCCCCCCAACTGGAACACCCCTTCTGCAGTCACTGAAATCGTGTGGACATGCACAAGCTGGATTTAAAATCGATTAGAAAGATTGACCCCAAAAGGTGCTTTTGGGAGTGGCGTTGGGGTGAAGACAGCCTCTGCTTATTATTATTTTTCTTTCCATAAAATCTCTCATTATACGGCAAACACATCATACAAAACTGGCCATATCTCGGCACCACTGTTTCTGGAAGTCTCACCCTTTAACGCCTTGTTTTGTATGGTGGTGAGGATTTTACTCTGCCTCTCATTGAAATGTTTCTTCTGCCTGTGCTTTTGCAAAATATATGCGTGTGTGTGTGTATATATATATATATATATATATATTTTTTTTTTTGAGATGGAGTCTTGCTCTGTCTCCCAGGCTGGAGTGCAGTGGTGCAATCTCAGCTCACTGAAAGCTCTACTTCCTGAGTTCACGCCATTCTCCTGCCTCAGCCTCCCGAGTAGCTGGGACTACAGGTGCCTGCCACTACGCCCGGCTAATTTTTTGTATTCTTAGTAGAGACGGGGTTTCACCATGTTAGCCAGGATGGTCTCGATCTCCTGACCTTGTGATCAGCCTCAGGTGATCCGCCTGCCTCGGCCTCCCAAAGTGCTGGGATTACAGGCGTGAGCCACCATGTCTGGTCGCTTCTGCAATATTTTAATGTAGACTCTTTTCCTTCTAAACTGTGTACCCTAAATACACTCGGTTTCAAAACTCTGTATTTTCATTCTTGGCCTTTTGCTGTGTCTATTTCAGCACTGTGTTAACATTTCCATGTATCTTGTTTCAAGTTGAAGTAGGATTTATCTCTGCTTTAAAACTTTAAATTTAAAAACAGTGGGTTTTAAAATTTAATTTAAATTTAAATTCAAAATTTCTTATTCTATGATTGGCGTGGTATGTGCTATGGGAGAGAAATCAGTAAGAAGACAGTCATGATCGTCAAAAACTACAGAGGAAGAGAATAAACGAGACAGAAATGGAGTTATTGTTGGTTTTCTTTTTTTTTTTTTTTTTTTTGAGACTGAGTTTCACTCTTCTCGCCCAGGCTGGAGTGCAGTGGCGCCATCTTGGCTCACTGCAACCTCTGCCTCCCACGTTGAAGCAATTCTCCTGCCTCAGCCTCTCAAGTAGCTGGGATTACAGGCATGTGCCACTACACCCGGCTAATTTTTGTATTTTTAGTAGAGACAGGGTTTCACCATGTTGGTCAGGCTGGTCTCGAATCCCTGACTTCGGGTGATCTGCCCACTTCAGTCTGTCAAAGTGCTGGGATTACAGGCGTGAGCCACTGTGCCTGGCCTATTGTTGAAATTCTGAATGCAGAAGCCAAAGGTCCTCACTTTATTTATTGGTCACATAGTAGACTGCTGGGAGTAGACTGCTGGGACTGCACGAGGTTATCACATATGTGATCTCATTTAGTTTCCACAGTAACCCAGGAAGTACATGACATTTCAATCCCCATTTCATTGATAAGGAAAAGGCAGCTTTGAGAAGTTCACTAACTTCCCAGGGTCTCATTGGTAGTAAATTCTGCAATCTGATTCCATAAAGGGTGATGACCCTCTGTACTATCATTTTTTCCTTCTCATTCAAATGTCATGAGAAGGATAGAAAGCGTGAGGGTAAAACCAGGTTTTCAAAAAAGATTTAAAATGTACTTTTCTACGTGAGGGAGGCCTAAGTGCTCATGCAGACCTCTTAATGAGTCAGTCAAGAGAATGAGGACAAAGAGACAGGGAGAGGAAGGGGCTTTCGTAATAAGTTTCTTAAAAAGAAATACGGAGGTGGAGACGTGACCAGGTGCAGGTGGGGTCACCAGGTGGTGGCTCAGGTGCAGAGGACATGGAAGCATCCTGAGGTGGATGACAAGGCGTGGAGGGATGCGGTGCCTCAAAATGCCTCCATGTCCTCTGCACCTGAGCCACATGCTGGAAAGGATGGAGAGAAGATGGAATCAGCCAGTCCGTTCATGTCCTCTGCACCTGAGCCACATGCTGGAAAGGATGAAGAGA
>NW_026652283.1:126092453-126285936 GCF_009828535.3 Hylobates moloch
GGGGGGGGTGGGAGGGGTGGTGATGGGGATGGGAGACACTTGGTGATGCGGTGAGAGAGGGGTCACACCCCCAGGACGCGCAGCCCCAGTGGAGTCAGGAGAGCCCTCAGCAGGCTCCGGAAGGAGAACTGGTGATGGGGGGTGGGAGGGGGTGGTGATGGGGATGGAAGACGGGTGGTGATGGGGGGTGAGAGGGGGTGGTGATGGGGGTGGGAGACACTTGGTGATGGGGTGAGAGAGGCGTCACACCCCCAGGACACGCAGCCCCGATGGAGTCAGGAGAGCCCTGGGCAGGCCCCGGAAGGAGAACTGCTCTGTGGAACAGCTGGCCTGCACCCTCCAAAATTACCTGCGTCACTAATGAGAAAGAAGGGTCTTCCAGAGAAGTAAAGCTGTGGGAACTAAACCCAACACTTGAGCCCAAGCCCCATCCTGGACTCCAGCTGGGGAACCCTTGTAGGGACATTATTGGGATGACTGGCAAGGTGAGTATATGGGCCGCAGATCACGCTGCTGTGTGACCGTCAGGTCCCTCGACTTTAAGAGCTGTGCTGTGGAAACACAAGGGAACACTCTGCTCCTTGTTCTTGGGAAACAACCAAAGCACTAAGGGAGAGAAGTGTGATGCCGACAACGTATGAAATGTATTTCCAAACGGCTCTAGGAAAAATTAATTTTTTCACCGAATCGATACCTCGGCAAATGACTCTGTTCCCTCCTGGTGTCTTCCTGTTCCTTGTTTTGTGTCATCCTCACAGCTGTCAAATGAAACAACTCAGGTGATGAGCTCCGACCACTGACCACTGCCCTCCCCGTGCTGAGCATTCGCTGCCTCCACCGCCACAGGCATAGATTCTTAAAAAGCGATGAAAGGGCGGAACACTTCCTCCGGGAGAGGTAAGCCCAGTATTTCCAGGGACAGGCAGTGGGCGACCTAGATGTCTTTCCAGGTGCTGAGTTCTCCACATTCTGCCCTGAGGGAGCCGTGTGTGATCCAACTGGCATCACATATCTTGAGACATTCATTTGCATAAACACAGTGGCAACCAGATCTTGGCTTCTAATCCCACCCTCCAGTAAAAGGAACCTGGGGTCCTTGGAGAAATGGGTCTAGGACTGGGGCAGGGAACACACAGCTGAGCCTGGGTGTCCTGCAGTGCCAGAAAATCAGGCTGTGCCCAAAGAGGCAGCTGTGAACAGACCCAGGAGCCCGGCAGAAAGGGCTCCCTGTGGCCAACACTGGAAAAACCTGAGCAAGGAAGTAGGCCGGGCGCGGTGGCTCACGCCTATAATCCGAGCACTTTGGGAGGCCGAGGCAGGTGGATCACCTGAGGTGAGGAGTTCAAGAACAGCCTGGCCAACATGGGGAAACCCCATCTCTACTAAATATACAAAAATTAGCTGAGCGTGGTGGCAGGTGCCTGTAATCCCAGGTACTCAGGAGCCTGAGGCAGGAGAATTGCTTGAAGCTGGGAGGCAGAGGTTGCAGTGAGCCGAGATCGTGCCACTGCACTTCAGCCTGAGCAGCAAAGGGAGACTCTGTCTCAAAAAAAATAAAAAAAGAAAAAAGAAAGAAAGAAGAAAGGAAAATGCACGCGGAACGTGGGTCACATCCTAGAGATGAAATAGAGCACTAGAGTCCATGCAGATGTCAGTAAATGATGGGATAAATAAATAGGGAGAGTAGACAATCTTTCTTGCAGAAGAATTACAAATAACAGAGGTAGATGCTCCTGCTGTGAGAGGTGAACGTGATTCCACGCTCTTGCTTCTTTGAGGGTGGCCTGGGCTGAGACAGGCTCCCGAGGAATAGAAGAAGAGGAAAAAGCAAACATTTCATGGGAGACAGCAGGCAGACGTCACCTGAGCAAGTGATGAAGGTTAGCAGATGTCGGGCACCCCACGTGACTCCTCCTCCCAAAAGCACACACCCCCAATCTCATCACGGGAAGATCGTCTTCCCTGGACTGGGGACCCGGATTGGGGAACATCCTACAAGATAATCAGCAAGCCTCTTCAAAGCCACTCAGGTCATGAAAGGCAAGGACAGACAGAAACTGTCACAGGCTGGAGGGGCTGGGAGACGTGAACAGCAAAGGCATCTAGTGTCCTCGATGGGTCCTGGGCCAACAGCACCAGAAGCGAGCCCAGGGTAGACTCCAGCCCCCGGCAATGGTGAAGCTTCAGTGTGCGTGCAGTGGTTGTAACCAGCGCCAGAAGCGAGCCCAGGGTAGACTCCAGGCTGTAGCGACGGTAACATGTCAGTGTGGGTGCAGCTGTTGTAACAAGTGCCAGGGGTGAGCCCAGGGTAAACTCTGGCCCCTGGCGACGGTGGCGCTTCAGTGTGGGTGCAGCAGTTGTAACAAGCACCAAGAAGAAGCCCAGGGTACACTGGCCTGCAGCGACAGTGACGTGTCAGTGTGGCTGCAGCGGCTGTAAGAGGCACACTGCTCTGGTGGGAGGTGTTGCTAGTTGGGGAAGCTGTGGTGGGGGTAGGAGCTGGAGTGGAGATCTCTACCTTCCTTTTAACTTTGCTGTGAACCTAAAACTGCTCAAAAAGGGGGTCTATTAAAAATAGTACATATGGCTTCAAGAAATTCACAACCATTTCAGTTCTTTCCCATGAACCACGATTGCTAAGGAAAAATGATTGTTTAAACTGGAAAATAAACAAAATGTGTTTAACTAAATCAAGGTCAAATTGAGACTCTCTGTGCCTACCCTTGCGAAGCATGCTTTGGAAAATGTGGCTCCACCATGCAATAAGAACAAACTCCACTAAAGTTCACCTGCACGACAGAAAAGAGAAATAATAAAAACAAAATTCTTGCTGATACTCACTTTACTGCCATGGAAACCAGCTCAGCCAGCTTTATGTTAATGAGGACATATTTAATTCTCAGGATTTGTATTATTACCTTAGAAAAATATAACAAAATCTCGTAAAGTTTGGATTGCCCTTAATGACACAGAAAGGTAAAACATTATCAAAGCTTTTTCTGTTATAAAGCAACAATAAAATATTGAAATGGGATTTTTATGCCAGAAGAATTTCAGCCTCTTTCCAAACAAAGGAAGAAAAAGTTCAAAGAGAGGGTGTGTCCCTCCGAAACATGTTTTTTAACTTCACCAAGAGGCCTTGTGTAGGCAGCCAAGTTTTTATTTTTCCTCCAGGGCTACTACAGTAATCATTCCAAATGAGTGCCTTCTTTCTTTTGAAGTCCCTTCCTAATTCATTAGTACACTAGAAAAGAACAGAGCCATCTTTGCATTTCATTTTCCTCTACAGGGACTTTTTTAGATCCATGGTATAATCACTAGGTGGCCTTTCTAAGCCTTGCACAAAACGCACACTTCTTAGGACTGGCGCTGTCTTGGGTGCCGCTGGGGGCCGACAGCCCAGCCTCATGGGTCGGAGGGGCTTTGGGGGTGTGATTCACCATGCCCTGCTCTGTGGAGTGTGAGTGCGCTGTCTGCACCCCACCAGCCGCGAGAGTGCATGATAACCCATAATTAAGCAAGAAGGGTGGGTAGGTATGATTTGGTACAGGAAAACCACAAGGTGACTTTTTAAAGTTTTATTTGCCTAAAGCAAGAGAAAACAAGCTTAACCAGGTAACACATGCTTCAAAGGCTCCACAGCCAGGATTTCAGAGCTGCTAGATCTTGAGGCCCCCAAAGAGAAGCACGGTGGCTTCTGGGTGGCTTCACACAGACCGCACATGCTGCACACATCCGGGTGCCACACCCATGTGCCCACACCCTTGAAAACGCTAGTGTATTGTCTGCCAACCCACTCCCTGTCAGGCATCTGCCATCGACCCTCGTGTAAATGCATGTTGTTCAGTCTTGTGGAAAACGTTAGCTTTCACCCTTAGATGGGTATAAAATATTCATCACCAAATGCAAAAATCAAAAGCACAATGTGTGATCAACTATCAGCCCACACAGGACGCCACTCGGACGCCGGCCACTCCTTTGGAACAAGCACACGGCATTCCTGTCTCTGCCAAGCATTTTTTCCCATCTGCAGGCTGGGAAAACGCCTTCACTGGCCTGGCGCTGAGGCAGACGCTGGGATGAGCTTGGGCTTGGCTTGCTGGGGCGGGGCCATGTCCGGGATCTTCTCCCCGTGTTTGTACACACTCACCGTCACATCGATCTTCTCCCCGCCATACTTGTTCTTGATGTTGATGCTGTACTTGCCCGAGTCCTCGGAGGTCACGCCTTTGATGGTCATGCTGACGTACTTGGCCTGCTCCACCTTCACCGAGAAGTGCTCGCTGAGCTGGATATCCTGGTCATTCTTGAACCAAACCACTTCGGGGTCAGGGTTTCCAAACACCGTGCAGGTGAGATTCAAGGTCTTTGGAAGCGAGAGGTAGGTGGAGGAGGAAGAGTTAGAAAAAGGAAAGTCATATCACCCCCTCAGACGGTGCGCTCCAGGTCACAGTTTTATTTATTGGTCCTTCAATCGTTTGTTTAGCAACAAGGCTTTATGTACTTGCTGCTACACAAACGCCACTCCAGACAGAACAGCCAGAGCACAGCAGGGAACAGGTTCACTGTTTCACAGGGGAGCTCATAAGAAAATCAGTGAGCATGTGTCCTATTTATTCTTAGCGGTTATCCATAGCCTAAGTCAATTAAAGAATTTGAAAGTAATTTAATTAAGCTCTATGTTTTATAGTAGATATATCCAGTCTGTTCCCACAATTCCCTTCTGTTTAGACTTATGGATCCCTTTTACCAGTTCCTGTGGCACACCCATTGAATATATTGTTTTATAACTGGTAAATTGGAGGCAAAAAAAATGCATTCTTGAAGCTTAGTTAAAACGTGCTTTCAGCTTAGGATAAAGTAAAACGACTGCTAATTTCTCAGTTACATCCTTAAGATGAGATCTCAAGAGCTCTCTAGGCTTCCTTTACCTACTAAAGAAGAGGCCTATAAATTTTTGTCTTTTGGCCTAATAAAATTCTCTCAAGTATCTCCGTCCCTGTGACATTGAGTTAGACCCACTGAAGCAACCAGAGAAGTATCAATTAGATATCAATAATTCTCCTGACAGGCAACAAATTAAACTCCAATAAGTGGCTTCCACGATGTGTTCCACAATGACCTTGACAATAGGAGCAGAGATTTTTTTCCTTCGTGTTGTAAAAGCTGTGCTGTTTCACACTGGAAGCAGGGGGCTTGCACCTTCACACAGGCACGCGGGTCATGGAGGGTGTGGCGCCTCATCCTGCAGTTGCTTCTCTGGGTGAATGGCCACAGGGGCAGGTGGCACCAGACCCTGGCAGACCCTAAGGGCCTAGAAACACCCATAGCCACAGCGTCTGCCTTGAGGTGCCCGAGTGGCACAACGCGTTCCTGTGAACACGGGTTTGTGGATTCGGAATGTTACGTGATTCCTTCCTTTGAGAATACAGGGGTTATTCCAAGCTGTCTAGGAGGGGCAGGAAAGTCAGGGGGACTCTGGGTTCCCTGCAGGCTGAGTGAGACACAGAAGCCTCTCACTGGGTTCCCTCTGCTCCACCCCAAGAGGAGGCATTGCGTCCATCATGCTGTGCTGACACCCCCGCCCCAGCCAAGTTCAGAATCCTCACCTTCCCTTCCATGATGGTCACCACGTCAGGCAAGCCGCCAATCAACCTGCCACGATCTGCAACGGGAAAGCACCTCGGTTAGGAAACATCCGTGGGACCTTCCCGCGGAGCAGGGGCCGTGTAAGCAGCAGCGGGTACCAAGGTGAACGTGGGGAGGAGCTTATGCTCAGGAGAGAGAGCACCAAAGAAAACGATTTGTATGTTTACAGCTGAGGGATAAACCAAAGCCAAGGGAAGGTAGGTGAGGAGATAATAGACTCTGTGAAACACTCCAGAGGAAATGTGAGATGGGGGCTGGGCTTGAAGGGTGAAGATTCACCAAGGACGGAAGGCCTGTAGAGCCGCGTGTGTCCCTGAGTTGGGCAGAAAGTGACGGGGTCCTGGCCAGGTGCAGTGGCTCACGCCTGTAATCCCAACACTTTGGGAGGCCAAGGCGGGCAGATCATCTGAGGTCAGGAGTTAGAGACCAGCCTGGTCAACATGGTGAAACCCCGTCTCTACTAAAAATACAAAAATTAGCCGGGCATGATGGCAGGTGCCTGTAATCCCAGCTACTCGGGAAGTTGAGGCAGGAGAATTGTTTGAACCCAGGAGGCAGAGGTTGCAGTGGGCCAAGATCATGCCATTGCACTCCAGACTGGGTGACAGAGCAAGACTCTGTCAAAAAAAGAATTGGGGGTGGGGGGAGGAAGGGAGGGAAAGAAAGTGAAGGGGCCCTGGGTGTCTGGGCTGCAGGTTCTGCAAGCGAGGATAGAGGACAGAACGGAGGGAGGGTGTCTGAGGGGTGACGGGGCTAAGGCTGAAAGCAGTGCAGGGACCAGTGGTGCAGGACGTTGGGCTCCAGGACAGGGTGCGGTGTTGGTGGCGTTGTTACATCAGGGTGGGGGATTGCTGGTTATTATTTCATACACAAAGTTGGTACTCCAAAATATGGACCCTTTTGCCCCACCCAAAATAATTCACCATCCTGGTTACAATCTAACAGATACTTACTCTTCTCTGCAAAAGCAGCAGCTCTAAAAGTTAAAGGGGGCAGAAAGAAGAGAATGAAAAGAGAGTATGAGAAAGGGCTTCCAACAAAATGCACAGCTGAGAGGCTCACTAGCAATGAGAGCAAAAGAAGGAGGAAATACGTTTGCATTCTCTTAGAAGAACACGTTCAGGTCACAGGATCCCAGGATGGATATCATCGATTTTTCCTGATGGTTCCCACTGCCCATTTTGAGGTGGAAAATGCCCTATTATCCAGATGCTAAAACCTACAGAAAAGTTTAGCATTCCAGCTCACAGGTTGAAGATTTTTTTTTTTTTTCTTTTTCACAAATTCACCAGATCGCACTGGAGACTTGAGATATTTGGGGAATTTGTCAGTTTCTGATCTATCTTGATCGTCCCTGTACCCAGTCAACAAATGTTTATTAAATAAGCTAGCATGGGCCCAGGACTCTGGTCAGCTTCGGATATGCGAAAACTCAATGGTGCATTTGAAAACCCCGAATTTTCCTTAAAAAGTTGCTCTGCGTGATGTGCTGCTCTGATGATAAGTGAAGGAGCAGCAGCATCGCCATCTCAGACTAGCATCACCATTTTAAGTTTTCCTTGATTAGAAACTGCCTAAGTCCAGCCCAAAAACATCAGCTTAAGGGCTAATGTCAGCATGACCATAAACCACAAATGACACCTCCGACCATAAACATACCTACCCTGGCATAACCTACCCTCCAATCAAAAACATTCCAACCCTGAGATAACCTCCCCTCCAACCAGAGGCATTCCACCCTCACAATAAAACTCTCCTCCACATAGAAACATTCCTAGCCCAAGCCAGAACCCTTAAATACCCTTAGTCTGTAAGAGAAAGCGCTCCTGACCAAAATCAGCCAGAAGCCCCACTCAGGTTTATTCTCCAAAATAAACCTGTCTTTGACTGTTAATCTGCTTTGCGTGTTTCTTTCTTCAACTCTCACAATAACGTTTCCGAAATTCATCCGGGGTTCCGATAACTCTGGACAGTCCGTTTATGAATGCATTTCTGGTTTAGGAGAATGCCCACCCCTCCACATACTGCATTGCTTAAATTGCCACTTCTGTCCCAGGAACAGCTCTTTGGTCACCCAGGCTTCCACACAGATTCCCACATGCAGCCAAAACGACTGGGACTCAACTGCCCCCAGGATGATATCATAGTAACTAAATACGCAAATCTTACTTGAGTTGCTGGAATTCTGCAAATGCTTCATCAAAAGCTGTAAGGAAATAGTTCATACGTTACTAACCATTTCAGTGTTCAGATTTTATTTATTCACTCAAATATTCTACCAGTGAATCTGGTTTATGAAAACTGATATATTAAAAAAAGAATAAACTTATTTTTTCATTATCTCCAAATGAAAATCGTAAATTCATATTGTCTCCTGTATTCATATTGTATTCCCTCCCTTCAGCATCTAAATGGATTTCTAAGTAGGAAATTATTAACTGCTAAAGAAGAATTCTCTTACCTTGTCCAGACAGGTCGAGGGAGCGTTGATGGTTATCTTTGCCATCGAAAATCTCAAAAGTGTATTTTCCTTTATCCTTCTCCGTCGGCTCACATATCTGCAGCCAGGCCATCTCTTCACTCCCCCCAATTCTCATATGCTCACTGGATGAGATCTTAGCATCTCTTTAAAATAGCAACAGGAACCTGAGTTAGGGTCTCCATGTCACACACACAATGTCTACAGGGCCATGTCCTGTTGCTGTGACAGCCTTCTCTAAGTTGCTGATGACAATATTACAATAGATTATTCTGGCAGTTACAAATGTATTGACCATATCAGTAACTCAGATCTGAAAACTTTCTAAAATTAAATGATACTTGATTTTTAAAGGTATATTATTATTTATTATATACTTGTCACAACATAATGGACTTAACATTATACAGTATGGTAGTTCCTCAAAAAATTAAAGCTAGAACTACTACATGATCCAGCAATCGCACTTGTGTAGATACCCCGAAGAATTGAACACGGGGTCTTGGAGAGATATTGTCACACCCACATCCTTCGTAGCATCGTTCACAACCACCCCGGTGGGGAGGCAGCCCAAGCATCCAATGGTGATAAATGGATCAATAGAATGTGGTCCATAAATACATGAGGGAAATCCCAACACCTGCTGCAATGTGGAAGAACCCTGAGGACATTTTGCTGAGTAAAATAAGCCTGTCACAAAGAGACAAATATGTACTCCTATGAAGGGCTTAGGGTAGTCAGATTCACAGAGACAAGAAGTAGAACTGAGGGTACCCAGGGCTGGGGGAGGGGAATGGGGAGTGAGGGTTTAATGGGAACAGAGTTTTGGGTGGGAGGACGAAAAGTTCCTGGGCGGTGGTAGTGGCTGCACAATGATGTGAATGTACTTAACACCACTGAACAGTATGCTTAAAGATGGTTAAAATGCTAACTTTTACATTATGTGTATTATGCTACAATATTTTAAAGTTTAGATAAAAACAAGGTGCTCATACATTGCCATCTTCTAAGGTTCCCACATCTGCAACATATAAGGCCAAACTGTTTACTGCAGACAAAAGTGTGTAAGTTATTTCCTAACATTACTTTTGTTTAGAGGGAGCCTGAGAAATCTGTGAAAGTCATAGTCACGGGCGCATGAAAAGAGGACTCCAGGGCCACACGAGAGCTGGAATGTGGACCTGCTTCTCTCAGGCACCAGCTCCAGAACAGCCGGAGCTCAGGGAAGCGGGCTGGGTGCACAGAGCCAGCTGTCGTGCTTGTGGCATCTTTCCTTACCCTTGCCAGCAACCAAGAAGGCATATGTTCCATCGGGAAAAGGAATTCTCCAGCCCTTCTTGCCTTTTTCTCTGTTATTCTTTCCTTCAACAAATATATGTTAAACCCATAATAAATGCACAGCTCAGGCCGGGTACGGTGGCTCACACCTGTAACCCCAGCACTTTGGGAGGCGAAGGCAGGAGGAACACATGAGCCCAGGAGTTGGAGACCAGCCTGGACCACAAAGCAAGACCCTGTCTCTACGAAAACACAAAAATTAGCCGGGTGTA
Organism: Hylobates moloch; assembly: GCF_009828535.3. Lineage (NCBI taxonomy): Eukaryota > Metazoa > Chordata > Mammalia > Primates > Hylobatidae > Hylobates > Hylobates moloch. The sequence continues at coordinate 126,102,132 of NW_026652283.1, forward strand.
GTGGCAAGCATCTGTAGTCTCAGCTACTCAGGAGGCTGAGGCAGGAGGACTGCCTGAGCCAGAGGAGGTCAAGGCTGCAGTGAGCTGTGATCACACCAATGCACTCTAGCCTGGCCAACAGAGCGAGACCCTGTCTCACAAAGTATGTATGTAAAAATAAATGCTCGGCTCCGTGTCCTGGTCTCTCGTGGTGGTGCTGGCAGTGTGTCTCGGAATCGAGTCTGTCCGGATAGAAAGTGGGAGTTCTGTGGAGGCACAGCAGGAGCCTGGCACACACCAAGCCGGAGAGGCGGAACTGGCTGTTCCCAGGGATGGTTTTGTGGGATTGGCTTCAGCCTGAGACTTCGCCTCTCGGATCCTGGACACAGAAGGGAGGATCTAACGCTGCCCATGTGGGACTGTTTTAGGAATCCAAGAAGATATGCTCAACATGTATTGAAGCAACTTTGGAACATAATTGATACACATTTGTCTACAATCATCAGGGCGGCCTCGCCTGTTGCCAAAGTGGGAACGAGCTCCTGCCGCCTTAGAAGGCAGGGCAGTGTGAACACCTTGTTTCTACCTAAACTTTTAAAAACTGCGTTAGAATGCACATAATGTAAACGTGACCCCTTTAGCCCTTCACAATATGTTAATTATCTCCCTTTTCCCATGAGCTGCCCCTCCCCGGAAAGAGGCGGGAGAATCGGACCAGGCAATCCTTCAGGAATCTCTCAGTCCCGCATCTGGAATTCTGTACGTTGCTGACCCGGCAGCCTCACGAAGGCTGACCCCACAGCAGAGCCCCAGGCTCTGCCAAGCTGCTCTCAGTCCACAGCCAGGACGGGCTGAGTGGGGAGCAGGAGAGGGAAGGAGAAGCGATGAGGCCATGACCCCAGGACCCCAGCACTCAGCAGCCAGAGCCGGCCGGGCCGGGACTGCCATGTTTGCAAGCTGCAGGCTGGCGCTCACATTCCCGGTGACATGGACTTGCCAGATTCTCCATCCGTGGTGTGGCTGAGGGCAGGTGAGCATCAGTGCCCATACCAGCTGTCCCGTGAGCTCACAGCAGGTCGCTATTACTAAACTGACTGATGGGCCATTCCAGCACTCAGACGTACTCATCCGTGTGTATAAAAGGGAAATTAGACTTTACATGCTGATTCTCAGCTCTGCAGAAAAAAAAACTTTGCACAGAACACATACCAGGCAGTGGATTGGCCACTCAATCCCAAACCCTAGCGTGCGAGGAGCAGCAAGAAGCCCATCTGTGCAGAGACCTGCAGGTAAAGAGACACTGACACACTGTAGGGACATCACAGCTTGATTAAGAAAGACTTCTTTATCCCCCGGGATGCACTTACAACTGGACACTTTACAGACCAATCAGCAAATCGGAAATTGCAGATCAGTGGGGAACTGGGCCCGCTGTAATCATTTATTGACTAACTTTACCCCATCCAAAGAAACAGAGTTCAACAAGGGTGTGGAACTCTTCTGGTGAGAGTCAGAAAAACTTGTTTTGCCAACACTGATGGACCTTAGTCATCTTGTCACCCTCTCTTGTTGGAACTGATGAGGGTCAAAGTTCAAACAAATGCACACACACACACACACATACACACACAACCAGGCACGGCCAACTTGGCTATGTGTGCTTCCTGCACACACACAGACCCGTGGGGCAGGATTCCAGCCTGAGCCTCCACACATCAGTAAGGACCTCGGTCCTGCCTGGCGCCACCCTGCTTCCCTGCCCTGCAAAGCCTGGATGCTGCTTGGGGATTCGTGATGAGCTCCCTGCCTTAGAAAAAGGGGACAATTTTCATCATGCCTGGTGTCTTGCATCCTGCACCAAATGCTGTGTTCGTGCTGACGCTGGTCAGTCTCACCGAGAGGACGCGACAATTGCTGTCACCATGTGTGAGGTCATCCCCCTGTGTGGGCTCATCCTCCCACATGTCACGTGGGTGTTAGGGAGAAGACAATGTTTTCTTGATCTCTATTAACTCAAGTATGTCTTCTTCAAAGAGCTAAATCATGTGCCAAAACTATTGCATCCTGGATGTATAGACGAAGATGTTCAAACCTCTGCTGTGTGTGTGTATATGTGTGTGTGTGTATGTGTGTATGTGAAAAAGACAGAGAGACTAGAACTTCTTTCATGGGGTAAAATTGCAAACAGCCCCGAAATCTCCCTGTTTAGACTCGGAGCCATGAAGAAAAGCTACTGGATCTTCCACCATATCAGCCACAGCTTTGTCCAACAGTGAAATTCACTGGGCCACAAAGTTGCCTTGCAAATGCTTCATGAAGTGGCGGCGTTTCAGCCTTTGTGGCGTTTATGTTCTGCTGGACTATGTCCCATTCCAGTGGTGATCCATTCTACTCACACAATTAGCAACTTGCTTATACAAAAAAGAAATATAATTTTATTTTGATATAGGTGACAAGGGAAAAAGGTACACCTTCATACGATCATTCATAAAATAGCTTTAAGTGTGTCCAACCGGCCTCCTGACTTTGGTGTAATTGGACACCCCGGCTGGGCAGCAGTGAAGACAAGGGCCCCACTGCTAACAATTGCTTCACTGGCCTCACGCTGACGGCCCTAGGCCTTTGCAGAGACTTACCGTTCAAGTTTCACTTTTACAAAGTGACCCTCTACTTCAACGAGAGATTCTTTACAACAGCCACACAATCTGAGGGAAGAACACTTGAACCCAAATCTCAGCCAGTGACGAAGGGTAAAACCACTGTAATGAAGGAATGCTGTCCACTGAACACCAAATCACACACTGGCCCACTTGGTGCCCTTCTGGGACCTCACATGCTTCTGGCCCCACCTCCTTCATCACAGCTGCCGCCTCCGCTGCCACCCTGGGATCTGGGTAAACACATGCATGCATGCCAAGATGCCCTGAGCCAGGACCCCACAGCATGCAGCCGGGAGACTACCCTTCCCTGAGCTGCAGCTGCAGAAAGGTAGCCATGAGCCGGGGATCAGGAGCCTGCCTTAAACCCCAATCCCAGCCTCGAGCTGCCCATGTTGGTGTTCTGACCCCGGATTCTCTTGCATCACACACACTTCTCTTGGACTCGGTTCTAATTCTGTTCCCTCAATATGACTCAGACAAAGCCACTCACAGAACAGGGACAGGCATTAGCAGAGCTTCCAGCAGAGGCTGCCGCTGTCCCTGCATCTGCAACCCTGGCTGCTCACCTTGAGGGCAAATGCTGGTTTCCAGCTTCCCACTCCCAGCTTCAGGGCCTCACCCTAGACCCCGCGCCCTCTCATTTGGCTTCCCCTGAATGAGCAACTTATAAGAGGGCCAAACACGTCCTAGTGCTCAAAATAGCTGTTAATTTCTTTGACTATCCAGTCGCTGAATTAATTATAACTGTTGCCTTATCTAGACAATGACTTGGACATATAGGGATTTTAAAATTATTATTATTGCTGTTTAGAGACATAAATGGGCCAAATATGACAAAACCTCTTCTTTGTATTACTTGATTACAAAACATGACCAAATTCCTTCATTCCAAACTGAAGTCAAAATGGTTTATATTAACATAAGGCAGTGGAGGAGAGAAGAAAGCACACATTTCTGCTCCTTCATGCAAAAGCAACCAGCAGGTTGGTCGCCTGTGACGGGGTAGGTGGGAAGGAGCCAGGTAAGGGGCATGGGGGCAGGTGAGCAGGGAGGAGGGGAGAAGGTCTGGGCTCCAGTTCTGTAGCTCAGACTCTTACAACCACACTGCCCTTCACATTTCCCAAAATAAATGAGGAACGCCAACCTGAAAGCAAGGGAAACCCAAAACAAAATATGAACAGTAATAAATGAACGTAACTATGTTGCAAATGAATTGCTTACCACCCAGAACGTAAAGACATAAAGAAACTTTGGAAAGCACCATTTTGATTTGATACTGTAGGGCTAAAGATGAAAGGAATTAATTGTAGGAAACACTGAAGTCTAGTTTGCACATTTGTTTCTCACAGAGATATGAGTTACTAATTGTGAAACTGCTTGATGTAAATACTAGGAATGAAAACAACAACAGGGGAGAGCCAGGCTTCTCCCTGGTGAACCAAGTCACAGCTCAGGAAAGGGGCAAGGCTTCAATGAAGCCTGTGGAGGTGGACTGGGATCCAATCAGATTCTAGTACACAGACGGTGAGATACAGAAGTGTACACGGATGAGCGAGTGTGTGCCTCCGTGTGCACCCACACGTCACCCAGCCCTGTCTCCAGAGCATGTGAGACCCGTGGCTCCCTGAGACATCGATAGTCTCTGATGCCACCCTTTGCCCAGGAGCCAGGACTTCTGGGATTGTAGAAATGGGGCAGAAAATACAAGGTGAGTTGGGAATGTTTTACGGGCCCAGAAAATAAGGCATTGCTCCTAAGAAGATGCAGGCATGCACACTGGAGAAAGCAGGTGACAACCAGAAGGAGCTCCCAAGGGCCAGAGCTGGAACAATTTGAGCAAAGTAACAGCTCACAGAACAAACTCAACATCCCTGAGTCCAAACGGATACAGCCAAGCAGCTGAATGAGGAGATGCACAGAGGAGAGGCCAGTGCCTCCCAGCAGAACAAATGTAAAAGGAAGAGGGAACTAGAAAATCACCCTCTACCCAGCCCCTCAGAAATCAGTGCTGAAGGCCAGATTCACTGCTGAACCTCAAATCTCAGCACACAGGTCTGTGGAGGGACAAGAGACTTGCCAAGTCCTAAAGTATTTACTAATTACCAAGAGAAAAATAATAACGTTCCCAGGAAGAGACAGGGCAGACATTGCCTTAACCCCGTGATCAGATATCAGCATGGCTTTTGTTGTATTCCAGCTAAAACTGAGTCACCAACCCAATCATGGGAAACACCAGATAAACCCAGACGGAGGGGTGTGCTTCGAAGTGACTGACAGAATGCTTCAAGGCACCCAGGCTGAGAGGACAGCCTGAGGAACTGTCCTAGACACGAGGGAAACCAGGAGCCAGGACCCCTAATCACAACATGCGACCTGAGATTCAACACAGGAACATGGGAAAAGGGGGTCCTGGAAAAACAGGTGCAATCTGAATTGGTCTGTAGCAGAGTTAATAGTATTACATCATCGTTCAGCTCCTGGTTTTGATGGTTATAAGGTGGCTACACAATACACTAACCTCAGGGTAAGAGGGTGGAGATGGCTACATAAGATGTTAACCTTGGAGAAGAGGGTGGAGGTGGCTACACAATACACTAACCTCAGGGGAAGAGGGTGGAGGATGTAAGGGAACTCCTTACTTTCTTCTCAACTTTTCTATGAGTCTACAATTATTTCACAGTGAACGCTTTAAAAATATTATATATTTGTAACTGAATATTATATACAGTAAAATAAATGGTGGGAAGTAACACAAGTGCAAAAATCTAAAAACCAAGTCTGAGATCAACAATGACTGACAGATCAGGCACGGTGGCTCACGCCTGTAATCCCAGCACTTTGGGAGGCCAAGGCAGGTGGATCACCTGAGGTCAGGAGTTCGAGACCCGCCAGGCCAACGTGGTGAAACCCCGTCTCTACTAAATATACAAAAATTAGCCAGGCATGGTGGTGCATGCCTGTAAACTCAGCTACTCAGGAGGCTGAGGTGGGAGAATCACTTGAACCCAGGAGGCAGAGGTTGCAGCGAACCAAGATTATGCCACTGCACTCCAGCCTGGGTGACAGAGCAACACTCTGACTCAAAAAAACAAAAATAAAAAAAAAATAATAATGACTGACAGAGGCAGGTAGATGGAAGCACAAGAACAGAGCTGGAGCCTCAGGGGCAGTAGTTCTGTCAAGTCCACTGAAGGTTTCAACAGCGCTGTGGTGTCCGAGCTCTTCTCAGAGTGGTCCAACATTCAAGTCAACTCTACCTAGATCTTGCTCCCCTTTTGAAGGCAAATGTAGATAAAAGGGAGAAATTCCCAAAAGCTAGGAAATATTTGCTTCTAGGCTGGAGAAGACAGTATTGAGGAACGCAGACCTCCTTTGGGAAGAGCCCCAGAAGATGGGAGAGCCTGAGGGGACCTTAACATACCCAGCAGCCTTTTGCTACTGCTGTCTAAACAGTGAACATCAGAACACATGCAGAGAACTGGAGACGCCCTGTGCTTTCTGAGAGGGGACTGCACACACCTGGAGCTCCCACCCCTGCAGCTGTCATAGGCCAGGAACGCAAGGCACCCCACACATCGACTGAAGCCACGCCCAGGCCAGAGGGAAGGTGCCGTCACCGCCCCAGCCCTTCTCACTGGAGACACGGCCAGCCACGGCCCCTCCCACTCTGTGGACATAAGGACAAAGATGTGCCAGGGAAGGTGTCTGGGGTGTCAGGCAGGCACCTCTCCTCCCAGTTAGTTAAAGAGTTAGCTGAGATTTTAGGAGACCATTTACAAAGTCAGACTCTGTGTGTGAAATCTCCTGAACTGAATTAAAATACACATTTGGAGTTTGAAGCATGCTCTTCTTTGTATGCCATAAAGACACTGCGAGGCATGTGAGGTGGCCAAGACAGGACGATTGCTTGATCCCAGGAGGTCAGGGCTGCAGTGAGCTAGAATGGCACCACTGCTCTCTAGCATGGGTGACAGAGCAAGACTGTCTCAAAAAAAAGAGAGACAGAAAGAGAGACTGAAATTTCTTTAGTTTCTGAGATACTTCCAAGACCTCAGTGGTCAATATGTTAAGAATTCGAGATCTAGCCATGTCTTAGATGATATATTAATCTCACCTTTGAGTAAGAGAACAAAATATTTTTTCTGAAGAACATTTTTGCTGAATTCCTCTTTGCCTGCTTCTAACTCATGACGAATAAGTTTCTAACCTTCCCTTAAAATGACATTTTCAATAGCCGCTGATGTATTACTCAGCATTTTTAACTAAAGAACAACCGTCTTTGCTTACGTCCGCATTTCACAAAATTCTCACTGCACTCTATTGATTCCATGCCACCCATTAACACAAAATATTCCAGGACCCACAGCACCAGTCTGTGGCAGCTCCATTCCCTGGCATAGGTTTTGTGAAGTGGATTATTTAGCCTCAAATGGCTAAAGTATATTTCCACAAATTTTCCAACGACTTTTCATATTATTCTTTTTTTCCAGTTGCTATCTAACAAGAACGCATTTAGTCATCAGTGAATTACAGTCATACATGATGACTACCTAATATAGTTTCATGTTGTTTAATAGTCAAATAGTAAGAAGTTAAGGTCTTAGAGTTATAGTTTAGTTATAAAGGTGTTAAAGAAATGCCATTGGCTGGGCGCGGTGGCTCAAGCCTGTAATCCCAGCACTTTGGGAGGCCGAGGCGGGCGGATCACGAGGTCAGGAGATGGAGACCATCCTGGCTAACACGGTGAAACCCCGTCTCTACTAAAAATACAAACAATTAGCCAGGCGTGGTGGTGGCTAGGATGAGGCAGGAGACGGCCGGACTTGGAGGGGACATGACTGGAGATCCCACCACTGCACTCGGCCTGGTGACAGATGAGACCTAAAGAAATGCCTCTTTTGTTGTCTAATGAATTTGTTTGGGGAAGAGAAAACATAGAAATAATGTTACTTTTACAAGTCTGTGGGATTTACAGTAACACCCTCCTTCTCCTTCTGTATCTAGGGATGCTTTCTTCTGATCCGGGGTCACTGATGACTCAGATGCGTGAGCTGTGCCCCGATCTGCCTGCCTGTCTAGGACCCAGGCTCTTCACTGGGTTTGGAGCTTCTTGGGAGAGGACTGATTAGAACTAGACCACCAGAGCGTTCAAATCCCTGCTCTTTCACTTAGTAGGGGTGTGACTGACAAAATGACACATTTCTCTCCCTGAACCCCAGTTTCCACAGCTACAAAATGTGGGTATAAATACCTAACTCACAGGGCATTTGTGAGGATTAGATAAAAATAAAATGTGTTGAATGTGTAACACAAAGTACCTGCTTGCTAACACTAACACGACCTATATCTACACACACATTTCCTGTGTGTTCACACACATACACAGGGCATGTGTTTAATCCTGTGTGTGGGTGTGTGTTTAATCTCTGTACCTCCCAGACCCAGCACAGTGCACGGCCTGTACTACAAACCACACAAGGCTGAAGAGGGGGATGGCCTCTCCCAGAAGATGAACATGTTTACGACGGATGGCAGGACACACACTGCAACTGTGTACAACTTAACAGCAAGACAATACACTGTAAATACGAAGGAAGCTCAAAGATGCTGATGATTAATTCTCCTTTTCCAGGGGAAGGTTTGATTCAGCTAGAAACACAGAGTTACTCATTGTCCTACAAAATAAATCCTGATAAACAATTATAACACAAAACACACCGGAGTTCTAGTCCGGTAAGCTGTTGTTATCACAGTCCTTTAAAGAAAGACCCTGCCTTCAACACACTTTCCTAAGAAATCCCTTAACATGGCATCTATAGTGACTCCATTTGAGTTTCAATACACCAGGCTAGTAAAATCAAAGACGTGTGAGATTCCAAGCACAGATGTACTGACTCCATTATAAGACGAAAGCAGAGTATGTCTAAATTGAAATAGGAAAAAAAAGCTAAGAACATATATGCTTTCAACACTTCTTAACAGTCACCTAAGCAAACCAGTGATATCAAAAGTGAAATAGTCATAACCATCGATTTTCCTTTGGAAATATTCATTAGATAACTATGATATCTAAAGGCACGGTGTGGGCGCCCTGGGTATAGTGTACAGAGGGGCGTTAACATCTGGGTGCCATGACACCATCAAATAATTGGCCTGAACACGTCGTCCTTTGGATAGTGAAGAGATCAGTAAAAAGCCACCATCCCTGCTCTGTCTGTCCTTCCCACCCGCCTGAAGTCCACTTTTATCTGCGCTGATGTCTAAGGGGTTGGTGACTCTGACGCGAGTCCTGTTTTCGGGGACTCCTCGATTCAGCCAGCAGTCTCCCTGGCTGTTTCAGATGTCGGCTTGTCCTTTGGCTGGGAAGGAGCCAGACCCCAGGGGCAGGGCAGCAGGGACCTGCCCAGTACTGTGGATTGCATGAGAAGTCTCTGGTAGTTTTCTCAGTGACCCGTACCGACCCAGAGAAGCATGAAATACAGAAAACCTTGCTGTGTCTTCAGGCTAGGTCTTGTTTTCTTCCGGTTTTCATTTTAATGATTGGGCTTGTTTTGGTCCTTTTACTTATAATCAAGTCTAGTGGGAAACCAACAGACTGGAAATTTGGAATCTGGTTTCTACACATTATTTATTAGTTCTGCCTCAGCTCTCTGTTCGCTTCCAGAGAAAATGTGTGTTACTAGTAAAGCCACCTTTGGTGACTGAGACACTGGAGAAATTTGTCTGTAACACTATTAGGCATTTCTCCTCTGCCTCCTTCTTCCACGTCCTCCTCACTGCCGTGAGGGCCCCCTTTCCTGAGCTAAAGGTTGTCATCATTGCTCAAAATTATAAAACTTTGCGGGGAAATGGCAGTGCCTTGATGTTCCCCAGGGAGCGCCTGGTCCCAGCTGTGCTCCCTGGACAGCCCCGTCTACGGCACAGCCTCGACTGGCTGCTGTCATACTTACTTGTGACACCAGTTCACCTTCATTTCTTCAGTAAAATACTTCATGAAACACTGAAGTCGTATTCCTTCTGGGGTGCAGAGTACCTTCAGTGGAGAAGCAGATTTCCCTGCAGAAAATAAAACATCCTCAGATGTAGGAAAAGGAGTGCTTGCTGTGTGATCAGAGAAGGCATCGCTGCGGCAAGCCCTCCTGTCCCCACCTGCAATCCTGTTCTCACGTGTGTGTCTCATAAGGTCGGCCAGCCACAAATTCTTATACTTTATTCCCATGCTGTGTCCATTCATTAAACAAGCTCTTACCATGCTAGAATTATCTGAAAAGCTCTTTGCAGAATACTGTAAAAGACATAGAACTGTCTAAAAAGATTCCACATCTGCCCCTCAGCAGCTTTGCTTAAGAAAAGGAGGCAAAATAACAACAGTGCATGGCAAATGCTACGTGAGTTGACCCCAAGGTGAAGTATTGTAGAAAATCTGCAAAAGGGACGTTAAGATTTAGCAGGAGTCTTTCAGGTGGGAGTCAAGGAGATGGGAGCACCTCGGTTGGTTCTTCAAGACAAATGAAACTTGGGTCAGAGGAAGGAAAGCAGAAGAAACCCCAGGGGCAATAAGAAAATGCAATAAACGAGAACACACACACTGTGCTTGGAATAAAAATGCAGACTAAGTCGCTTGAGGTAGATGATCTATGGGTCAGAGGTCAGAAAGGAGACGATAAGGAAGTAGCATTGATGAAGGCAGAAGCTCTCAACTGCAAGTAGAGATTGTTATCAGATATTCAACCTTTGGAAATTTACATTCACATACAGTTACCTAGAAAACTAGATTTACATAATTAGCACAGATAATGGAAACTACGATGATCACCAACTGTTGCGGAGGATATTGCAGCAAAGAGGCATTTTAAATAGTATTTTTTCATTTTGGGAAGCAACTTGAAATTTATATTATCAATCTTAAAATTACTCTTAGTTTTCTACATAGTTACTGTGCTTCTAGGAGTTCACTCAAAGAACATATACGTAAATACTGAAAGAGCCTTTTCTTGCCCAAAGATGTGCATTGTACAATTATTTAAAATAATGAAAACTCATTAATTTCCCTATAGAAAAGAGCTTAACCATGATATTGTGATTCCATGAAATACTAAGTAATTATTTTAAAAAGTGAATGTGAATGTAACATCTATATAAAAAAAAGAAAATTATTATAAAATACGTGGGGGGAAAAAAAACAAATGAATGGTAGTTGTGACTGCAACTATTTAAAGAAATATAAACCAAAATAAAAACGGTTATGATGGTGAAGCTCTTTGTTTTCCTTTTATCCTTAAATGCACATGAGGAAAGAAAGAGCATCAACCAAAAATAAATAAATAAAGGCCCCCTCCGTGACAGGGTTCGGGAAAAAAGGAGAGATCGTGTGCGTGAAGCTCTCTCCGGCTGCGTCACCGCGTCACGCCCAGGCACCGCCTGCCTGCGGCTGCGTCGCCACGTCACGCCGAGGTACCGCCTGCCTGCGGCTGCGTCGCCACGTCACGCCGAGGTACCGCCTGCCTGCGGCTGCGTCGCCACGTCACACCGAGGTACCGCCTGCCTGCGGCTACGTCGCCGCGTCACGCCGAGGTACTTCCTGCCTGGAGTTACGCAGCTCCCTTAACCCCGCTAGTCCACTGCAAAGGAGGAAACCACCCAGGAACCTGATGGACGACAGGGGAGGAAATGACAGAATTTGAGCCCATCCCCAAAGCTTCTGGAGGTGGAGGGAGGGGCATGCGGTCTAGGGACTGTGTGGGGCTAAGAAAGCCAAAAAGTGCCCAGGGAACGGAGTGCGCTCAGGACTCGGAGGGTCCCTGCATCTGGGCCGGCTGCAGACAGGAGGGTTATTAACAATCTGTCAGAAGCAGAGATCCCTGACCACCATCTCCCCTCCCCAGTAAGGTGGGACTCTGTTTCCTCTACTAGGAGACAGCAGTTCACCCTTCAAGGAATCACAACTTGAAAAACAGCTTGGGAACTGGGTGAAAACACACTGCAGAGCCATATTCCCCCAACCGACCCCCCTTCCCTCCGCTCAAATTCCCTGACACTGACTCATGAGACCAACACCACCCTAGCTAGGCAAAACACGGGAGGGTCGGAGCAGCCTGAGAGCAAAGCACTCAGACCAGAAGCAGCTCCCCCAGCTTCCATCAGCCTCTCCCAGTGCTCCCCCCTCCTCCCCCACTGTTCCCCCAGCCTCTATCAGCCTCCCCCAGTGCTCCTCCAGACTTTATCAGCCTCCCCAGGGCTCCCTCATCCTCCCCCAGTGCTCCCCCAGACTTTATCAGCCTCCGGCAGTGCTCCCCCAGCCTCTAGCCTCTCTGAGTGCTCCCCATCCTCCCCCAGTGCTCCTCCAGCCTCTATCAGCCTCCCCCAGCCTCTAGCCTCTCTCAGTGCTCCCCATCCTCCCCCGTGCTCCTCCAGCCTCCATCAGCCTCTCTCGGTGCTCCCCCAGACTTTATCAGCTTCCCCCAGTGCTCCCTCAGCTTCTATCAGCCTCCCCCAGTGCTCCCCCAGCCTCCATCAGCCTCTCCCAGTGCTTCCCCAGCCTGTATCAGCCTCCCGCAATGCTCCCCCAGCCTCCCAGGGCTCCTGTGTATGAGTCTGTACGCATCAGTGTGTGAGAGTCCACATAAGTGTGTACCCGTATGAGTAAATGTGTGTATGAGTGTGTGCGCATCAGTGTGTGAGCAGGGGGAGAATCCAGCCCACGGTGTCCAGTTTCCCATGAGAATAAAGGCTCCCTATTGACGTGGGAAGTTCTGGGCCTGTCCCCTCTGTCCCTATCCAACTCCCAACATAATGTGCGTGTCCCCTCAGCTGCTGCATCTCTGCCTCGAGGTGACAAGCACACAGTGAGGACTCTGCATTTTGCATTTGCCTTATACACACTCACTCTTCAAGACCTTCTGGTCAGTTCTGTTATCCATGAGTGGCCCTTGGGCACATTATGAGCTATTTTAACACAAAATAATTTCATGAGTATAAGAGTAAAGCCACATTTTTACTACCCAAAGCAATCTAAAGATTAATGCAATTCTTACCAAAATTTCAATGTTGTTTTTCACAGAAATAGAAAAATAATCCTTGGCCAGGCGCAGTGGCTCAAGCATGTAATCCCAGCACTTAGGGAGACCTTGGCGGGTGGATCACAAGGTCAGGAAATGGAGACCATCCTGGCCAGCATGGTGAAACCCGTCTCTACCAAAAAACATGCAAAAAAATTGGCTGGGCGTGGTGATGCGTGCCTGTAGTCCCAGCTACTCTGGAGACTGAGGTAGGAAAATCACTTCAACCCGGGAGACAGAGGTTACAGTGAGCCGAGATTGACCCACTGCACTACAGCCTGGCAACAGGGAAAGACTCTGTCTCAAAAAAAAAAAAAAAAAAAAGGGAGAAATAATCCTAAAAGTCATATGCAACCAGGAAAGCCTCTAATAGTCTTAACAATCCTGAGGAAAAAGAACAAAGCTGGAGTTATCGCACTCCTGATTTCAAAATATATAGTTACAGAAACCGAAACAGCATGGCACTGACATGAGAACAGACAGATCGGCCAATGGAACAGGATAAAGAGCCCAGAAATAAAACTAAATATCGATGGTCAACTGAATTTCAACAAAGATGCCAAGAAGACACAATAGGGAAAGACAGTCTCTTTAATAAACGGTGCTGGAAACACTGAATATCCACATGCAGAAGAGTGAAATTGGCGCTTTAACTTATGCCACATGGAAAAATCAACTCAAATTGGATAAAAGACTTAAATCTAAGACCTGAAACTGCGAAGCCGCTGGAAGGAAGCTCGGGGGGAGACGCTTCGCCATGTGGATCTGGGCAGTGATCGCTTGGATAGGACGTCAAAAATACAGGCAACAAAAGCAAAAGCAAATAAATGGGACTGCACAAAACTAAAAAGCTTCTGCACAGCAAAGGAAACAATTGACAGAATGAAGAAAGAACCCATGGATTGGGAGAAAATATATTCAAGCTATGCACTGGCTAAGGGACTAATATTCAAAATCCATAAGGAACTGATCTCCACAAGAAGAAAACAAATAACCTATTAAAAACGGGCAAAGGATCTGAACAGATATTTCTCAAAAGAAGAAAGAAAAATGGCCAACAGATACACGAAAAACACTGAACATCTCTAATCATCAGGGAAATGCAAATTAAAACTGCAGTGAGATGTCATCTCACACCTGTTAGAATGGCTATTATCAAAAAGACAAAAGATAAAACACAGGCAAGGAGAGAAGGGAACACTCGTGCATGGTTGGTGGCATGTAAATTAATATAGCCACCATAGAAAAGAGTGTGGAGGTTCCTCCAAAAACAAGCTGAACTGACATGTGATCCAGCAATCCCACCTCTGGGCATTTATTTGCAAAGATAACATATGGTTTAATGTGTACGACGCAAAGTGAGAGGTTTAAAAATTCATTATGGCTATTCAATACATGTAAAAAGCTGCTCATAACAATTATGTACAAAGCAATTATGCCAATTAACCTAAGGCATCATAGAAGAAGTGGCTAATCAGGAAGCCCAAACTGAGTTTCTTAAAGTAAAACTCAAACTCCAGACAAAACTGAGGGAAATCCTTTAAAAAGCCTCATCGGCAGCAGATCACCACCCTGCCCTTCCATCCAGGGCCTCGCACAGAACACCCACCACAGCTCTATGGTGCCCTCTTTTGCAGCAGTGACTGCCCGTCTCAGGAAATAGTGATCTCAGCACCCCAAATGACTTGAAAATTAAAAGGCATTTACTTACCACAGACTCTACTCATTGCCAAAATCATATCGTCATACACTGAAAACGAGAAGGGATATACACCATTACAACATATAATTTTAACAGAAAGCAGCATTTTCAATGTTTAATTAAATTGATACAGGAAATTGTGATGTTCAGTTGAAAAATGAATCATTAAAATGGCAATATTTATCCATAAAAGGCTTATGTGTGCGATAAATCCTTCTAACCTATTCACTTTTAAACAAGGATCAAGAACGTTTTACTCAACATAAATCCAACTCTACACTTAACTGAATCACTGCCTCAGTGTTTCCATCATTTTAAGGGCATTAGTAATGCGTTACTTGGCTTCTGATGATGGACCAAAATGACATTTCATATAAACCCAGAGTAATATCATACATTATTCTAAAACACTGAAAAAACTCTGAAGGCAACCAAAGACAAATATGTTTTTTTCTACAGTGTTACTGCTAAAGAAACAAGCTGTGCTATAGCTGAGGCTAGAGATAGACCTGCCTTCAGAACACATCACATCCTGTTGGTGAAAGGAATTTCTTGTTCGCAGAGCAAAGGAGGTTTTCTTTTACCTTTGCCAGCTATTTCAAGGACGGACACATCTTGGCCTCTGTCATCTTTCAAGGTTGCCTTGTATTCACCATGGTCCTTCTTTGACAACTACAAAGAAAACACATTCCATATTTATGTAAAATCAATACTGCAATCTTAGAAAACGTAATAAACTCTAATACATTTTCTTTGCAAACCACCGAAATTCAGGATGCAAATTAGAGGAATGCAGAATTTAGGAGTTATTTGAAAGTGCCGTTTTTGTTTTGCTTTCGTCTTGTGTTACTCAATGCCTGATACCTTTGGGATGAGCAGCTCACAGATTCCCCTCTCCAAGTCAGGCAATGTCTTCGTTTCATACAGAACGTCATCCTTGAGCCACTTGAAAGCGGTTTCTTTCTTGGTGTTTGCAACCTATGAGGTAGAAATCTTAAGTTTAGTATGTAAATCATTCTGACTCATGAGAAAAAGAAAGTCTATTAGAATTTTAAATCACAGGCCCCCCCACCCGCCCAGTGCTCACAGTTGCTCACAGAAGGACAAATGATTCTCTTCATTCTAGTCCATGAAATTAGACAGCGTAAAGATCTTTTGGTCTATATGAAATGTCATTAACAAAGACAAGTCTTAAGCAATATATCTGGGGATTTCTAAATAATATAGAATATTCTAAAATGTCTATAAAGCTGCTTGGCAGCTGCTCTTTTAACAGCATCACATTTCAGGTACAGGGACACAAAGAAAATGACACCTTAACACAAAAATGCCCACTAGAGGTGAGGACTTTCCCTATACTGAAATTCCTCACAATTCAATCACTGGCTAGAAACTAAGCTTTGCGGAACTCTGAAGATAAATGAGCATTCCAATTCACATGCTCTGGCGTTGGTCTGAGGGACGAGGAAGAATTCTGATTCAGCATGGCAGAATGTATGAATCCCGTGGTATTATACGAGTCTGACAATTCGACGTTCACATCCCATGTGGATTCAAGAAGAGTGATGTTGATGACAAAAGACTGAAAATGATTCAACAGTGTCATCAGCTCTGCTAGGGTAACAGTGCAACACAGCTTAGAATTTCCACATCCACAATGGGAAATGGCATTGTTCTTGGCATCACTGGGACCGAATCTCTGTGAAGCAGGGGTTTCGTCTGTTTCACTAACACTTGTCCCCAAGTGCATGGCTGCCTGCCTGGCACACAGAGGTTGTCCCATCCATGTTTGTGGAATACATAGATGGAAGGTATCCCACTGAGCTGCAAAGAAGGGTCTTCCTTCTAAAGTCAGAACCACTCCTTGATAACAAATCTTAGAATGGACTGTGGCTGGGGCTCCACGACTCTAGCAGACGATTCCCTTTAACATTTCAAAATTTTTTTTGTTGTCTATTTTCAATGCCAATCTAATTGCTTACTGTCTCTTAAGTCAATACTGTTTTCTCTTCCTCTCTTCTTCAAAGAAATTTTACATTGCTAGTCCTTTCCAATAAATGCCTTTCCAATGACCTTCAATTTCTGTTTTCTTTTTTTTTTTTTTTTTTTTTTTTTGAGACGGAGTCTCGCTCTGTCGCCCGGGCTGGAGTGCAGTGGCACAATCTCGGCTCACTGCAAGCTCCGCCTCCCAGGTTCACGCCATTCTCCTGCCTCAGCCTCTAATTTTTTGTATTTTTAGTAGAGACGGGGTTTCAGTTTTCTAAAATAAATATCTGTAATTAATGTATTTGTCCTATCAGTGGGGGAGGCGGTTCTAATTCCCCAAAATAACTCATTTGTTTCTTCTCTGCACTCCCTCAACTTCTCTATACCATAAACTCTTTAAAATATGGCACCTAAACTGTACATGAATGTCTAGGAAAGATGATTACATCACCTCTTAGGCTACATATGGCCCATGCCTGACTTCCTAAGAGTCAGCGCTAATTCTCCACTTCTGCTGTGTAAGAAATGTTTAACAGATTTTCTTATGTTTATGATGGTGGTTTCTCTGTGTCTTAAACTTTTAGAAATGGTTTTCTCTGAAGCTATAATGTGAATGTATCCTTGCATAATTTTTTCTCCAACCATTTTTTCACGTTAATAATTTTTAAGATAACCATCTGCACCACATTATTAAATGAAAAACCCTGTAGACAAAATGGTGCACAGAATCACAGGCTTGACAGGGGCACAAGTATGTAAATCAAATGTATTAAATTGCACAAAAAACCCTCAAATCTCAAGTAATATTAATTTTCCCAGTATCTGTGTTTAAAGATTTATGAATCACTTTAGTCAGGGAACCTAAAATAATTGTAAATATTTATAGACGGTTCTCTCCCACTAAGATGATATCAGAGCCCACGGAAAGCAGAACTCGGGGGTCTCGCCACTGGCCTTGGGAGTGCACACACACCTTGTATGGCACGGTCAGAACAACAACAACAACAACAACAACAACAACAACAAAAAGAATAAACCGACACCATAACCAAGTCACTCTGACTTGCTCTGGGCTTTGAGTTGCTGACTCCTTAAGGAACTGACTTTTGCAGTGCTGATGTCTAAAATTTGGAAGAAACACACCTTTCTGTGTAGGGTAAATAATTTGAGAAAGCTGTTTTTCCAGCATAAATGGACTACATAAACAGGCTGTCATCAGTCACCTGGCGGGATTCTTCCCTTTAAATATCCATCATGCTTTTCATTGTTGAGCAAGACTTCTGAAGACCACCTCCCTTGCAGCTTCCTTGCAAGTAACCTTCTTCTCTTCTTTTAGAAATGTTTTCATTTCTGAATCTTCCTTTTAAACACACTAGTGCAAGAAATTCACTACCAAAAATAAATCTAAGTATTTTTCTATAATAAATTTACCACAACCTTGAGCATGTTATTGAACCTATGGAATCAAAGCCTTAGCTCTAGTTATCACTAATATATATATTATATATTATCAATTATAGAAAAATTTCTTTCAAGAAGAGAGGAAGGGAAAACAGTATTAAGAGACAGTAAGCAATTAAATTGGCAATTAAAATATATATTATATTTTTATATATATATATACATACATACATATACAGGAAATCAAAATGCAAATTAATTACCAATACTGAGGATGGTCAGAATAGTAAGAAAGGTTCCTTTCATCACACAAATTTCTAGGAGCAACCTGCACCTATCTAGGGTGTGTTCAACACCCATCTAGTTCCAAACCCCCATGCCCCGTCGTCCTGCAAATCCCCGTGCCCGGATCCACTCCCGAGTGCACTGCAGACCTCTGCTCCACAGACACGCACTTCCTCTTCATGGCAGGTCCCCACCTGACATTTATGCGCATCAACAAGCTCACACCCCACCGTCCCCACCGAGGTGGCCCAGTGGAGATCACCAAGGCTTAGCCCTGCCTCCTCTCCATTTATCCCACCTGGCCTTACTTTCCTGCTCAACTTAGACAGCTGGTTGACCGAGTAATGACAGTTAAGCAAGACCCAAAGCTCCTATTCCACCTTCCCTTCTTGTGACATCCACCCACCAAGACCCCAGTCATGAGTCTGTCCCCTGACTCACATGAGGTTACTGGCCACGTCTGGAAAAATCAACCCCAGCGTCCCTATGTGGGCCACTACGAGCTATCTTCACTTTGGTGCACTCAACAATGATTTCCATTCTTAATAAGGAGCTGCTGTCGTGCCTCCTCCAGGGGCAATCACAGCCCACTCCTGCCATGCCCCCCACCGAGGGCTACCTTCCTCATCTTCAACACCCTCCAACCCTTCACTGAAAAGAGCGTGAAACCAACGGGGCTGCATTGATGGATCTGCCGCTTGCTCTGCCCTGGTTTTTGGCATCACTCCTGCCTCCTCATTGTCCTTCACAGGGAGCTGCCCTGGGGGCCAAGCAGCCGCTGGCATGGCTGTGCTGACCTTCTGGTCTCATCTCCCTCCAGGCCAGCACTGCCCCTCCTGCGTCCCCATGCTCTCCCCTTCCTTCACCTGTGACTCCTCTTCCACGGACCCCTCTGCCTATAAATAGGATTGAGTATCTCCATCCAGAAAGAAAGACAAAGCCGCCCTGACTCCCCTCTGTCTCCCTCACTGTCAGCTGAGCACCTCAGAGGGCAGCGGGCTCCTGCTTGTATCTCCCCTTGTGTCCCATCTCCTCAGCCCACCACATAGAGACCCCGCCTTGCCACGGAGCGGGGTTGGAAAGCCCAGCACCCAGCCTGTGCTGCCTCCAGCCGCCCCTCCTCACCCGGCCACGCAGCGCTCCACTCCGAAGTCCCTCCTTGCTAGCGGCCACCAAGTTACTTGCTTTCCCTCTGAACTCTCTGAGGGTTTCTGCTTAATAATCCCGGAGCTGCTCTCCTCTTCTCCTCTGACAATCTGAATTTTCCAGAATGCCCCAATTGTTCGTGATGTTCCTGTCTCTAAAGGCTGTCCTTTGGCAGCTTGACCCACTTGTGTCACGTCCACAGCCAAGCATTCCTGATACCTCATGAATCCACACACGATATCTCATGAAGCCAGGTGCTCCAGTTGACTTTCCCATTGCTGCCAGGTTCACATGTCCTGTTGTGAGCTGGTTGTGCCTTATTGCCCGTTCCACGGATATAACTAAATCTTTGTGAAATTGAAGGTATTCTCAAAACCCTAAAACTTGGCCCTCCCCCATACAGCGCTGATCTCAAGTAATATCACACCCACTCGGTCCTCCAATACACTTCCCTCTGCCCACACCCAGCTACTTACCACCCCCTGCTGCTTTTAACTGCTGGATGTGTATCCTAAATCTCCTTCTCTCTGTGCATAGGAAACCGCCCTGTTGGAGTTACCATCTCTCAGCAGCCTACTGAAGCAATGTCCTCCAGCCCCGCCACCTCCAGCCTTCCTTGTCAACAAGCAGCCCGTGTCACTGCACTAACAGCCCTCAGGTGTTCTGCGCCCTCTCAGACCATGGCCAGCCTCTGGGTCCTGCAGGGGAATGCCCCATTTGCCCACCAGCCTTGGGTTTTTTATTGTTTTTAAGTGCACAGTTCAGCTTCTCTGTCCCTTCCTGCTGCTGGATTTTCCTAGAACCATCTTTTCTCACACATGGGCCTGCATAATTCTTAGTCCCCTTGGCACACGCAGCTCAGGAATCATTTCTTTTCTTTTTTTTTTTTTTTTTTTTTTTTTTTTTTTTTTTTTTTTTTTTTTTTGAGACAGGGTCTTGCTCTGTCGCCCAGGCTGGAGTGCAGTGGCTCAATCTCGGCTCACTGCAAGCTCCACCTCCTGGGTTCACACCATTCTCCTGCCTCAGCCTCTCCAAGTAGCTGGGACTACAGGCGCCCGCCACCACGCCCGGCTAATTTTTTGTATTTTTAGTAGAGATGGGGTTTCACTGTGGTCTCGATCTCCTGACCTCGTGATCCGCCCGCCTCGGCCTCCCAAAGTGCTGGCATTACAAGCGTGAGCCACCGCGCCCGGCCAGGAATCATTTCTTTATTGAAACTATCTGTTTACTTTTCTCTCTTATCCAGTAGATAATAAGAAACTAGTTTGGGGGTAAAAATAGTGCATTATTGATCTTTTCCCCCCATCCGCTCATCCTGAGACAGTCAAATAGTAGGCAGTTATTAAATTGAAGGTTTGCTGCTTAAAAAACAGATTTTCGTATTTAGTAATAAAACATATTTCATTACTACATTGTTAAATGAAACTGAAAGAAGCATCTTGTCTCCAAATCATGCCTTTTCTTTCCTGATGAACTCGTATGAGCAGCACTTCCAGATGTATTTCGCCAGGGCACATTTTCTCATAAACTCACTTAATAATCGTTTAAGTGAAGATTTTATAATCCAAACTTCCATTGCATCCCACTACACTGTAATCTTTTAATGAAAAAGAAAATATGAGCACTGAAGTCCAAGTACTAAAAAGTCCACAGGACCCAAAAGCCACTCCGTCCATCTGCAGCTACGCAGACACCACACGTTTCCTCACCAGCATCACAGATCTGGCCACAGCTGCTCCCTGAAAGGCCTCTCTGATAGGAACCAGAATGAGATTTATTGTTTCCCTGTTAGAACCGGGTTTCTCACCTTACAAACAAGTCGAACTTCACATTCTTCGGTGACATCCCAGTGCAAGTACTCAGCAAAATGAGGGCCTAAGGAGGAAAAAAGGGAAAACAACGTTTAAAAAAGGAAAAAGTAAACAAATAAATAAATAGCTATTATATATATATACCTACATATATATGCACGGTGTGTATATATAATACATAAGAATGTATTGTATATATTTATGCAATGCATTTTTAGCAGAAGACAATAGCTGTGCAGAATGAAACTGAGATAGTTTTCAGGCCTGGGATGTTGACACGTGTTAACAATGATTCTCCACTGGAATCTGTGCTTTCTGGTACGAGCGTACGTGTGATGGCTCCTTCTTACTGACATATCTACTGCTCTACAGAAAGGAGGCTATCGAAATAATTATATTTTGTTTCTCAAAGTATATGTCTAACTAAACATTCGACAACATGGTAAATAATACCTTTAAATAAGAGAATAGACATGAGATGAAGAAACGACAGTTTGACCTAGCAATTTTGTAAAACACATTTTCTTTAGATAGCATTCAAAATCAAAGATTTTTATATGTTTTTAAAAAATGTAAATCATTTTTATTTAAAATACATGTAGGAATAAGTCATACACTAATACCCTCTTGCCATTCAATGCAAAAATACAAAGCAGATTTGGAAAGTATGTGTTCACTTCTTTCATATACATAAATACATCCTACAAAGTTCGCCAAAAAATATTCATAATGTAGAAATAAGTAAAATATTTGTGACTATTAGAAATAAAAACAATGAAAAATAATAAAAATGTTTTGATTTTATGTTTCATACTTGATGTTCTAATTTTTCTCAAGAAGTATAGAAATCCCATATATAAAAATGTTTTTTTGAGGCCAGGCGTGGTGGCTCACCCCAGTAATCCCAGCACTTTGGGAGGCCGAGGCAGGTGGATCACGAGGTCAGGAGATCGAGACCATCCTAGCTAACACGGTGAAACCCCGTCTCTACTAAAAATACAAAAAAAATTAGCCGGGCGTGGTGGCAGGCGCCTGTAGTCCCAGCTACTCGGGAGGCTGAGGCAGGAGAATGGTGTGAACCTGGGAGGCGGAGTTTGCTGTGAGCTGAGATGGCACCACTGCACTCCCGCCTGGGCAACAGAGCAAGACTCCATGTCAAAAAAAAAAAAAAATTATTTGAATAAACCCTTGGGGAATGTTTGAGAATCTAAAATGTATCCATTTTCCTTTGTATCTAGTTAACATGTATTTGTAGAAGCAATCTATTTAAAATATATTGTTTGTAGTTAGAAAGTTTAAAAGCTCCCACAATCTTAAGTAGAATGAACAACTTCCTGGTGATAGGAATAGCCTCTACTGCCTTCTCTACATTTCAAAGCCATGAAGCCCCCATTCTTTATTCTTTTCATTAAAATTGCTGGAGTCCGTCTGGACATTAAAGCTAGAGGCACGCTTTCCTCTTCACTCCCCGGCTATAAAGCAGGTTCCTTTCCTATGCAGTTGGTAAGCCCCACGCATCTACGAGGTGCTCAGCCCCATAAGAAACGTTAGAAATTCGACAAATGATGGAAGAGCTGGCCTGTCCTCTGAGTGCAGGGTAACATCTAGCCCCTCACAAAGGCTCAGAGCCTGCAAAAGGAACAGCCCGGGACCCTGCAGCAGAGAAGGCCACAGGGAGACGGGAAGACCCACTTTGGACTTGGGATTGGAAAGACCTCAGGAGAGACAAGACCACAGAGACAGGCATGGGTGCCAGGAAAGGGGCAAGGTGAAGAAATCGGTCCAGCCCATCCAGGAAGTTGTCCCCATGGTGGGAAATAAGATCTGGTTAGGCGGTGGGTGCAGATTGTGGAAAGCCTGCATTTATCTGGTGCATGCTTTATGGGGCTATTGAAGTGTTTTATGCAAAGGGGAGCCTAAAAGAAATAAGTGTTTCAGAAGAACAGCCTCCCAGCAGTGTATAGAACAGAGGAGTTAGTCAGCAAGTCGGCCACAGAGCCTGGTTAGATTGATGGGTTCTTTGCCTTAAGACAATAACAGGAAATGTGAACATTAAACAGACGAGTCTGGGGCTTTTAAATGTAGAAGCTTTTTTTGAAATGCAAGCAAAATACATGTAAAGGACAAAGAACAGAAAAGTATACACACTTCTAGTGCTAAAAAATGGCAGTGGACTTTTTTTTTTTTTTTTTTTGAGACAGGGTCTCACCTGTCGCCCTGGCTGAGGTGCAGTGGCGCTATCATAGCTCATTCCACCTTCAACCATGGGATCAAGCTAGGACTACAGGCATGCACCAACATGCCCAGCTTCTTTTGATTTTTTTTTTTTTTTTTTTTTCAGACAGGGTCTCCCTATGTTGCTCAGGGTGGTTTTGAACTCCTGGGCTCTGGTGATCCTCCCACGTCGGCCTCCCAAAGTCCTGGGATTACAAGCGTGAGCCACCAGGCCTGGCCTGGCCTAACCTCTTAATCATTTAAAACAGCCTTTAGGGTCGCTTGGGATCATGTAAGATCTGCTTCTGATAAATACTCCAATCGTAAGTCTTGCTTTATGCTGGGGGCAGGGCAGCTGGTCAGTGACTCACCTTGTTTCCTGAGAAATTCTTTCCTTTGAAACTCAGCCTCTTCCAGCACAGTCTTGAATGCTAAATTCAATATTTAAAAATATATATATGAAACGTTTGCTTCTCTCCAGTCAAAAGAATTTCATTTGAATTATCTTCTATGGACATGCGGAAATATTCAATACAGCATACCATCTCCAATAAGAACTAGAGAAGACTGACTTTTGGCTTTCCCATCATGAATCTGCACAGTGTAGGTCCCCTCATTTTCAATACTAAATCGATCCATCACCATCTCAATAATGCCAGTAGCTTTGTCACATTTAATTCTGTGTATCTGCAAGCAAAACAAGGGAAATGGAGAATTACACAAGGAAATCTCTGCTGGTTTTCCCTCGCAACATTTAACAATTGCATCAGCCATGAGATCTTAAGGGATTATGACAGGAAGAAACCAAAATGAAATTTTATCAAGGAAACCTCTGGGTGAACAAGGATCAAACAGTGGGTATGAGCTGTCACTCAGTGACAAAGCCTGGCTATGTGAGGAGATCTGAGAGTCCAAAAGAGGGACCCTCTAGGCAGAGACTCCACACCTACCCAAGAATGAGTTACTGACGTGAAGCAGATAAAATTCACAGGAGAAAATAAAATGATATGCAATTGATATGAATTATAAGAATCGCCAGCTGATGACAAAATCCCACATGGATAGCAACAACAGGCAATCTCCACAGCCACTGTCATCTTCAGCTCCTGGGACACAGCACCCACAAGCCCCAGCCTGCTGTGGTCCATCGGGGTCCAGGAGCTTCATGTGAGGAAAGGATAAACGGACCTCCAACAGGTGTTGACTTTTTTGATCACTTTTGTTTTTTAAAATGTTTCATTTTATTCTACAGTACATGCACAGATACATACGAATGTTTTATTTAGGTAATCCTACAAGTCAAAGAACAAGTGTTTCTCTAACACACAGATGAATTGAGCAAATTTGATGTTTTGTTTCCCTCTGATTTTGTGATGTTTATTTATTAACTTTTTAACTTTACTAAAACCATTTTCCCCTACCTTTATTAATGCTTATTTCTCTTTTTATGTTTTGTTTTTTGTTTCTTTGCTGGTTCCCTTATTTGGGGGCTTGATATTTTTACTTTTTTGTACTTCTTGATAATTATTAAAATTATTCTAAATTAATATTAGTACTTAAATTTCACTTTTTCACTTAAGTAACTCTAATTCTAATGAAACCTTTCAAAACATCAATCAGCCTGTGTAATTTTTAGACCTGTTTCAAACCAATTTCATATGGTATTGGTCTTTGCCAAAATATGTTCTTAATATATTAGACCATCTCTTCTTTGTAATTCTAAAAACCAGTTTTCCTGTGTAGCAGTAATAAATTTGTCACATCCCTGTGGTCCCAGCTACAGAGAAGGCTGAGGCAGGAGGATCGCTTGGGCAACAGAGAAAGACCCTGTCTCAAAAAAATAAAAAGAAAAAAGAAATTTTGTCAGGCTGGGTGCGGTGGCTCACACCTGTAATCCCAGCACTTTGGGAGGCCAAGGTGGGCAGATCACCTGAGTTCGGGAGTTCGAGACCAGCTTGGCCAACATGGTGAAACCCAATCTCTACTAAAAATACAAGAATTAGCCAGGCATGGTGGTGCACGCCTGTAATCCCAGCTACTAGGAAGGCTGAGGCATGAGAATCGCTTGAACTTGGGAGGCAGAGGTTACAGTGACCGGAGATCACATCACTGCACTCCAGCCTGGGCAACAGAGTGAGACTCTGTCTCAGAAAAAGGGAGAAAAAAGAAATTTTGCCATATATAATGTGTACAACCAAACTACAAACATTTGCCCACACAATTCCCCCTTCCTGCCTGCAGTGCAGCTGTCTTGTTGCTAAGATGGGAGAAAGATCGGGAGGCTGCTGGTTGCTCTGAGAACATGACATTGCACCACTTCATCATTTCTAGCTTACACTGTATCACAGGAACAGTCCACAGAAGCCTGGACTACCTGCCTCTCTGCTGCTTTGGGGATGACTGCAGGGATACATTTCATGCCTTGGAGTTCCCTGAGGGCCATGCCCCACAGTTCTGAGCTTGCAGGCCTCTCTGCAACAGTGCAGCTTCTGCCCACCCTTGTCCTGGCAACCTCACCCAAATGCAGCCCTTGTAACTGGCTCCAAGGGAGCCTTCCCTGATGCCCCGGGGTGAGCTTTGGTGTTTTCTGGGGTTTCCACAGCTCTGCCTGCCCTCCCCCAGCAGGACCCTGCCCTCGGGCGCACCCTCCCCAGCCCACATGTCCTCATGCCGTCTGTGTGTCTCGCTAGACAATGAGCCCCTGAGAGCAGGCATGGCCTTACTCATCCCTGCAGCCTCACACCGTGCCCAGCATCATGCCTGGCAGTGAGAAACACCAAACACACGTCCGTCAAGGTTCTGATGAGAAAGTCAGCTGGAGGGGGCTTAGCTCACCCTGCCATCTGTGGCGTTGGGGTGGCTGTGGTCTCTGACACTACTAAGTGACACTGAGCAATTTTGGAAGATAATTATGCTCCTAGGTGAGAGTCTGCGGACATGGTGAGGACTGGCGCATCCTTCCTAGTGCAGACCTGGGAAGCCTTCTTACCAGCTGAGAGCTTCCCCTCCAGATCAGTCATCGGCTGAAACTATGAACCTGTCCCAGCCGGTCCTTCCTCCGTCCCTGACTGCACCTGTCACCTCCCTTCCTTCAACAGCTAACCCCCTGCATCACCCTCTTTGGCCTCCCTGCCCTGGTGCAGCCACGCCCTGGGCACAGAAGCCCCACCCCAGGCAGCATCTGGGGTAGAGGCCTCCCAAGGTCTTCGCCTGCTCCTGGCTCACCTTTCCCACACCTCTGCTCCCTCAGCGTTTGGGATCTGCTAACAGATAATGAAAGGTTTTATGGCTGCTAGTGGATTGCGTTGGACTCCACCTGGATGATACAGTGTCTGACATTCAGCAGGGTCTTGACGGTAGAAGGACCACATCCCAGTGTGTGACTTGCCCTAAATGCAGCAGTAATGCAGGGAAGGACGGCGTCGAGGGCACCCAACGTCCAACGCGGGACTTGCCCCAGCCATGCCACCGTAGAATCACAGGAGTGTGGACGCCCAGCCTCGGCTTCCTCATGCCCAGAGTTAGCAATACGGCAGTCTCAGCTGCTATCAATATTTTCTGCAGCTCTTCATCTACCTTTCGGATCAATCTCAGCTGGAATTGAGGCAAAGGCTTTCCAGCCTGAATAATGATCTTACCCAAGACCCGGGGAGGCTCTTGGAGACACATGAGCAAAACAAAAAACTAATATCCTGTGGTGCTCAGCAAACGAGGCAGGCGTAGCAGGAGGAGACCCCGTCAGCCCTTGGAACCACACTCCTCTTACAGCCCTTGCCTTAGCAGCAATACTACAGAGAATTTCTATCTGCAGGTGACAACGTAAGTTTAGCCAGAAAATCAGCAGCCTTCTTCTGATAAATCACGTGCATTTATTTTCACAATGTTCTTCTTTCTGAGTTTACATTTGTGTTTTGATATTGCAAATGCCAGTGCCACCGGAGAGACTTTAGAAGATGAATATTAGCAAACTAGCGACTTGGTTCAGTTTCTGTCTCTGTGTTCATTTTCTTCAGCATGGTTTCTAAGTTCTCCTGCCTGACATTCAAAGTCTGTATCTTCCGACCCCGTTCCTATTCCCCAACAACATTTCCTAAGATCACTTAGGCAAACGGCCCCCTCTGTTGAGCCCACCCCTCCACTTCCCTGTGTCGCTATTCCCTGATCATTCCCCACTCTCTGTGCACTTGAGCAGCTTGGAATGTCTCATTCCCTCCCTCCCGTCCCCGACCCCCACCCCCCTGACCCCCGATTTCTACCTCCTTAACACCCATTTCAATAACCCTCTACCCTTGAAATCCTTCCTGACTACTTCAGCCTCTTCAACTCTCTGCCTTCTCTGAATTCTGAGAGTGTTCACTGTACTGTTTTAATATAACCTGGGTTCTATCTTTCTTCTCTGTCCTCCTCTAATTGAAGGTGTATTTCTCTGACTCCATGACAGTGTCTGTAAGGGCAGCTTCACATCTGACTGTTCTGTCCCTGCTGGTGCACCGGCCAAGTAGTTATTCAACAGGTGATGTACAGGGTAGGAGCTGCCGTCCACTGGGAAATGAAGAGGACCCCCCAAGCTCCCAACAACTCCCTGGGATGCTGCAATTTTTGTTTCATCGACTCTGACTTTCAGGGTTTACGTGTGAATAAAGTCTGCTCCACTCCTACCCCAGGTTTTGATTTCTGATAAACACAAAAATCACCTTCACAATTAGAAATTCCAATATTGTATCAGAGATGTAGATCACACAATGTATACTTGTGTAAGATCACTGAGACTTTTTCTAAACAGAAAACTGGCACAGGAAATTGGTACATCTACAATGATAGAAAGAGACAAATGAATGAGAAGGCATGACCTCAGACTGTTTTTGAGGGAGGGAGATTATTTTAAGAAATGGCTCAACTGTAGGAAGCACAACAACTTTGTCCCCATCCCTGGAGACTGATGTCACTCTTGGAGGTGCCATGAGCAGGAGAGGGACCTGAGATTCCAGTGGATACACCGTCCCGTGGACCTCAGGTTTGTTTACAATGTGGAGTATTTACTTCCGAACATTAAGAGTAAACTTCAGGTTGACTGGATAAATGCACTGTCCTTATTTGTATGACATTATCCTCACTTCAAACATCTATGAGTAGAGAATGAATGATAGGAACTTACTCTCACTGGCTCTGAGTAAGAAAAAGGTATGATTCTCACTGAGTAGATTCTTAGCAATATAGCAGCTTTTTCCATTTTCTTAGCTGCTGTGTTGCAATGTCTGGGCAGGTTTTAGAAAATAATTAGGCTTCTTGTTAATGCCATTATGCGGCAAGATGAAGTTGAATGATTTTACGAGTGCCATAAATACAGGCTTTTATATGGCTTCCACAAAATAGCATCAATCTTCAAATGTAAAAGTCACCTGTGGATTGCTAATTAAAGAAGTGAAATAGTACAGCCATATTCCAAAAGATTAGCCATGAGGCCAGGGCACCCATCCTGACGACAAGCTCTATACAGCAGGCAGGAAATGTTCATCAAAAGATATCCCGCAAATAAAGTGCAATTCCCCTAAATTCCATTTCATATCATAGCGTGGTCTCTGCTCAAAGAAGATTTCTCCAATTATCTGGATCAGACAGTAAGTCTCCCATAGGCAACAGTTACACCACTGGCTTTTTTGCAGCCCAAAAAAAGCTAGATGTTTTCTACTTTCTAGCCGACTCTCCCATGTAGGAGTGAGTCTTAAAGTGTGTCATGATTCTCACGGGAAAGACTGACTGCAGGAGAAAATTCTATGATCCTTACCACGCAAGACTTCTGTCTGATCAACATTCATCTAACTGAGTCCTGCTAAATGCCCATCAGACACAAAGGCTGGACTGCAATGAGGGGTCCAGCTTAGAAATATGGTAGGTGGGCTGCCCGGGAGCATGAGAGGCTCCTGCATCCCACGGTTCCCCTAAAACCTGTGTAATGAACAAACCAATCAACACTGAGGACTTAGTAGACAGCTAAGGTTGCCACCCACACTCTACACTGCGCATTAAGGGAAAAAGGCAGAAGCAGTAAAGATGGGGGCACTGAGAGAGCCCCACGCCACCACTGAACAATCGAGTCCCCATGAAATAGGGCTGTCCTTTAACCGGGTCCCTGGCGTGCTGTAATTAGAAAAGAAGAAATTTATCGAAACACAACCATTGGCTTCTCAAATATTCTCCAGACAAATAAGGAGTACCTGTCAAAATTGTTAAGATTCATTTTATGCAATCGAAAGCAGAACCGACGCGGTGTCTGGACCGTGACAGAGCATGTGCCTTTTTTGTTGTTGTTTTTTTGAGACAGAGCCTTGCTGTCTCCCAGGCTACAGTGCAGTAGTTCAATCATAACTCACTGCAGCTCGGACCTCCCAGGCTCCAGTGATCCTCCCACATCAGCCTGTTAAGTAACTGGGACTACAGGCGAGCACTATCATGCCCAACTAATTTCTTAAGTTTTTGTAGAGATGGGATCTCCTTATGTTGCCCAGGCTGGTCTTGAACTCCTGGGATCAAGCAATCCCCCTATCTTGGCCTCCCAAAGTACCGAGATTACAGGTGAGAGCCACCGTGCCTGGCCAGAACATCGCTTTTGACAGCCACGCTGTCAGATCAGTCTGACACACTGAGATTGCTGCCCAAAGAGGTAGAGAAGCCACAGAAACTTATTCCCCAGGGATGCCTTCCATGGGAAGCTGTCGGTGGGGGGAGAATGCAGGGAGGCCTCTCTCACAATAGAGCAAAAAATAGATACCTTCAAAACCATTGTCAAGAATAAGTGAACTGATTCATCAAGGATATTTTCCCGCACCTGACCAGAACCTTTTCACAAAAACAAGCTCAAAGTCATTTTTAATTCCAGCAGGCTCAGATTTTAAAGACTCCTGATGTCTCCTGTAACCCAGACCAAACCTTTGAACATTATAAGAATCAACCATCTCCATTCATCTTGTCAACCTTCCACACCCCAATCTTTAAGTCTCAAAAAGGGATGGAAACAGACAGAGAGTGTTGATATTCAGTAACTGACCTACCACAACAAAAGTGGGCTCCCTGCAAAGCCAGAGATCACTCACACAGGAACTCACCTCGCTGTCAGAGACTTCTCTGTCGTTAATAATAAATCGGTAGCTGGCATCTGGTGATAAGTGCTCAGCCTGCAGCCAGAAGCGAACCCGCCCCTTATCAAAAATCTCATAAGCTAATTCCGATTTCAGAGGAATTGCTACAGGAAGAAAAGAAATCACAAGTCAATAATGCATGAATCCTTGTGAGGAAGAATACCTGCAAAGTGTAGGGAAATATCAATCCTAGTTATTAAATTTTTGAGAATGTGAAACCCTGAAGTATTAGATTATGGAAGCCAAAAATAAAAAATAAAACCTGAGTTGGCCTGTTCTTGCCTCTAAAGCGTCACGCCACGTGAGTTCTCAGTTAGCTTTCTGGACGTGTTCGGTAAGTAAAGATGCCTGGATTCTTTCTATATTTAATGCAATTCAATAACAGAAGATTTCACTTGATAGGAAATGAAATCTTGGATCTCACTTGGATTAGGAACAGCGATACTAAACCCAAAATTCTAATCACTGTACGCAATGCAAGTTTCAACAAGCTATAATATAAGCTAGTATTTGTTTTAAATCAACAGGTTTCAATCTCGTAAGCTGGGATCAGGAAATGAGGCCATCCTTTCCCCAAAGCTGCTCCTCCAAGAACTCATGCATTAATGAACACGGCCCTCCAGCCAGCGGCTGCACGCAGAGGGGCAGGGCTGGAGGCTTACTTACTGGGGTTCTTTATTTCATTGCTCAATGCCATCAAACGCTCGAGCTCTAAAACAAAGAAAAAGTATTTCAGTTCATCTGGACCTGCACATAGAGAAGTCTGTAGACAACAGCAAGGCTACACAGGAGCAAGACTGCAAACCCCCAGGATTTAATTGGAGGACACGAAAGGAATTTAAACTACAGGTCTGAGGGACACAGAGGATAAGTTTAACCTTCACCATTTAAAGAACCCACCTAGTACAGGGGCAGCTGAGGGCAAGGCAGGGCACAGTC
This sequence comes from Hylobates moloch, assembly GCF_009828535.3. Lineage (NCBI taxonomy): Eukaryota > Metazoa > Chordata > Mammalia > Primates > Hylobatidae > Hylobates > Hylobates moloch. The sequence goes on from NW_026652283.1 coordinate 126,133,449, forward strand.
ACGGGGACAAAGGAATTGGGGCAGGGGTAGGTATATCCCTGGAATATAGGAAGACTTGGAAGACGAAAGGTTAAAGGGAGTCTTTTCCAGATCCTTGCACTTAATGTGAGCTCTTTCCTAAAATTCACTGGACTGGCTGAGAACGTGCTGGTGGCCTGTGACTTTCCTTCCCCTCTCAAGATTTCCTTCCTCAATCTCATTAAAGAAAGATATACATGCAGCTCATTTCGTCACTATAGTGTATTACCATGAATTTAAAAAAAAGGAAGAAAGAAAACAAAAATATAAATAAATAAACCAAATACACTGCATTTTGCATTCCTGAGAAAGTCCCAAGAGCAAGGTAAGAAAATGTGAGGCTCTAAGCCACTTCACTTTTTCTCCTTCCTTCTTAAAATTAGAATCAGAAACAAGATGGTGGCCTCCAAGGCCTTCAAGAGCGTGTCTATTCAAAATGGAAAAATGAAGTTCGATTTTGCTAACCAAATGTAAATTCACATTTGCAACTGGTTTCACAGGGAGTACTGGCTCCTTCCCAGTTCAACCTTCTGGTAGGAATTTCCATACATGGAATGAGCTAAATCTTCAACTGCAAAGTTTTGCCTCAAATATATTTGAAGTCTATACAGAAAATAAGAGAAGGTGGAATTTTTTCTTTTGCAAATATTTAAAATAGTTAAAATTAAGATGGAAACTTTGAAATGGTGCAGAGGAATGCATAGCTTTTCAGAATTACTTCAGGATGTCGTGAAGGTACACAACTGTGTCGAGACCCTCAAGGCGGAGCCAGCAGAGGCTGCTTTACCAGCATGCAAGTGGATTTTAGGTCCTTCCCCGCTCTGCCTGTGAGTTCTGAACTGAGGACCCCAGGAAGGCAAGACGGTGTGGCCTCCTCATTTGTCCGGCTGGGTCTTGTTAAATGTGCATGAGTTTTCCCAAATGTGACCAACGTTGAGCCAGACCTGCACACTGCAAAAGCTGAGAGTGTGATTCTGGCTGACCCCTCTGTCGGTACCTGCCCAGCCCACAGCACCCATCCTGGGTCAGATGTTCTCAGATCATAGCCTCTGCATGATATCAACCAGGACAGTGATTGATAACTAAAGGATTTGCATGTAAACCTTAGGGTCCCCCAGGAGATCATTTATGCCATCCCTGGAGAGCATTTTAATAGAAAACTTTTGGAAACTCAAATGTCTTAAAGACCCAAAGAAACCCAGAGGTCTGAGGATACCATCCAGCCCTACGAGTTCACGATGCATCAAGGCCCCTTCATTTAAAAATGTCTAAGGCTGACGCTGTCCTGTGGGTGGGGTAGATGAGGGGCCACACAAATACATGTGATGCCAGGCAGTTAAAAAAAATCAGCCCTGCCTGCCTGAGACTGTGTGCCTGGTGAACTCAGATCTGTGAACGTACCTAAGAAAATTACTGTTTTTCCCCTTCATTACTAAACAGACTTTTCTCACTTCTCTCTTCTGTCTTCCATGTGTAAGGGAGCAGCAGGTTTTCACTTTGGCAGTTAAAATTATTTTACATGCATAAAAAAATTTTTCTTTGATCATCCAGATTTCTCAGTATTGGAAGGAAGGGAAGACTGTTCCATCCTTAGATGTCTCATTAATTTCATGGATTTCTTAGCTAATCTGTTACCCTCTGCATACCAAACTATTAAAATGTGGCTAAGATGCAACTTTAAAAGTACAAGTTGAAGGCTATACAAGCAATATATCAGGACCAGAGACTACTTGGTGGAAACAGTATAAACTTTAGAGTTTGTTTAATTTCTAAAGTAAGTTTTGGCTTATATACATAGCCCCCACTGCCAGCCTCCTGCAAGCATACATCTTTTTTCTAAGCAAGTAAGTCTTTTTCTATGTTGGTGTCAATCTTTGAAAGTGTGATAAAACCAAAACAGGCAAGGTTCTGCCATATAAATATTACCTTCTGGGTCCAGAACAAAACTGGAGGACACTCCGTCTGTATCACTTACAGACACAGAGTAAGTCCCTAAATCCTCCTTATCCGGATTCTTTAAGTACAGCTTGGAGCTAAAAAGGAAGAAGAGTAGGTGAATGTCGATCATTTCTGTTTGTAGGAACTTCTAAACGTTTCCAATATCCAACTTGCAGGCCTGACTTACTGATCCCCCACAGTTTCGATTTTAAATCTCTCATCATCTGCAATCTCCTCGTAGGATTTACACCAAGTGAACTGAGACGCATCTGTCATTTCCTGGCAGTCGAAGCCCAGGTAGATGTTGCCTTGTTCATCGACACCGGCACTGATTTCCTTGGTGCCTGCATAAGAAGAGCATGAGGTGAGCGGCTTAGGGACACTGTGTTCTTTCAACTCTCTTTTGGGAGAGGGTGATAGGGTTTGGCTCTGTGTCCACACCCAGATCTCATCTTGAAACGTAATCCCCAAGTGTCGAGGGAGTGAGGTGATTGGATCACGGGGGTGGTTTCTCCCATGCTGTCCTCATGATAGTGACTGAGTCTCATGAGATCTGATGGTTTTAGAAGCACCTGTCATTTCCCCTGCTGACACTCACTCTGTCCTGCCATCCTGTAAAGACATGCCTTCTGCCATGACTGTAAGTTTCCTGAGGCCTCCCCAGCCATGAGGAACTGTGAGCCAATTAAACCTCTTTTCTTTATAAGTCACCCAGTCTCAGGTATTTCTTCATAGCAGTGTGAGAACGGACTAATACCAAGGGGGTAGCCAAAACAGAGACTTCATCTTACACCAAATCATCAGTTAAATTTAATGACCCAGGACTGATCAGAGAATCATGAGAGAGAAAACACTTTAGGGAGGACCTGGAGGGGCTTGGTTGTTTTGTTGTTGCTATTTTTTTTCATTTATCACATTTCTGCCCACTTCCTTCTCTGCATTCCATACAACTGCAGAAAACCTCTCAGGGCTGCCTCTCCGGGCCCTGAAGATCCTTTTCTCTCTGGAATCTCCTCCTCTGACCCCCAGGGGAAGCCCAGCAGCCATGTGCTCTCCACGGAGCTCCCCCTTCACACAGCTCTGCCTTCTCCATGGTGCTTTTTGCCTTGTCTTGCTTGGGAGTAGGGGTTGTTTGTGGTTTATTTGCTACTTTTTTACCCAGGTGAACATCTGGCCATGTGCAAGGCAGAATCTATCTCTTAGGAATTAGGAATTAGACGAGACACATCTCAGCCTCTGCTGGTGAGTGGAACTGAGCCCATGAAGTGTCAATGCTCTTAGGTTATGAAGAAGACACAGAGGCACAGAGGTAAGGGAAGTCAGGTGGCAGGATGAGATGAAGAGGCCACCGCAGAAAGCCATCAGCATCTTTACGGTCTGAGGCTACGCTGCTTCCTAACACTCAGGTCACACTCTGTGGCTGTGGTTTGGATGTGGTTGATCCCCTCAAAACTCATGTGGAAACGTAAAAGCCAGTGCAATGGTGTTGGGAGGTGGGGCCTTTAAGAGGTGATTAATGACTGGGGGCAGCGCTCATGCCTGTAGTCCCAGCACTTTGGGAGGCTGAGGTCAGAGGATCGCTTGAGCTCAGGAGTTCAAGACCAGCCTGGGCAACATAGTGAGATCCTGTCTCTATAAAAAATAGAATAATGAAAAATCTTTTTAAAAGAGGTGATGAGGTTGTTAAGATAGACTCATGTCTTTCCGGAAAGACTGGGTAGATTCTTGCTAATAACCACGGCTGCTGGTTGGTTAAACTGGAATGGACTAGCTCCAGTGAGAGTCAATGTTATAAAGCAAGGCTGCCTCCCGTGCTGGGTCCGTTTCCGCACACACCCAGTTCTCTACCATGTTGTGGGGCAGCAGGAGGCCCTCACCGGAGCCACCGGAGCCACCATAGCAGATCCCGGCACTGTGCTTCTTAGACTTCCCGCCTCCAGAATCATGAGCCAAATAAACTGTTTTTTTCTTTTTCTTTTTTAAATGGAGTCTCGCTCCGTCGCCCAGGCTAGAGTGCAGTGGCGCGATCTCGGCTCACTGCAACCTCCGCCTCCCAGGTTCACCCCATTCTCCTGCCTCAGCCTCCCGAGTAGTTGGGACCACAGGCGCCCACCACGATGACCAGCTAATTCTTTTTGTATTTTTTAGTAGAGACGGGGTTTCACCGTGTTAGCCAGGATGGTCTCGATCTCCTGACCTCGTGATCCACCCACCTCGGCTTCCCAAAGTGCTGGGATTACAGGCGTGAGCCACCAAGCCCATGCCCCAATAAACTTTTAAAAACAAATTACCCAGCCTCAGTGTTCTGTTACAGCAACACAAAACAGCCTGTGTATCCTATGAGTGTGTGTCCTGCCTTTAGAAGTATTTGCCCTTTTAAGGTTGACTCCAGGGAAGTTTTATTCATTGAAACCAAGAAAATTACCAACAGCTTTAAAATTTTCTGATAAAAATCGAGCAGTAATATTTAAAAAACTCCCTCTTCGTGCCCATGGCTTGACCATTCCAAGAGCAAGCCCTGCCAACCATGAAGATGACCCAAAGTGCTCTCCTTCTCATCCAGGGCCCTTAGTGCACAGGCAGAGATTTAAGTGCATACTTCATTTGCCATCCAAATCTTTTTAAAATAAGGACAAGACATCCATTCATTTATCCGTACACCCATCCATACATGCACACATAACAGATGTACACTCTCCCACTCATTTATCCATACACCCATCCATACATACACATATACACATAACACATGCACACTCTCTCACTCATTTATCCATACACCCATCCATACATACACATATACACATAACACATGCACACTCTCCCACTCATTTATCCATATACCTATACATACATACACATATACACATAACACATGCACACTCTCCCACTCATTTATCCATACACCTATACATACATACACATATACACATAATACATGCACACTCTCACTCATTTATCCATACACCCATCCACACATCCACACATAATACATGCACACCCTCCCACTCATTTATTCCGACACCCATGCATAAACACATAATCCATGCACACTCTCCCATACATTTATCCACATACCCATACATACATGCACATGTAACACATGCACACTCTCCCATTCATTTATCTACAGGCCCATCCACACATACACACATAATACATGTACACTCTCCCACTCATTTATCCACACACCCCCATCCATACATACGTAATACATGCACACTCTCCCCCCAAATCATTGCTGTTCTGTAGTTTTTGTTATAAGCCTTACCTGGTCTCGCCTCTACCAGCACAGGCTCCGACGTGTCTGAGGGCTTCCCCACGCCGTTTGCATTGACTGCCCGGACCCTGAAGACATAAGTCTTACCTTGCTGCAGGTTAGAGACCTTGAAACAACAGAGGAAACACCAGATGTGTGGGGGTAAAATAAAGTTGACTTTGGAGTTTTTCACATTTTATTGTGAATAGGGCCTTTTCAAAAATGGCTTATTTTTCCAGTTGGGAAAACGATACTTAATGAGCTAGAAAAGGAGGGAAGAGGAGATTCACAGTGGTGCAGAATGTGACTTTGGAGGAATAAACGCATTCGCTACCAATCTGATAGAGCCTCTTTCATTTTTTTATCTCTGTATATCTTAAAGCAGAAGTAAAATCATACTGACTAGTTTATAATCTGGTGTTTATATTTAATGTAATTCTATGGAACCAAATACTATTTTAAGTGTGATATTTAACTGTGTAAAATCATCATTGGGGCAACAAAATTAAATCCATCTCTACTTATATATACATGAGTTATTCCTATTAAAACCTGCTTGGATAAACATCAATATACATTTACTAAGCTTCCAGTCGATTTATGTAGCTGATTCTTAGAAGCTGACTCATTCTAAAGAAACTGGCTGTTTCCTGTCATCAAAGGGTTTCCGGAAGGTGTCACCTGTACAAGGCTCTCTCGGCCTGTGCTCAGGTGCCGGACCCAGACGAGGCTGTGCTTTAGGGAAGGACGCAGGCCCGCCCCACCACAGGGCCCAGCACGTAGAGAAGAAAGCCTCTGGGTTAAGGCAGTTGGCAACTCAGCTGGAGCATGTAGGCCTCCTGGGGCTCAGTCCTTACACCTGACCCAGTCACTGAGGAACCGCAAGTGCTAAAAATAGAAACATTTGGAGAAAGAAAGGCTGGAGGAAGTGACACGTTATAGGTTTGCTCCATGTATGAAAACCGTGTGTATATCTGTGTGTGGTGTTTATCAAATGGACTTCAGCGATCACATGAATTAAGTAAATTAAACGCAGGGCATGAAGTGGAAGGACATAATACAATATGCACCATCCCTGTGGAAAGCACACAGACATAGCCCGTGAACAGACAATTAACAGCTATTAGACGCCATGTGCAAGAAAACAGGCGTGTCTGCGCAGTTCCCCAGGAGCGAACAGCATGTTGGTCTGAATGGAAGGAGGGCGCTGCGTCCTCAAAGCACTGTTCTGCCATCTGCTGGGCCCCATGATGTGCATGGCGGCTGCATCCTCAGCAGCCACGCCCCAGTCATTTGAACAGGTTCACCTTGGGGCTCGGTGCTGGCTTGCGCAGAGATCAACAGCACTTTCACACAGAGGGAAAGGCCAAGACGAAAGACTTACCTTTATTTTTTTGTTGTTAATTTGTTTTATTTTGTTTTTTGTGTTTTGTTTTTGAGACAGCGTCTCGCTCTGTCACCCAGGCTGGAGTGCAGTGGCTCAATCTCAGCTCACTGCAAACTCTGCCTCCCGGGTACAAGCGATTCTCCTGCCTCAGCTTCCCGAGTAGCTGGGATTACAGGTGCCTGCCACGGTGCCATGCCCGGCTAATTTTTTGTATTTTTAGTAGAGACAGGGCTTCTCCATGTTGGCCAGGATGGTTTCGAACTCCTGACCTCAAGTGATTGGCCCGCCTCTACCTCCCAAAGTTCTGGGATTACAGGCATGAGCCACCACAGCCGGCCAAGACTTACCTTTAAATAACGGTTGGCCGTTGTTGTCTGATTGACAGTGATCCACTCTCCAGCATCCTCCTCCCTAAAGTCCACAAAATATCCAGAAACAGGGCTGCTGCCGGAGTACACGGGGGCCTTCCACAGCATGACCAAGGACGTGTCCCTGACCTCACAGAACGTCAAGTCGTAGGCAGGACCTGCGAAGTCAGATGCCACCTTGCTTCTGCGCGCATAGCCAGTCCAGCACACCCACTGCCCGACCCAGCCCCAGGGACCCACTGCTCCTCTGGGACACCCCTCACCAGGACCATCCGTATCTGTTCCCCATCTGATGTTTATCCGCCTCTCTCGGAGAGCGGGGTAAGGAGGGTGCTCAGTGTGATGCTGGGGGTTGGGGAGGAGGGCGCAGCCTAATGCTCCTGCCGCCTCCTCTGTGGGCATCGGGGCCATTGTGGATCTACGCAGAATCATTCTGAAGTCCACACTGCATTCTCAGGACCAGCAGATGCTATCACAGAGAGGAACGGTGTGCAGAAAAGGACAGGTTCTCAAGTTACCCTCCACAGGGCTGGACACCTGGCAGTCACAGTCACTCAGGGAGCCTGCCCACCTGGCCGGAAGCACATCGCTGCAGCCCTGTCCTCTACGAACACCCACGGCAACTCTGAGGGCATGTGGTGCAGGGGCCCAGATCCAGGCAAGCACCAAGTGGTGCAGGGAACCGAGAGGCAGCCCCGCCCCATCCTCAGCCAGTCTCACTGCGGCCTTGAGCCTTGAGAGGCCGTCTCCTATCAACCCTCAAAAATGGCTCGGGAAAATAGAATGACTTTTTCTTCTGTTGGTTTTCTAAGGTCCAAAATTTAATTTCATTAAAACAAGAAAGGTAGGAAGGCAGGAAAGAAGGCGGGCGGGCAGGAAGGAAGGAAGGAAGGAAGGAAGGAAGGAAGGAAAGAAGGAAGGAAGGAATTTTCTAATTGACTTATTCATCTGGATTCTTAGCAGCTGATTTGCTAAGTCAAAAGACACTGATTGAAAGGAAAAAGGCAGTATACTCTGGCCATAACATTGGAAAACACTCTGAACTTTGAACTTTTTCAGCTTCAACTTTCAGGATTTACTTAGTCAAAGTATGAGCATATTATCCACTGCATTTGATTCCTGATAGGTTAGAGACAAAGAAATCAACATCTGCTACGTGAGAACTTGTGAAAACAGAGAGAAAATGTTAGCAGGGCATGGTGACATGAACCTGTGGTCCCAGCTACTCATGAGGCTGAGGCAGGAAGATGGCTTGAGCCCAGGAGTTCAAGACCAGCCTGGGCAACATAGAGAGACCTCATGTCAAAATAAAAAAACCAGTAGAGTGCGAGCTAAATAAATGCAGATCTGCAACAATTGTGCCTTTTAGAACTGGAAGGCCCAAGGTCACCAGATGGCCTGAGAGGACAGCAGAAGCTAACCCATGAATGAGAACCCTGTCGTGCCTCCTAGCTGGGGCCCGGGCTCCCAACTTCCCCTCCACCTGTGACTCTCTCTGCCTGCTCCTTTGGGGTAGGTGACCTGGGCCAAATCCACGTCATAGGTCAGGGGATGCATAGGGAGCTGTCCCTCTCCCCACAGTCTGGGTCTTCCTGTGCTCCCTCCCACCTCACCCTCAGGGCCTCCTACTCTGCCCTCATCACTGGCCTCTGGACCACGCACAGCCCAAACTAGATGCTGGGTCTGCCTGATTCACAGCCCTGCACAGCGCCTGGTGCATGGTGGCTCTAGGGCTGCGGCTGTCAGTGGAACAGACACGCTGTGAAGGCTGGTGAGGCCTGAGCCGCAGCCACAGAGGCCCCTTCCCAGCCAGCCTGTGCGCTAGAAGGCGGGTGTCCTGGGGGCAGTGACTCACCGGGCTCCGGCATGGTCCAGGCCTCACACTTGAAGTGCTCACTGGGATCCGAGGGCTCCCCGATGCCGGCAAGGTTGACGGCAGCGATTTTGAACTCGTAGAGTGAGCCTTCCGTCAAGCCGTCCACCTGTTCAGATTTTGTTTAAATTAATACATGAGATAAAGGATGCATTACAGCCCACTGAGGGGGAGGAGCTGTTATAACTGGCTTGTGAAATAAAATATGAGAGGAAGGAACGTTGTCGGGAAATTGGACCAAATATTTCAGGAAGGCCCTCGATGTGCCCGACGAGCTGCAGCTGTGTGAAACCTTACGTGTCCTTCACTCAATCCCCAAAGGCTCCTGTGGGGGTGGGGGACAGGTGATACCCCAGCGGCAGGTAAGGAAACTGAGGCCCAGAGAGGCGACGGTCACCCAGGGCCAACTCAAGGGCAGAGGCCTGGAGGAAAGAGGCACTCAGGCCACGTACTGTCCCCTGAGCGGGCCCTGCCCTGGACCCAAGGGGGGTCACCCTGGAGACAGAGCCCACCACGTCCCCCATACTCGGACTCTGCAGGACAAGAGCCCCAGGCTGCCCAGGTCCCTGGGGTGCTGCAGTCCAGGGCCACCCACAGGGCCCTCGGGGATGCTGCCTGGCTGGGGGACAAAGCACCAGGGAGGCCTTTGGCCAACACGACGAGCCTCGACTCTGCAGGGCTAGTGGGACAAAAACGCTATCTGGGTAAACACTGTCTCAAAAAGTAGCTTCCAAAGTAAGATATCTGAGCAGAAACGGCTTCAGCCCGTGGTGACGGCCTTCATCCTCCTCACTGGACTAGCTGTGAAGCATTCAGAAAGTAAGCAGGTACTTTTCTCAGGAATCTCGGACCGAGTAAAGAACTGTTGTGCTGCGCGAGATGACCCACGGACAGAAGGATAGACACTGTGATCTCGCTCAGATGTGGAATCTGAAACAGTAGCACTCACGAAGACAGGGAGCTGAAGGGTGGGTGCCGGGTCGGGGAGGCGCTGGACAGAGGGACAAAGTTCCAGCAGGAACAGGAGGGGCGAGTTCTGGCGCTTCCTACACAGCATGGTGATGATTTAGCCCATAATAATGTGCTGTAGACGTATTTCAAAAAAAATTTTTAAATAGATTTTAGGCCGGACACAGTGACTCACGCCTGTAATCCCCGCACTTTGGGAGGCCGAGGTGGGCAGATCACCTGAGGTCAGGAGTTCCAGATCAACCAGGGCAACATGGTGAAACCCCGTCTCTACTAAAATAATACAAAAATTAGCCGGGTGTGGTGGTCGGCGCCTGTAATCCCAGCTACTCGGGAGGCTAAGGCAGGAGAATTGCTTGAACCTGGGAGGTGAAGGTTGCAGTGAGCCAAGATTGCCCCACTGCACTCCAGCCTGCGTGACAGAGTGAGACTCTGTCTCAAAAAATAAATAAATATACAAATAAATAGATTTTAAATGTTCTCACCACAAAAAATTATAAGTACTGGGAGGCAATGGAGATGTTAATTAGCTTGATTTAATTATTCCATAATGTAAACATATATTAAAATATCACATTGTACCCCATCTATACGTACAATTATTATTTGTCAATTAAAAATAAAATAATTTTTAAGTTGAGAACATTGAGACATTGTAAGGGGTCAGAAGAGAGGTTGAAAGTGGGCAAAATATCAATAATGTCACAGCAAACTGGAAAGTTGCCTATGTATCATCATATGTATATAAAATATTTATAAAGAGAGAGATTTATAAGTCAGAATTTTCCAGACGACAAAGATTAGATCTTCTAAGGCCTGACCCCCTCCAAAAAAGAAAGCCCTCCTCTTGGTGTTTAAGTGACTCCCCTGGGGTCTGTGGCTCCCCAGGGTGGGACGGGAGCTGCAGTGTGAGATGAGGGTCATTCATCCATGCTCAGATGAGGGGTCAAGGGCCGGACAGGGAAACAGGACAATGGCTGCCAAGGGTGTGTCTGCATCTGACCCCAGATCTCTGAGCTCCGAGTTGATGTCCTTGCCACTATCTGCACCTGAGTACCAGCGGCACTGCGGCAAGGGACTCTCTGGGGGGCTTGAAATGCAAGAACGTCTCAGGGAAGTGGTGGGTGACAAGCAGAGAGCCAACGTCACTCTTCCTGAACAGACATTCAGTGAGACTCTCCCCTCAGGCACACGCATGAGACCCTGTCCCTGCCCTCAAGGCCTCAGAGCCTGGAACAAGGGACATGGTTACCACCGGTACTGGGACCAGATGCTGGTCACACCAGAGGTCATGGACTCACTGTCAGACCCACTCCATCACTGAGCTCCCTTCTTCACTGCTTCTCAGAAAGAAAAAGAAGATGACTCCCAGGATCTTTTTAGCTCCCAAACTTCATGATCTCATGATGCTATTTTTTAATCCATTTTTGTGTCTGTATCAAATTATCTAATGTCATCAAACGCGGAAACAGTGCCCAAAATGTAAAGAACCACCCAGACAAAAATAGACGAAGAAATAAAAACCAACTGACCGTTAGGATTGTCGGTGTGCTGGGTGAGGAATTGACCTCGTGCCAGTTTTTATGGTGAACTTCACGCTTGTCCAAGTAGTAACCGAGGATGGGTGAGCCACCGCTGAATTTCGGGACCTTCCAGCCCAGGGTCATGGAGTGGCCGTCACAGTTGAGGAGCGTAATCCCATAAGGATGGGACGGGACGGCTGCAAGGAAGCACAGCCAGGGAGTTACCGAGGGCCTCAGCTGGGGTCTTTGTCCCCGGGGCAGCCAGCTCCAGCGTGGCACAGGGAGGAGGAAGCAAAGTGGAGACGGGCCTTGAACACTGCGCCCTCGGATCCCCTCAACCCACATTTAACCACCTTGGTCTTTACACATTTTTAAAGAGGATAAGCACAAAAATAAATTAAAAATTATCTCATATATGTGTATTGCCATTTCTAAGTGTATCTACTAAGGTTTCCATAGGATGAACGGTTTAAATCTGGTATGAACATTTGACACAGCAGAAGATGTCCTGTCTTCTCTGTCCCCTGAACAAGAAGCTTGGAGAAGGAGCTTTCACCTTTACAACCAAAAGGAATAACTACTCTGCATCTGTGGCCAGAGATGACAGATACGATTCCAGTTTGTTTTAATTTCCTGCACAGTTACAGGAACTTCAGTTTCCTTCAAATGAGTGTGAATTCGTGTTTCCCTGTTTGAGCAGGGCATTTGAAATGGACCTCCTTCTGCTAACAGGTCGACAACAGACAGGCCTGAGTTGCTTTGCCCCAGCTCTGAGTCACCTCGATGTGGCCATCCTCTGTTACCTGAGACACAGGTGACTAGAATTAAGTGATTCTTATCGTAGAATAAAAACAGGCCGGGTGCGGTGGCTCATGCCTGTAGTCCCAGCACTTTGGGAGACTGAGGCAGGAGAATTGCTTGAGCTCCTGAGTTTGAGATCAGCCTGGGCAACATGGTAAAACCCCATCTCTACAAAAAAATCAAAAAATTAGCTGGGCGTGGTGGTGGTGCCTGTGGTCCTAGCTAATCAGGAGGCTGAGGCATGAGCATCAATTGAGCCCAAAAGCTCAAGGCTGCAGGGGGCTGTGACTGCACCACTGCACTCCAGCATGAGCCACAGAGCGAGACTCTACGTCAAAAAAAAAAAAAAAAAAAAAAGTAACTGGTTTCCCTTTAGTAGGAATGACTTTAAAAAGAAAATGGGAATGTTTGAAAGTCCCTCCTGGAAAAAATTGAGAGGAGATTAATCTTAAAACAAAAGAGTCGGCGCTATTGTACCTAGCTAGGTGTTATCAGATTTGACATTCCTTGGAAATCCAACAGCAATATCATTAGAAGATAAATTTTAATTTCTGAAAATGTTGCAAATTTAGTCGAAGATGAAAAATCATCAACAAGCAACACAGTTCCCTCTGAAGTGGGAAGATAATACTCTGAATCCAAGTGTGTCATATGTGGCATTTGTGTTTCAAAATGTTTCCGAGTATGTGCACTTACTTGGTGTGCTGCATTTCATGAGAAAACAGAAAGCCACGAGGCCGCGGCACAGCTTTATACAGCAACTATTCTAGGGATGGTCCCTGAGATTTAGGATCCCAATTGTCTCGTTTGATCAAAATAATAAAAACTGTTAAACACCACTATTTACCAGCAAAGTAACAAAGTTGCATAAACGTGACATTCTCTGAAGTGACAAAAGTTCCTTGAACTGAGAACAGCTAAAAAGCCCATTGATGTCACTGTATTTTAGCACATATTTTGAAAAGAGAAATGTATCCGCTACAACATATATATATATATATATATATTTTTTTTTTTTTTTGAGACAGGTTTTTCCTGCGGAGTAAAGACTTGGCCCACAACTCCTCCAGGAGCCTCCCGAGTAGCTGGGACTACAGGCGCCCGCCACCATGCCCGGCTAATTTTTATATTTTTAGTAGACACAGGGTTTCACCATGTTGGCCAGGATGGTCTCAATCTCTTGACCTCATGATCCAGCCACCTCGGCCTCCCAAAGTGCTGGGATTTCAGGCATGAGCCATCGCGCCCAGCCTACAGCATATATTTTAACATGAGTAGAGGTATTTGGCAACACATGTAACCTCTAATAATGTTTTCTATTTTTAATTTGCATTTTATTAGTGTATTATCATTTCTCCCTCTCACACTGTCATTTCCAAGACAAGGAGCCAACCGAGAGGCTTCAAAGAACCTCATATTCTCTGTTTAACCATTTAGTCCCCTTTTCCCCTTCAATAACATTCCAAATGGCCTCATAAATGTTTATTCATGCAGAAATGACAGTGTACGGGTGCAACTGGTGCAGAGCAGCCTGTGAGTGACTTACTGAGTGCAGCCTGCACTTTTATGATGTCCGATTCCTGGGAATTTTCACTCATCCCCACGGCATTGACTGCCTTGACTCGGAAGATGTACTGCTCTCCTGTGGTTAAGCCGTGCACCACGAACCTGAGAAACACAGGGATCAGGGTCAGAACTGCCAGGCTCCACTTTTTCTCTCCTGCAGCAGAAGCAAAAATCATCCTGAACGTACCATAAAAAATTTTCATGGATAACCTACATCCTTCATTTTCAATTCTAGTTAATTAGCTCAACATTTAGAGTCGGAAAGTAAGGTCAGAGCACCCAATTATAGCAGGAGCTGACTACACGTGGTGTCAAAGCCACTTGTTCTGTGAGTTCACCTTTGCTTTTGTCCTTGCTGGGCCTCGTCTGGATCAGAGGTCTATTATCCAACAGTATGCCATTCGTTATCTGAAAGAACCCGTGTATGTAAAATTTAATGAGCAGTAATTACACTGCAGTGGTTAAAGGCCAAGACTTGGAAGTCAGATGGACTAGGCTCAAATACTGGCTTTGACACCTCACAGATTTTATGGCCTTAATCAAGCTCCTTAATCCCCGTAAGACTTTGTTTTTCTATTTGTAAGATGGGGATTATAATTCCTACCCCACAGCATTGTTGCAGGCATTGCATGGAAAACTCTAGGTGGAGAACTTAGCACAGGTGCCTTGTGTATGGTAGATATTCAGTCCGTGTAAGCAATTATTATTTATCATATATAGTCAATAAACATTCACTAACCATTCACCTGTGCTGGAATCATGTTTTAAGTTTCTTATTCTGATCAATCTTTCTGCATTTGGTGTGGGCTGTGAAGAACATCTAATTGTTATTCTTTTCCATGACATCTCTTCTTGTTAGCCACCACTTTTTACAGTGTATTTTTTTCAGATTTTAAAAGGAGAAATGGCTGAGCCATAAATGATCATCTATCCACAAGGGTGGTTCTGACAGCTGCCGACATTTCCCTAAGACGCGTATCGCAGAGAAGCCTAATAACCTCAGACACCGCCGCACACTCCGCAGGCGGCAGGAGCAAGTTTCTCCAAAGGCAGGGTCACTGGCTTTCCCCTGCAAAGCAACCAGCATCCGCCCAGGCTGCCCCCATCACAAGCGAAGAGTCAGCGCCCGGTGAGGTCTCCGTCAGGCGCTGGAGAATAGAACTACCAGGCACGTGAACAAAGCAACTTCCAAGTTCAAAAAAATAAATACAAAAAAATTAAACGACTTTCACATCGTAGTCGCTATTTTTAACTCTGCTATTCAAAGAAAAGTCCTAAGTGCTAATTATGTCAGGAAAAAAAAAAAGGTTCTGGAACTCTCCTTTCATCCATAAATAAATCGTGTCAGTCGAGATCAGCAAGGGCAGTAACTAGCTCATCCAAGTGGTCAAACTTTAAAATTATACAGCCCTCGTGTGTGGCTAAGACAGACTCATTTATGCAGAAGCCTTGTGGCCATGGTACTCCCTGTGCTGGGGCCACAGGGGCCTCAACGGTCTTGCTCCTCCTGCTTTATTTCAGGGCCGACTCCAGGGCTGGGGAGGGAGGCCGCACCTGTTGTATCCGATGGGCTTGTGGTTGCAGGGCTCCCAGACGTTGGTTCCGGCCACGCAGCAGTCCACGTAGTAGCCCAGCAGGTCCTCCTCATGCTTCGGTCGGTCCCACTGCACCACCACTGACGTCTTGGTGTTTCGGGAAGCAAGAACCCGACCCGGAGCAGAAGGGACAACTTTTCGTAGGAGACAAAAGCAGTCGGTGAAATGGCATCAGAGCTTTGGAAGCTACACCAGAGATCTTCCAGCCCTTTTCACAGGGAACTGGACCGCCAGGTTGGGGGCTTTGGAAGAAATTCAGCCAAGGGGTCTGGGAGCAGGAGAGGAGCCCTGGGCCGACCACCCGAGGGCCATTGGGAGGTGCTGGTCTCTCTGATCTCTTCCCAAGCTCCACACAACTCCTAGAGACACAGGATGACATCCATCCTGAAGCCTCCTGTCCCCCACCACAGCTATTAAAAAGATCCTCTGTTGGCACCAGGGATGAGGCTACCTGGGACACAACTATTTTTTGGACTGGAAATTAACCAATTTTAAGAAAGTAAGACTCAATTTTATCAGATCTGTTGGAATCTCCCAGGGGCACTCAAAATTCGATCATGATCTGACCATCAGATCCTCTCATCTGGTGCCAGGCCCCACTAGTGGACTGCGGACTGGGGTCCGGGAAGGCCTTGGGGCCACCTGCATCCTCCGTGCCGGCCACCTGGGCCAGGCCCCACAGTGTTTCTCAATGATGGACACTGTCATTTTTCATATGTGTCATAAAGCACAAGAAGGCTGGGCCCCACTGAGAGACAGCTAGTCTCCTCAAGCCTGTGGTTCTGGGTATGAGTTCTAAGAGCTTCAGTTAAAACCAGAGCCAGATAGAAACTTGAGGATGCCCTGGAGGCAGCCGGCCTCGTGACCTGGTTCATTTCCATATCTGGCTTTCTCAGGAAACACGACAGAGAGAGAGGGAGGGTGGAGGGCACCCAGGCACTCGGAACTGCGTTCCTGACACCGACGTGCCTCCCGTGAAGGCTTCTGGGGATTTCCGGGGTGCCTCCGCCTACTCGCTAGTTAACTGCCATCCATAAAGGAGTTACGACTCCAGGGATTGCAATTCAAAATTTCTGTAATTTGTATTTGAAACCTTCCAAGAGGGACCTTCAAGCCAGATGGGCAAGAAACTCTAGTGCCTGGCTGGGCACCCTGGCTCACGCCTGGAATCCCAACATTTTGAGAGGCCAAGGTGGGAGGATCCCTTGAGTTCAGGAGTTTGAGACTGGCCTGGGCAATATGGTGAAACTCTATCTCCACAAAACAAAAAAAAATTTTTTAAAAGCACTAATTAAAAAAAAAAAACCCTAGTGCACTTAAAATTTGAATTACTTTAAAAGTGACCATTGCAGAGAGAAGGGAACACTTAAACACTGTTGGTGGGAATGTAAAGTACTTCAACTATTGTGGAAAGCAGTGTCATGATTCCTCAAAGAGCTAAAAAAAAAAAAAGAGCTATCATTCAACCCAGCAATCCCAGTACTGGGTATATACCCAGAGGAATATAAATCATTCTACCATAAAGACATATGGACATGAATGTACACTGCAGCACTATTCACAACAGCAAAGACATGGAATCAACCCAAATGCCTATCAATGACAGATTGGATAGGAAAAATTTGGTAAATATACACTATGGAATACTATGCAGCCATAAAAAAGAACAAGACCATGCCCTTTGCAGGAACATGAGTGAAGCTGGAGGCCATTATCTTTAGCAAACTAATGCAGGAACAGAAAACCAAATACCAAATGTTCTCACTCATAAGTGGGAGCTAAATGATGAGAACACATGGACACATAGATGGAAATAACACACACTGGGGACTATCAGAGGGTCTAGGGTGGGAGGAGAGAGAGCAGCAGGCAAAGTCACTAATGGCTACTAGGCTTGGTACCTGGGTGACAAAATAATCTTTACAACAAACCCCCATGACACAAGTTTACCTATGTAAGAAACCTACACACGGACCCCTGAACCTAAAATAAAAGTTAAAAAAAAGTTTAAATAAAACAATGAAAGTGACCATTTCCTAAACAAATTTTTTAAACTCACTGACGTTTCATGAAAAGAAGATGGAGCTTTGGAGAATGTCAAGAACCAAATAAAACATGGCAAAGAGCTCTGAATCTTTCTTAAAGTGACGTTTTAAGTCAACTTGAACTTCAACTCGTTTATAACATTAATGTCTTCATTCACACAATTTAAGGCTATTTGGTGTCACCCCACTATTAGCCAGTCCTGACTTGGGGCCACCCAGGGTGACAGCTCACCGGTCACGTCCTGGGCCTGAATGGGGGACGTTATCTCCGACGGCTCGCTCAGGCCATGCCGGTTTGCTGACAGCACTCGGAACACATATGACTTCCCTTCCATGAGGTCAAACACGGCATATCTCGGGGACCTCACAGCCGTCTGGGCGTTGACTCTCTGCCAGCTGCCGCTCCCCACCAAGGACTACAGAGAGAAAAGAGACTGGCGGTGAAAACTGAGAGGTCCCCAGAGGTGTGTGGAGGGGGAAGAAGCGCTCTGTTCTGGTTAACCCAGGTCCACCAGGCGCGCCCGCTGCGTTGCGCACACAAAGGATGGTCACGCATCTTTTTTGAGTTTTATGAAACATAATGCCAATCTGGAAAAGGAAGTCACAAATTACCCAAAGTTGGTCGTGTTTACTAATAAATTTTTTCCCATTTAAGTAAATAATTAAACCATAGAAAACATAAGGGAATCAATACATAGGTAGTAGTTTTAGCAAAATAGAATTAACCAGCAAATAATCAAAGATAATTTAGAAGTATATTCATAAAATTCCATCATAAATCAGTGCTTTGCATTTCAATTTAAAATTACTACCATACTGCAGCTACTTGCAGTAGTGATTAAATGACAGCAATCTAAATGGCTGTCAATACGGTAAGACACATGATGATATGTTCATAGATTAAAAACCACATAGCCACTTAAATTACTGTATAAAGATCTTTAGTCTAATAAGAGGATTTATGTTATTTTGTGAAATGTAATACAGAATGCAAATTGTATGATAGAACAAGGACATTAAAATCTATGGAGAAAAAGACTATAAATATATGTACCACATGTTAATACAGCTATTTTATAGGATGGAATTATTGTTCATTTTAATTGCATTCCATGTAACTTCTCTGTCTTTCTCAAATTTTATATACTGCTAGTTTATTTTTTGTCTTTCATAATTGCTTTAAAAACCTTGATTACATGTTTTATTTTATTTTTTCACAGAGATAAAACTCCTTTTTCTTTTTTTTTTTTTTTTTTTTGAGACGGAGTCTCGCTCTGTCGCCCAGGCTGGAGTGCAGTGGCGCAATCTCGGCTCACTGCAAGCTCCGCCTCCCGGGTTCACGCCATTCTCCTGCCTCAGCCTCTCCGAGTAGCTGGGACTACAGGCGCCCGCCACCACGCCCGGCTAATGTTTTTGTATTTTTAGTAGAGACGGGGTTTCACCGTGGTCTCGATCTCCTGACCTCGTGATCCGCCCGCCTCGGCCTCCCAAAGTGCTGGGATTACAAGCGTGAGCCACCGCGCCCGGCCACTCCTTTTTCGAAAGTAGTTTTGTGGTAGTAAAAGTTGGATATACACTGACCCTTGTAGGCCTGCTGAAAATTTCAGATAGCAACACAGACTTCTAGAAATCAGACTCATATTTCAAGGAGTTTTCTCTCATTTTGGTGAAAGTGAAAAGTCACTATTTTCCATCTGCCCTGGGCATTCGTGGTGGGAGCCCCCAGGGCATCACGGGCCTGAGGCCCTCGCGACCCCAAGAACCACAGTCCGGGTGTCTATAGGAGAGCTTCCTCTCCTACGTCAGAATGTGGGTCCACAAAGGGAAGGCTTATCCACTGCTGGGGGAAGGTCAATTAGCTCAGTCACTGTGGAAAGCAGTTTAGAGACTTCTCAAAGAATTTAAAGCAGAACTACCATTCCATCCAGCAATCCCATTACTGGGTATATGCCCAAAGGAAAATAAATCATTCTACCAGAAGATGCATGCACTTGTATGTTAATCGCAGCACTTTTCTCAACAGCAAAGACACGGACTCAACCCCGCAACGGTGGACTGCAGAGAGAAAATGTGGTGCGTCCACACCCTGGCATACTACACAGCCATAAAGAGGAACGAAATCATGCCCTGTGCAGCCACATGGGTGCAGCTGGATGCTGTTATCCTAAGTGAATTGACACAGGAACAGAAAACCAAATACTGCATGTTCTCACTTATAAGTGGGAGCTAAACACTGGGTACACATGCACACGAAGATGGCAACGATAGACACCCAGGCCTACCAGACAGGGCAAGGGCTGAAAATCCACCTATGGGGTAGTATGCTCACTACCTGGCTGATGAGATCAATTGTACCTTGAAATCAGTATCACCCAACATTACCTTGTGAGAACTTGCACAGGTCCCCCTGAAGCCAAAATAAAAGTTGAAATTACATTTTCTTAAAAATGTGTGTTTGCTGCAAAGGCATAAGAATGACACAATAGACTCTGGGGACTTGGGGGAAAAGAGTGGGAGGGAGGGGAGGGATAAAAGACAACAAATATGGTGCAGCGTATACTGCTTGGGAGATGGATGCACCAAAATCTCTCGAATCACCACTGAAGAGCTTACTCATGTAACCAAACACCCCCTGTACCCCAATAACTAATGGAAAAATAAAATAATAAAAATTACAAAAAAAAGTGTGTCTGCCATGTCTTCAATACCAACAGCAGGTAGTTCTGCCCACACACTGGCTCCACAGTAGAGTCCTCTCTCTAAAAATGTGTTTGCAGGACGGGTGTTGTGGCTCGTCTGGCCTGTAAACACACTAAAGTATCTGTAATCCCAGCACTTTGGGACGCTGAGGCAGGAAGATTGCTTGTGCCGGGAATTTGAGACCAGCGTGGGCAACATGGCGAGACCTCATCTCTACAAAAAAAATTTAAAAATCAGCTGGGTGTGGTGGCACACACCTGTGGTCCCAGCTACTCTGGGGGTTAGGGGCTGGAGCAGAAGGACTGCTTGAGCCCAGGAGGTGGGGACTGCAGTGAGCCATGATTGTGCCACTGCACTCTAGCCTGAGTGACAAAATGAGACCTGGTCTCAAAAATAAAAATGTGTTTGAAAACTTGGTGTTTCTGGTATTGGTGGAAGATGAGGGGAATGAGGGGCCTGAGAAAATACCTTCCACCCTAGGAGAGCCCCACAGAGGGACTGACCACCTGTATTTACGTAATGCAAATAACTATATTTTGTCACCCAGAATTAATAATGTAATGCTTTACCCCGAAATATTTCCAGTTTCTACCCCCCAGATAGCAAACGTTGCAAATAAGCAGAGAAACCCAGAGGGTCCTCCTCCACGCTGGAGTCGGAAATATGGTTCATTTCCTTTTCTGTTTCCGCCATGCTGCATTGAGTAGTGCTAGATGTAATTATTGTATTAGGTGGTGTAAGCTTCTATATGTTATATTCTCTGTCACATGCATACTATATATTGTATTACGTATTATAATACAAATTTTGTATCACAAAACCCTAGTTACAGCCATTGTAGGACATTGGAGACTTATCCAACTAGGGCCTACAACCCAATATAGGGTCGTCACCAAGTCAGATTAGTTGGTCACAACCTGTGCCTTTAACGTCACAGGACAGGCTAAAAAGAGAATGTGTGCTGGGTGAGGTTATCATTTGTGAAATCCTGTAGGTTACATACATATACGTGTGTGTGACTGCAGAACTGCAATATACAATGTCTTTTGTATTTCTTCCTATGCATTCAGGGGAAAACAAAGCCTTCTATTGGATATCTGGCGATTCTAACCCTTCTCCGTCTTGCGTGCATTTCCTCTACACGATTGCCACCCAGTGGCCATACGGCTTGTGCACAAGCACGACCGGCGAGGAATCTGGAATCCCCAGCACGCAGGCGCCTGGAATGTTGCAGCAGGAAGGAGACGGCAGAACCCTCAAGGTCAGTCCTCCACAGGGCAGTGGAGAACGTGGGCGCCCAGAGAGGGAAGCGACTGCCTGCTCACACCGAGGGGCAACGCCTGGCTAGGACGCAACCCAGCCCCTGGTGCCAATTTCTGCCCCTGCTGCCGTGTGACCACAGCCCTAACCTCACCATCCCTAGCAACGGTGCAGGGTCTGGACCCACTGATGAACTAGCAGGTCATCTTTAAAACACAGCAAACACGGCAGTGTGGGGTCACGCAGAGATCACGACAGTGTGGGGCCACGCAGAGATCACGAAAGTGGGGCGCCACGCAGAGATCACGAAAGTGGGGGGCCACGCAGAGATCTGCTTTTCCAGGACACAGGCCTGGAGTTTACCTTCTCGATGAAGTACATGAGTGGGTCCTTGCCACGGGGAGTGGGTGGCTCCCAGCTGAGGACGACATAGTTTCTGCTGATCTCGGAGGCGTGCACGCTGGTGGGAGGCCGTGGAACCTGGGCGTCACCTGGAGGAATAATAAAGTCGGTGAGTGCTGTAAGACCCCCGTCAGCCTCGCTGCAGCCCACCTTGGGGCACTGGAGGACTCTGCCACATCGGTGTTGCACTTGTTTTGTTTCTATTTGGGGAAAGCAAACAAACCCCAAAGATGCTTCCTCAGAACCAGAGGAGAAGGCACCACTAAAGATCGGCCAGTTAGTTTGCTTCCAATACAGATATAAGCCTGTTCATAGGAAAGGAATCCCATCCGAAAGTCTTCCAGAGATTCTGGTGGAAGAGGCTGAAGGATTTACCAGAAGAAACCAGGCATTGCACCCGAAATGGAGCCCTGACTGTGTTTGGAATCTGTGCAGGGAACGTATTCACAGTCTGTCTTCTGAAGTAGGGAAGCACAGCAGAACAAGGCGGCCCCGCCTCTAAGGATCCCCTCTGGGTTCTTTCTTTACACTGTGTGCCCTCAGAGCACTTAAATTACGCATCGACTAAAGCACCTTGCCTGCTCCTCCCTCAGAAGCTCAGTACCATATTCACAGGCACTGTATTCTATGTCTGTATGTTTGAATTCTGGAGTGATGTTGATAAGCCTTTTGCAAATAACTTATGCTAGAATATTTGCAGTCAGAGAAGCTCCATATGCCTCTCTTCTGACATACATCTTTGAGGCGTGGGGATTTCTGTTTGAATTTATAGGAGATTCTCATAAGGAGTGGAGGTGGAGGTTTTTCCAGACCCACAGTTCTTGAAATTGTGATAAAAAAATATTATGAGCCTTCAATTAGATTAGCACATGATTAAAACGGTCTGAAACCTCCCCGGGACATCTCTGAGCCATTCTCAAAATCCTGTCCTTCCCTCAGGACTCTGTGGCAGGTAGGAACTGAACATGGAAATAGCACAAAGCAAGACTGGGTTTTGTTTTCTGAGCCCTGTTGCACACCGCATTACGTGTGTCTCCGGAAAGTGCAGAGGGTAACCGGGGCAGGGGACACCCCACAGGCCTGCTCTCCACCCGTGCACCGTGTCCACACCTCGAGACCCACAGAAGAAAGCATTCCAGAGAGAAGACGCAGAAAACTCATCTTCAGGTAACACACGCCGAAATTCCAAAACTGAATCCTGGTTTATTTCAGAGGTGCTGACGAGGGAAGCAAACCAAGGGGACAGACAGCACAAGGCAACGAACAGAAGCAGTGAGCACGTGTGTGCCGCTGACAGCAGCATCTCGTTCACACTTTCGGAACTGTCTTGCTGCCTTTGCCCCTGCACGAAGCAAAAGGCCCCGAGAAAGTGGAGTGAGAAACAGTTCCTTTGATGACAAGGTGAGAAGGAAGAACACAGCTTTGTCAGCAGGGGATCCCCGGCTGGGGCAAGATATCTGAGTTATTCTTCACATCTTCATCAGCTTGGGCGATGTGATCACAGGAGCCTCGCGGATTTGCCGATGCTCCAACCATGGAGAGAGGAGAAAAGGGTTCAAAAGGGTCCCACAAGCCAGGGAGAGGGAAGCACAGGGGTGGGCATGAGCGATGACCCTGACCTGAGGGGAGCCAAGGGAAAGCAAATGAACGTTAAGCACACACGAGACACCACTAAGCACACGTGAGATGCCGCTAGGCACATGCAAGATGGCGCTAAGCACACACGAGACACCGCTAGGCACATGTAAGATACTGCTAAGCACACGAGAGACACCGCTAAGCACATGCGAGACACCACTAGGCACATGCAAGATGCCACTAAGCACATGTGAGATGCTGCTAGTCACACACGAGATGCCATTAGTCATATGCGAGATGCTGCTATGCACATGCAAGATGCCGCTAAGCACATACAAGACACCGCTAAGCACACGTGAGACACTTCTAAACACACATGAGACACTGCTAAGCACACCGGAGACACCGCTAAGCACGGGCTAGACAGTGGCCAGCAGTCCTACCCCCAGGACACTGATGCTGCCTTCACCTCTGCTCCAGCCCTGAAGGCTCCCAGGCCCTGTTCCAATGGGCCAAGTCAATACTAAATGAAACAGTGAGAGATATGTACACACACACATGCTTTTTGTATTATTATATGTTATATACAGTATTAAGATATAATATATATGATTGTTTTAAAATGCCTTCACATCCAATATCTTATTTTGGGTTCTGTTC
This sequence comes from Hylobates moloch, assembly GCF_009828535.3. NCBI lineage: Eukaryota > Metazoa > Chordata > Mammalia > Primates > Hylobatidae > Hylobates > Hylobates moloch. Next base: position 126,157,391 of record NW_026652283.1, read on the forward strand.
ATGTATGGAGGAAGATATTATTGGTTTCCTCCACTTAAAAATTCAGAAACTGAGCTCATATTTTTATGAAACAGCATATTTTAGGAAACAGCAGTTTCCTAAGATTGCACAGCTACTGGGTGGCTGAATTGGGGTCCAGGCTTAGGTCTTCTGGTTCCAACTTCTGTATTTTGTTCCCTCATCCACCTAAGGAAACTACAACCTCCCCAGGATATTTTTCTCTAAGTAAATGAAAGACCGAGTTTATTTTAGATTGACAGAATCGAAGGGTCCTGCAGAGCACAAAGCAAATGACTGAGCATGTGGCTGCAAATGCCCCAGCCCAGGACGGCACAGCCAACGCGTGCATACATAATTAGGAGAGAAGAACACGGTAGAACAGTAGAGTAAAAACGCTCTCATTATGCCCTGCAAGGCTCTACTCTGGCCTTTCCAAGAATACAGTGTCCATTTTTCAATGGAGCAATTCAAGAAATACCAGGCAAGTTGGGTTGATGGTAAGGAAAGCGCATGGATAGCTGTTTAAATGTGTGAAGGAAGACATTGCCCAAGATTAAAACAAGAAACACTTGGCAAAAAGTCAAGAATAGCAGAGGAGCCGTTTTTAGCAAGCAACCGTAATGAGTTTCTGTTTCATTAAAACAAGGGGCATTTACCAAGTATTTTCTAGCTAAAGCAAGAGTAAAAGAAAAAAAAAATCAGCTGAAGAAAAAAGACACGGGTAGAAAAGGGAACTTCCTAATAGCAAATTCTTGAACCCCGAAATGGTTTGCTTCGAAACATTATACATCTCTTTGGTTAAAGATTTTTTTAAGTTAGAGGACGTATTCCTTGTTTAAAATGGCTGAGGTGAACAGATGAACTTTCCAAACCCCCTATCAACACAGCAGAATTTCAATTTCATACCCAGTTTGTTTCTGACCATGGAAATTGCCTGTTCAGTGCACACAAAGCGTCACGTCAGAGAACTGAAGCCGGGGAGGCTGAGCTTCAGGCAGTGTCCCCATCCCATCAAGCAATTCTCCATCTAAGAGTCTCACCCTCAGCCTCCTATGACCCACCGCATAAACACAGCCTTGGAAAAGTCCCCTGAGAATGAATCAATCCTGCCACATTCACAACCACCTCCAATGGAGGAGGGCACAGGCCCAGCGAGCCAGAAACCTGCCTTGCTGAAAGCAAGGAAAACACGAGACCATGGAAAATAGCATCTGTGTCTTTACTCCAGCGGGAAATGAGAGCTACTGTGTCTGGACACCAAACTTCCATTTTATCAGCTGGCAAACCAAGCCTCAGGACATGCGCTCTTTTTTCATTTGATAGGTCATAAACAGCGGGTTTCATATATCCCACCACAATCATGTCTCACTAGAAAGATAGACTCTCTCTCCAAAAAGGCAGGGCTTCTGCCCTGGGGAAGGTTCATTCCATTACACGATTTCCCTTCCCCAGTGCTCTTCTCAATGGCCTTTACAGAAGGCAAATTTCATCACAGATACATGACATTTATAAAGCAAGTTATACCTTCTCACCGTGGGTCATTTTTGCCAGGCTGGAATCCTACACATCCACTCAGCGTGGTCCGGGCTGCCCATCTCCTCCCTGATCTGTCTGCTCGTGAGCAGTGAGAAGGGGGACTGCCTGTTCCCCCCGCAGGCCAGAACCAACCTCATCCTGCATGGGCTGGTGAGCTTCAAGCGTGCCTTCTCTTCCAACAGAATTTGGAGCCATTTTTCAGTCACTCAAATATCCATGTTTTAATCATCCGAAAAATGGGGAGGGTTTATCATGCATGAGACAGAATACTAGGCTGAGTCAAAAAGCCAGATGCCCAAGAGACTGCAAGAAGTTGCCCTCCCCAAATCCCTCACTTTCATTCCTTATGTATTGAGCTTCCTTCCTGAGTTCTAGGTCCTTCTCGAGCCACAGGATTTGACTAAGGCTTAAAGGTTACCTTGGCTTGACCAGAACTCTTAACGGTCTTCTTTTAGGAGTTTACGTCCCTCATGGGACACAGTGGGACATACATTTGTTTTGAGATCCTAGAGAACAATCTTCGTGTGGCAGAAAATGCAATGTGTGGATACTAGTTGGGGGTCTATCTGCTTCAGACGTAGAAAACCAATCCAGAAAACGCTTCTGAGTCTGCAGCTCTAGGACAGAGAATACGGCTGTGATTTTAAAGAGCAGCTCAAAGTCACCGCTCCTTAGCCAGTGGCTCCAAACTGATTCGAAATCTTTCTTTTTAAGTTTTCACCCATGGCACTCTACGAACTCTAATTACAAGTCCAATTAAAATCTTTTGATTCCTAGTTAATAATGTTGGATTCTCCTTAACACATCATTCTTTCTAAAGCTCTCTAAAAGGAATATCAGGGAGAAGAAATAGCCACAAAATCAAATATACATAAGGACCAACTACATCATTTGGCAGGAAAGACTCAATCCATTTCAGTTACAATGTCAGGAATAAAATTTTGGCTTAGAAAATGTAAAATGAGGCTGGGCGCGGTGGCTCACGCTTGTAATCCCAGCACTTTGGGAGGCCGAGGCGGGCGGATCACGAGGTCAGGAGATCGAGACCACGGTGAAACCCCGTCTCTACTAAAAATACAAAAAAAAATTAGCCGGGCGTGGTGGCGGGCGCCTGTAGTCCCAGCTACTCGGAGAGGCTGAGGCAGGAGAATGGCGTGAACCCGGGAGGCAGAGGTTGCAGTGAGCCGAGATCGCACCACTGCACTCCAGCCTGGGTGACAGAGCGAGACTCCGTCTTAAAAACAAAACAAAACAAAAAAACAACAAACAAAAAAAAGAAAATGTAAAACGAAATCGATTTCACAACGCAATCTGTGAGAAAGGATCTTACGTCACCCAAGAACCAAGTCTTAGCTTCAGTTGGGTTTCTTCCCTACGAGTCCCCGAAAGAATGCCTTTGTAAACCCCAAATGAAAGGTGAGTCTAAGACTCACTACTCCTTCACCCCTTCTCTCACCCTGTCACTCTGTCTTGCTTGATTTTTTCTTTAACTTCTGTGGACACTGGGCTTGCAGGCCTGACCTGCAGTTTTCATTTTTTCCACGCAGAGGCCGTGCCCAGTAGGGGGCGTTCTCTGTCCGTCTCTCCCATCTCTAATTACACCTCCAAATCCCCAGGGGCTGAGCAGCTGGGGTGATGAGGAGCTACTTACCTTCAAGGTCATCCTGATAAATGACAATCTCCTTCTCTCCCTCTAAATGAACGGCTGCAGAGAGAAAGGTTGACACTCGATTTGACATGCGAAGTTTTCCCCAAAAGCTCCTGTACTCCCTCATTCTGTGCCAGCTCTGCATCTCCTCTACATTAGGACTACAACCTGGGAGTCCTCTGGGGGCATGAGAGCTGATTCTGGAAGTGTCCTGCTAACAGTTAGCACTTCTCAGCTCTTGGTGGTGGACGCAAAGGACCATGTGGGTAAGGAGAATACAGTGGCTCGCTTAGAAGCATAACGAAGGGCCCAGTCCCATTAAGGAATCTGTGTCATGCAAAACTAAAACTCACAAGAGGACGGCCTTCTAAGTGTCATTATGTGTTGAAATTATACCACCAATGGAATAAAAAAAGGTCTAATTCTGAGCCAATTTAACTGGATTCCAGCAAAGAGCTTTCTGGAGGAGAGGCACGATCATTTTAGAGTGTGCATGTCAGCCTCTTCCCATTCCTGCAGTGACGTTGGTGGAGATGTCGGAGACAGTGAAACAGCCTGTGCTACGCTCTGCACACAGGGTGTTCTCAGGGCTCACATCGAGTTGGGAGGGAAAGAGAGAACAAATCACACACAAAACAGCCAAAGCTTCCTGGGCACAGTGGATACTTAGGTGCGAGCGGCTTACCTTGTAACCTTCTGAGGTCCAAGGGGTCAAGTGCAGCCACCGCATCAGAGACCCTGGAGGGTCGGCTGATGCCCGCACTGTTCACCGCCCTCACTCGGAATATGTAAGACCTTCCTTCAAAAAGTCCTGTGACTGGGTATTTGCAGATTTTCACTGGCGCATCATTGCACTGCACCCAATTATTCGTTCCTACTTCACATCTTCAAGTTAAAAAAAGAAAAACAACAGAGAATAGCAAATGTGGCAACCTACTAAATATATGTAGGTAATACATACATGCACACACTGATTATAACAGGACAATATCTCATGCCAGTAAAATCTTTGCTGCTAAAATATTGACTTGTATAGATAAACTTTAAAAGACACAGCTATTTAGAAAATGCAATATATATGTAATATCTATTATATATGTAATATATGCCCATAAATCTTAATAATTTATAGCTGAAGATCAGTTTCTGTCATCAAACACATTTAGGCAAAAATCTCTTCAAAAAGTTATTTTAAACGTATCCTGAACAGTTCTTTTTCCGGCTTATGTGACATAGTCACAGCACCCCTAAGCTGCAGCTTGGCCTGTCTGAGGCCCAGGCTGGGGAAACAGGCTCAGCCTCCTCTGTCTCCAGCTCCCATCTCACTCTGTGGGACCAAGGGCCTGGGTTCCCCGGGAAAGCTGGCTTACAGTCTCCTGGAATAACGTTAAGACATTTCTTTCTAGAATGCTTCTCATGTGGAATTTAGAAGTTTTATGAAATATTAATTCCTGACCAGAAACCTGGAAATACAGGAAAGATTAACCTCCATTTTTCACAGGTTGAAAAATGTAAGAAAAAAACCTTCAAGTTAAATCCCCAGGAGAAAAGAGCCAGTTCAGAAAATCAGTGTTCGGAGGGAGCACTTCAACCCCAGAGTGGTGCCTTCATCTGGGAAAGAATCAGCTCTCCCCCTAAGTATCTAGCACTTTTCATGAAAGCTCTCTGACCCACATGTCATGGGCTGTTTTAGCCAAAGAGAACGACAAGGTCAAAACCAAAATTCTGGTGGGAAAACCTTCAACTTCACGCAACAGCTGGCAAGTTGTAAGCCTGAAGGAAGGGCAGAGGAGGAGCTGCACCCCCCACTTCCAAATGCACCCCCACTTCCAAAACGTTCCGTTGCTTTTTCATGTTTGCTCTTTTTGTAATGAGGGGAGGAGTGTGGATTGTTAACTGAGACAGTGCAGGAAATGGTTTTTGTCAACATGGTGGGAAAACTTATCAGCTGTCCCTGGAGAAAAGATCGTTTGAGGGTTTGTTTTTCTTGTTGTTGTTGCTTAATCCAAGGTAAGCCGTGAACAGCACTCCCTGCAGAACTGTCTCTAGCATAGCAAAATATTACTTTGATGGCAAATGTCTCAGCCAAACAAGTAGTTTTGTTGGAAGAGAAAAGATAATTGAATCAGCATAAACAACAACAAAAAAAGCCAATTCCCTCATTTTTTCCTGAGATAATCAGCTTATTTTTCTGTTTAGTATACACATAAAATTTTGCATTTCTACCAGGAACCATCCTTTTTTGTTTTGTTTTGTTTTTGTTTTTGTTTTTTTGATGGAGTCTCACTCTGTCACCAGGTTGGAGTGCAGTGGCACAATCTTGGCTGACTGCAATCTCCATCTCCCTGGTTCAAGAGATTCTCCTCCTCAGCCTCCCAAGTAGCTGGGATTATAAGCATACGCCACCACACCCAGCTAATTTTTGTATTTTTAGTAGAGACAGGGTTTCACCATGTTGGCCAGCATGCTCTTGATCTCCTGAACTTGTGATCCGCCCACCTTGGCCTCCAAAAGTGCTGGGATTACTGGTGTGAGCCACATGCCCAGCCAGAACCACCCTCATATTCTAATTTCTAAATTCATTTTCTTCAACTATAATTTACTCCAAGAACTGGAATTTGTATTTAGGGCATAAATTGCACATCCAGTAAACCCACTGGCTCTGCTCAGTACACTTCCCAGGCTCCGAGCACTGTCCCCATTAGGGGAAGTCAAAGAGTTCAAACTCCACTGGCTCCAATGATGACCTAAATGTAAGTTATCAGCTCAAACACAAACTCCAATATTTCGAAGCTCAAGATTTTTCACTTGGAAACAAGAAGAACACCTTATTCCTCAGTAGAGAAAAGGAAAGAACTTTGGTAGAAATCAGCTGGCATTCTTCGCACCACTTTGTCGCTCAAGAGGGAAGGACACTTCCAAACCTTAATTCTGCTAAAGCCAGGGCCCTCTCTGGTACAGGGCACAGCCTGGGCCTCAGCAGAACCTCAGCGCGGAGCTCAGAATGAGCCTGAAGACGTTGGTGGGATCGGTCACTGTGTGTGCAACAGGCAAACGAGGCCCTACTTTCGACCAAAAGAAACCCACCGTGGTTATGCGGAGCTCAGCCTACTTGGCTGTATTTACCAGTTACCTAAATAGGACCTTACACCACCAATTAGCCATGTACCTAGAGCCAATAAAAAATGGGAACGTCAACCTGTGTTGAGAAAGATTTCTCAATATATCGTCCACGGTAAGATTCCGTGCGGAAAGTTCCCATCCCCGGGAGAATGCAAGACGCTCACCGGTCCACAAAATAGCCCATGACGGGGCTCTCGGTGGTGGTGTTGGGAGGCTTCCAGGTCACGATGACGTAGTCTCGGTTGGCGTCATGGCACTGCAAGTCCATGGGTGCGCCGGGGGCCCCTGTGACCAGCGGGTCAGCATCTTCGGGCAGGGAGAGAAAAGGCACACGCCTGTCATTTAAAGGCTGGGATCACTGCAAAGCCTCTTGACAGCTCCTCCAACCTCCAATTCTATCCCCTTGATTTGATCCACTGTTTAACCCTCATGTTCAAAGTACTAGAATATTTCTTACTCTGGTGGGTTGGTGACAAGAAATATAAAATTATTTACGAATTAAAAAGCTTCAAAACATAGAATCCTCGATAAAACACTCAAGTCTACAATTTTTCGTCATTAGAGACCGAGTTACAGTTCATCTTCTCTTGCTCCTGCTATGTTGCATAACGGCACGTTGGCAAAAATGTGCGGACGTAACAGTGACAACAATTCGGCATTTCTAACACCTGAGAAATATCACCTGAGATACTCTTCTGTTTCAAAATCCTTAGGAAATTGGGTGATTTACTCTTTTCGCCAACTTTGAGCAAATGTTTGGGACAATATTCTATCATTCGTTTCTCAGTCTATTGATGACCCTATTGCAATTAGGTTTAATTACAGCTGCATGAAAACCAACAGAGCAACTTAGAAAGTTAATACACTGAATGTTCATCTTCTTATCTAAACTGTGTATTTATTCAGCAGCCCTGGCTGTCCTGTGACGCTCCCTTAGCAGTGTAAGCACTATCCAGTTTCCTGCTCACATATCCTCAGGGTATTAAAAGCTGAAGGTTTCCTGACATTGAGCCAAATCGTTTCCTCTCACATTCAGAAGCCTCAGAAAGCAACGAAAATGGTTCAACTCCCCACCCTCGACTTATTTTCTTCCTGTTGCTGGTGCTGAGTGAGCAAGGCGATTTGAGCTGTGTTGCATTTATTGCCTTTTTATGGGGCACAGAGTCATACCAGCAGGCACATGCAGAGGATGGAAGGCACATTTACCACCCGCCTAATAACAGCAGTGAAACTTGGTACAAGTGTCTAACCTCACAGACTCGCAAGCTCAGGCTATCGTGTGGGAAGGGAGGAGGCTGAGATAAGTTTGCTTGACATTTCCTCTCTTTCTTTTCAGATGAAATATTCTTTAGTGATACAGTCCTGCCTTTAAGCTCTGATCTAACAGATGCAATGGAAAAAATAATCATGAAGACGTATGGATGCGTCCTGCACCCCACTGGAGCTGGAGGCAGGTGGGAAGGTGAGAACCTGGGCAGTAGGTAAAGATGCCCAGATGATCGGGATGGAGCCGGGAGCCCGGGGACCCGGAGAGCAGCAGCAGCCACATGGCGCAGGACCGCTCCGACACCTTCCTTGTAGGTCACCTGTGCCTCAGCAAGGAGGCTGCCCCTAAACCCAGAGGCTGCTGAGGTGGAGCCCAGGGAAGAAGCAGGAGGGGAGCGAAACAGACACTGATAAAAGCATAGGTGGGGCCGGGTGCAGTGGCTCACGCCTGTAATCCCAACACTTGGGAGGCCGAGGGGGGCCGATCACTTATGGTCAAGAGTTCGAGACCAGCCTGGCCAACATGGTGAAACCCTGTCTCTACTAAAAATACAAAAATTAGCAGGGCATGGTGGTGCATGCCTGTAGTCCCAGCTACTCAGGAGGCTGAGGCAGGAGAATCACTTGAACCCAGGAGGCGGAGGTTGCAGCGAGCCGAGATCGCACCACTGCACTCCAGCCTGGGTGACAGAGTGATACCCCATCTCAAAAACAAAACAAAATGACAAAAAAGGGGGGTAGGTGGGCCCCTTCTGCCCGGTCACATGACGCCAAAAACACTACAACATTATAGCAGGAACTCAGGCTCCAGGCTCCAACAAAATTTAAATCCCAGCTTCTCCACCCTACAGACATTTCTCCTGCCTTTGAGCCTCCGTGGATTCCTCTGGCAAACTGAGAACAGTATTTCCTTTTGCTATTATTGTAAGAATTCTAGCTTATATATACATGGATGTTTATGTAAGTATAGACACATACATGCACACCTATAGGCTGTATACAATAGGCATTTTATAAATATATATGTATGTATATCACAAATGTTGTCTTTCTTTTCATAAAACGGAATGAATGAAGCTTCCACAGTGAGTCTGTCATGAAGACGAAATCCGTGTAGGACCCCAGCACGCTGCCTGACATAAAGCTTCCGGTGATGATGGCTGTCGTGGCCACAAGTGTCTTAAGCGTGAGTTGCACTGAAGTGGGTGGTGGAGGTCACAGCACTGGCTGTCATCATCACGTCTGTCTCTCTTAAGCCAAAGTCCAGAGGGAATGAGTCGCTGGCAGGAGACTAAGGAAGCTCTTCCCTGGGACTCCAACACTGTGCCCCTCTTTATCCTCGGGCTACATACCCTGAGAATGAGTAAATCTGGTGCACTCACTCCTGGGAATCATTTTTCAAATGCTAATGAGTATATGAAGGATTAGAGAGACAAAAAATGACCATTCTGGTCTATTCTGGATTGTGTCCCGATTCTTCTGTCTGCTCACCGGCAGGAAGCACCTGGCATGCCTGTGCACTGGAGGAAAATCAGTGCCGCACTGGGGTCTCCAAGGAGAAAAGTGGTCTCACACCCTCCAGACTCCTTTTCCCAGCGCCTCCCTCCTCCCAGGGCCGCCTCCCCTCCCCAGGCACACACAAGGTCTGCACCCTGACAATCCTGCTGCCGCACCTCTGACAAACAGGAAGGCACTGTGGTCGCTGACGCCGCCCCGAGACACGATGCGCAGGGTGTACAGGCCCTCATCGTCCTTGTTCAGGTGGCTGAAGGACAGGGAGGCCTGGCCTTCTCCAAAGAACATCTTCGTCCACTTGGACTCTTTCAACAGCACGTCTGAAAAAGCGTTAACACGGAAGGTTTGCATCTGAAATCACCCCAGCAGGCAAAGAAAGCCTCGAGGACACTAGCGCTGTCTCAGAGCGGGACGGGACGGTCAAGCCTCCACCTGGTAAAATTCCAACAGCTGCACTTCACGGAAGCACATGCGCGAACGGAGCAACCACAGCCCAGAACACAGGCTGCCACTTGAGTGGGTAAAGGTGGGACATGCTGCGAGTGGCTGCAAGCTTTGTCCTCAGGTAAACTGCGTTCGCCTGGGGGCTCGCTGCTTCTCTGCTGGGCCGCCACTGCCCCAACCAGCTTCCTGCTGCCCGTGGGGCATCACAGGGACATGCATCTGAAGGGGCTACTGTCACATCTCCAAAGAACCCAGCATAGCCCTTCCATATCATCAAACTCTAAAAACAAAACGACTGGATGGAAGGAAGAAAAGGATCGCAATACGACTAAGGTAGCATTCCTGTCTAGAGATAGTACACAAGCTGCTAACCAGCCCCTTCCATGCAGTAACGTCTATTAAACTGAATCTAAATAGCACGAAATCATTCTTTCTGTCATTATACGTGTGATCAGTCTCTAAGTGGCTGCTCTAGATGTGGGGTCTCTGTCTCCAGGATTCTCCCGGATGAAGTTCAAGGTCAATGGTGGGCCAACAAGTTCTCTACAGTCCCTCGATTTGTTTGGCTGTCTGGAGCTGACCCAGTGGTAGAGACAAAAGCCACAATGACACCCACATTTAAAGGACATTTCTATCCAAAAGCCTCCTGGTGTGTGCCTGGGTCTGGGCCATGTCCTACTCACCGTCACGGTACCACTCGGCACGTGGCTGCACTCGCTTCAGGTCCGGCGTCACCAACATGGTGCACTTGAGAGTGACAGTCTCACCTTCCCTCCTGAAAGTGACCCCAAACTTCTCCAAAAACTGGACGTCGAAGTGCGTGTACGGAATCACCGATGACAGGGGCACTGCACAGAAACGATGGAGGCTTTCAGGGCCGAAGGGCAGAGAGCATGAAACGATGGAGGCTTCAGGGTCGAAGGGCGGAGAGCATCTTTCTTTTTTTTTTTTGGAGGGGGGATGGGGCGATGGAGTCTCGTTCTGTTGCCCAGGCTGGAGTGCAGTGGCGCGATCTTGGCTCACTGCAAGCTCTGCCTCCCGGGTTCACGCCATTAGGGCAGAGAGCATCTGTGACAGCAGACACACTCAGACCGTCACCGCAAAAGCACTTGTTTGTCACCGCCCCACAGCATGGAACACCCGTAGCCAGGTCCACGCTCCAGACGGAATGTCTGTGTCCCCCCAGAATTCCAGTGTTGAATCCCTGACCCTCACTGGGACAGTGTAAGGAGGTGGGGCCTTTGGGAGGCCATGAGGGTGGGATGAGATCATGAGAGTGGGATCCCAGGGGGTGATGAGCGCCCTTGGAAGAGGAGGAAGAGGCCAGACCTTCCTCCCTTCCATGTAAGGACGCCGTGAGCAAGTGTGCCATCAGCAACCCAGGAGGAGGCTCCTCACCAGAAGCCATGCCTCCTGAGTGTCAGGCTTCTGCCTCCAGAGCAGAGAGGATAAGTCTTTGTTGTTCGTAAACTGCCCCAGACATGGCATGTTGTTCCAGCAGCCGGAGCTGAGACAAGCCACTGCTGAAGAATTAAATGTCACAAAGTCGACTTTGTGGTGTCGTTAGAGGCAGGGCTGAGAACCTGACCATGTGTGAAGACTAAAGGTTTAACTCCAACCTCCGCCCCAGACTGTGGCTTCTGACAAGTCACTTGGACTTGGAGGCCACGGCTGCCCCCTCTTCAAAACAAACAGTGGTATTTGCATCCACAGAGTTTACATTTCACCCAAATGAAGTAACTAGATCCAGAAGCGTCAGCCTGGTTAAATTTCAAAAATATGTGTGGTAGGGGGAGAAGTACATACATGTCAGGAAAAAATCTAAACTGAATTTTTAAAACCAAAAAAACCTGTACGGTTTACAGATATATGCACGTAAGGAAGTTTATACAACAGCTGCAGGCCGGGTATAGTGGCTCATGCCTGTAATCCCAGCACTTTGGGAGGCCAAGGCAGGAGGATCACTTGAGCCCAGAAGTTTAAGACCAACCGGGGCAACATGGTGAAACCACATCTCTATGAAAAAAAAAAAAAAAAAAAAAAAAAAAAGCCGGGTTTGGTGACACACGCCTGTAGTCCCAGCTATTTGGGAGGTTGAAGCAAAAGGATTCCTTGAGCCAGGAGATCAAGGTTGCAGTGAGCCAAGATCACACCACTGCACTCCAGCCTGGGTGACCGAGTGAGACCCTGTCTCAAAAATAAATAAATAAATAAAAATAAAAAATTTAAAACGCTACTGCCAACGCCAGGACCGTGTGGGAGACGGGCAGCAGCAGCATTGGGTGCTTCCATCATCTCTGTCATTGTTTCAGTTCTTGAAAAATAATTGAAGCTACCCTGAACTGTACACTGTACAATGGTTAACGTTGTGTTATGTACAATGGTTAATGTTGTGTTATGTAAATTTGACTTCGACGAAAAACAACTGAAGCAAAAATAGCAAGATATTTCCCTCTGTCAAACACAGTTGGTGAACACATGAGCATTCTTCCATGGTGATCTATGCTGTAACTGCGCCATGGTTCTTATTTAGAAAGATAAAATGTTAATAGAAGAAACCCCGGGATGGGACCAGGTGACTGCCAGGACCTGCCCAGCTCATCAGTGCCTGGGGCAACTCTCTACACAGACTCTGTGCTGTCCTGAGGGCCAGAACTACACACAGACGCCCAAATCTCTCGGCCTCCCCAGGCTCACCTTGGCCTGGTCCCTGCCTGCCCTTTGGTGGTCTTGGGGACTCACCGAGTGTTGGGTGTAGCCCAACAAAAAAAGTCACACAGAAATCGCAAGCAGAGGCCACGCCCACAGCGACCAGCAGCTGCCAGGAGGCTCCATCCTCCATCATCACTTCGGTCAACTCTCCACTCCCAGCACATGGCCTGGAGCATCTAAGCCTCGCATTACAGTAAAATCAGTACTTCCATCGGAATGTGTGGTTCCTTCCTGGGAAGTTCAGGTCAATTCTAAAACTCACTCCCAAGCCATAAACAAGCTGCATTGAAAGTGCATCCATCATGTCCCCATCCTCCAGATACCCTCATGGGTACCTCCTCACCTCACCCAACATGGGTCACCCAGCACCACGGGACTGCTAGGGTGAAGCCAGCCCAGGGCCAGAGAGGGCTTCGCCTCATTACAGGGCCAGGGCAGGTCCTAGGCCTGGGGCAGGTCTCTGGGCCAAAGCCTGCTGCATTGCCCTCATTTTGACCTGACGTCATTTGTTACAAGGACCAAGAGACTTTTGGAGAAAAAAACGTCTCCTTAAACATGAAACGGCAACATGATGCATTCAGGTCAAGAATTTAGATGTGTCTCTTTTTTTCCAGTTCAAAAATGTAAAGTCTCTCCAAGTGATGTTTTCACCAGTCTAAAAATACCACCTAGCCATAGAGCAACACGAGAACAAATTGTCAGCATGCTAACACTGGCCAGGATAAACTTGGAGGAGTTTTCCAAAATACGATTTTTGTGAAAAAGATTTAGCCCTTAGGTGTGAACCCAGGAGGCGGAGCTTGCAGTGAGCCGAGGTGGCACCACTGCACTCCAGCCTGAGTGACAGACCGAGACTCCGTCTCAAAAAAAAAAAAAAAAGATTTGGCCCTTAGGAAACCATGTTTTCAAATTCTCTGCTAGGTCACTAAACATTTCACCACACAGAAAAGAAACGAAAACCCACTTACATCCAATCGGGAGTCCCACTGAACGGAATGGTTCCTCGTCTCCCCGGAACCCTGCAAGGCAGAGAAGTGAGTGCAGCAGAGAAAGGGAAAAGGAGGCGGGAGGTGCCCCGTGAAAGCCCACCCAGCACTCACTTCTCACCACCACCGCCGCGTTGGTGGACACTTGTCCGTGGGCATTGGTGGCCACTGCTGAGTATGTCGCGCTGTCGTCAAAGTCTGCCCTTGGAGAGAGAAAACAAGAGAAAGTCTGCGGGACCGCTGTGTAAAAGTCAGTGACCCGAATTGCACAAAAGCATTCCTCGAAAGCAAATCACATGGCGTGGGTTATTTGTTCATGAGTGATTTGTGCAAGAACAATGCCAGCTCTGTCCTTGGAAAGGTGAGGCAGCACTCGGTATTAATTATAGACACAGATGAAGGCCTGATCCCAGACGATGGTGCAGCTTTGGCCTTAAGAATAAAAAGGTACTGGCACTCCTGAAAATCTCTTGTTTGTTCTCAAGGAGAAGTCTCTATTCCATTCCGGTCCTATTTTTTCTACCTCTACAGAATGCAGGGTTTCATCTTGTCAATGGACAGCCTCCCATGACCTCAAGCTCCAGCACAACCACTTGATGGGATGATACAGAGCCTGCGTGGGAGCGCCGTGGACCCACTCCGTGTAGGGGCCAGGATGCTGCCAGGGGAGAAGGCAGAGTGCTGCTTCAGGGAGGCCCTGAGCCATGGCGGGGGGGCCGTTCCCATGCAGGGAGTCGTTCCCATGGGGCAGTCCATCCCATGCCGGTTCTAAGGTAGTCTGGGAGCTTGAGCTTTGCTCCACTCTCCCAGGTGATCCTGGTGCACACGAGCACTGAAGATCTGTGCCCAGGATGCTCTCCGCCTGGTACACACGGGCATTGAAGAGCTGTGCCTGGGATGCCCTCTGCCTGGTACACATGTGCATTGAAGAGCTGCGCCTGGGATGCCCTCTGCCTGGTGCACACGGGCATTGAAGAGCTGTGCCTGGAATGCTGTCTGCCTGGTGTACACGGGGATTGAAGAGCTGCCCCCAGGATGCTCTCTGCCTGGTGCACACGGGCATTGAAGAGCTGCCCCCAGGATGCCCTCCACCTGGTGCACACGGGCACTGAAGGGCTGTACCCTGGATGCTCTCTGCCTGGTGTGCACAGGCATTGAAGAGCTGCATGTGGGATTCTCTCCACCCTTTAATGCCCCTGGGATGAGAATCCCGGGATGAATCCACTGAGAACCCATCAAAGCCCTCAACACAGCTTGTGCGCGGCACACACAAAGGGTTCCAAGATGCAAACAGAGACCGATTAACTCCTAAGTGACAAACTCCCTGTTCCAAAAGCAGATTCTACAACCCTACCCGGCTCCCCAGTAGGATTCCCATGCTAATAAGAGGCTATGTCCAGAATCCCAAAGTAATATGATCCCCAGACATGAATCACCCACTCAAGAGTGTATTGAAATGTCTGAGTTGGACTCCACCTGAGACACTGATGTGTGTTTATCCCTGGGAAAAAAAACTTGACCTAGGAATAGCCAGAGACCCCAGGCTCACAAAATCCAAGTCCCTGTGGGAGTGGGTCTTCTGCTTCCCCATAACTATGGTACTAAAGCTAAAGCTTCTTCTCTAGGCTTTGAACTGTCTTCCCACCAGCTTCCCCAGGAAACACAGACAAGAGGGGGTAAGGAAGAGGCGCTAAGATCAGCTGAGCTTTTACTCAACACCAAGGCCTCCTCAGGTCACTTTACATCAGCATTTTCATGTTCATCCTCAAGTAGCCTCGAAAATAGACGTCACTATCCCACTAGGATGGTGAGCCATCGAGACAGTAAGGTAAGCAGCTAGGGAAACAAGGTCCACGTGACTCCAAAATCGCATTCTTTCTAGTAGCTCCTTTCCAAGCCATGGACACCTGAGCAGAATCTTAATCTGGGAAAAGAAACAACACAAAAAGTCCCCACTTTTGAGAAAAGCAAGAGTTACTCAAGTCTGACTTTTCAAATGCATTAAGAAGCCAGTGCCTCAAGAGACAAAATCCATTCCTGCAAAGTCATCAGGAATTTTATTTTTTTCTCTGTTCCACTAGGAGCTGAAAATATTTTCTTAGACCCAAAATTTCCGTTTCTCCAACAAAAGGGAAAGAACGTGTCCGAGACCTGTGCTATCTACTGAGAATTCTTTCCCCTCCTCCAGAAGTTCAAATCCAGTTTCAATATGTCAGAGAAAGCCATCTGGCCTCCCTAACCGCCGCTGCTCAAGGGACACATCACACACCAGGGCCCAGTCCGGGTAGATTTTCAAACCAAGAACATTATCTTCTAGTTCACCTTGGAGGAATACAAGCCGAACTGCAAAGCCATCAGCAAAGCTACAATTCCAACCTGAACTCATTAGAAGCTACGCTGCTATGCAATTTCCAGATTCACCACAGGTACAGGCATGTCCCCAAGCACAAAGTAACAGTGTGTGAAAAACACATAAAAATCCCCTAAGTAGAAGCTTTCTCCAATGCTAAGCGTTAACAACCTGTGCCGATCTACCCATATAATTCACACATAATACTCGCATACACATTCCCACAGGGAGCACAACGTGTGGCTGCCTCTCGGAACATGCCTGGGACTGGGCTCCGGGGTGGAAGGAGGAGCTGCTTCTCTGCAGGACCCGTGGGCATTGCCGCATTTTGTTTGTTTGTTTACTTTGTGCTCATGTTACTTCTTCTAAATAATAAAACTGTTATGTTTTCATAAATGCATTCTCCAAACACAAAGATATTCTTCTCTTGGGATTAGTCCTAACCCTTCCTCTACAACAATCCCACCCCTACTAGCAATAGCACAACAGATGAGAGAAACAAGGGCGACAGCGTCCCACAGGCACCGCTGGAAGGATTCGGACGCCAGGGTATATGCCAGTAAGCAAGGCAGTCTGTAAAATCTGCTTGATTGGAATCTGCTGACCTGCAGCCTGTCCTGTGAATGCACAAGCCAGGTGGACTCAGACTCTCAAGGAGGGGGCCATAAACCAGAGAAGCACAGAGCAGGTGCACGGGCAGTTCCCATGCAGGAACCACCGGACATGACCCTACTGGACCAGGGCAGGACTCACGGGATGTGACCCGGCTGGACCATGGCACGGGCTGTCCCCAAGCCCAGCAAGTCACCGTCATGACCAGTTTCTGAGTGAGGAGGGGTGAATGCCTTGACCCACCCTTGTCCTCGAGGAGCAGGGGTGTGGGCTACATGGTCAGGACTCCAGCCAGTCCCCTCGAAAACCCTGCTGCTGCCTGGTCAGTCACATCAACGGCGTTCACACTGCGTCCCACGGCTGTCAACTCGAACCTCCCCCACGTGCTGCACATTTCTTCTTCCATGTATTTTAGCCGTTTTTAAACTGTGGTGTCAGTGTAGACTCAGCTCATCACACACCTGTCAGGCATCGAAGCCCCACATGAACCTCAGGCAGACACTTAACTCATGGGTACCGAGGCCTCAGGCAGGGCTTCTCCTGCTACCTCTGTGTAATTGGATAACATTCTGAGACGTAAAGATAAAAATGTTTTCATCTGCAACTACCTGTCTTGGATTCAGGACTTTTTTCAATATTGGGCAATAAGAAGAATAGAGAATAAGAAACATTGGGCAATGATAAGAAAATCCAGGGCAAAAATAGTTGCCAGGCTCTTTTTTCTTGAGACGGAATCTCGCACTGTCACCCAGGCTGAAGTGCAGTGGTGTGATCTTGGCTCACTGAAACCTCCGCTTCCCAGGTTCAAGCAATTCTCCTGCCTCAGCCTCCCGAGTAGCTGGGATTACAGGTGCGCACTACCACACTCAGCTAATTTTTTGTATTTTTAGTAGAGACGGGGTTTCACCATGTTGGTCACGCTAGTCTTGAACTCCTGACCTCGTGATTCACCTGCATCAGCCTCCCAACATGCTGGGATTACAGGCGTGAGCCACCGTGCCTGGCCTGCCAAGGCTCTTACACACCTGCAGCTGCCAGCCTCAAATTCTCCTTCCAAACCGGTGCTTTCATGAGACCAGCCCAATCATTCTTATTTACTGACTTTATAATAAACACATCGTGGGTGTTTTAGACTTCTAGAATACATGTATTGAGCACCCACACTTGATTAGGGTGACTTTGATGATTAAATAAAACAACGTATTTGAAAACATTTTGTGGTTTTATCATATAATGTTAATCTTATATATTAGTAACTAAGAGATAATAGCTAAATTCCTGAACCAAAAGTTCAAAGATGATTCCTTCTGGCCTCTCCTGCACGGAAATCCCTCCTTGCCCTTATAGTCCTATAAAGCAACACAATTTGTAAGTCTTTTGAGAACTGCAATGAATTGCTGTTTCACAGCTCCTTGGCAGGGGATAGCTGGGAGGGGTACAGGAAGCGGATAAAACTTGTCTAAGAATGGAGGAAATAGGATCACTGGTGCCAGGAGAGGAGAAGGAGGAGGGGGATGTGTTCCCCAGGCCAAGGCCCCCCTCGCCAGGCAGCAGCCTCTCCCAAAGGGCATGGAGCTTGTTTTTCAATTGACTCCAGGCATTAAGATCCCAGGGGAGTGCAGCCTGGCGCATTAGCACTGATTAGCCCGTCAAGTTACTAATTAGCACTTGGTGCTCAGAGGCAGAAGCCGCTGGGGGAAGAAGCCCTCCATCCACTTCGCCTCCCGCAGCGACTGCAAAACACATGGGCTGGTGAGCATTGATTCTGCACTGATTCCGAAGAGAGCGCTCTCCTTCCTTCTGTAAAGAAACCCATCACCGGAGCAAAGATCCCGACCCGCTGACGACAGCGGTGGCCCCACTCCATGCAGGAGGCGCCCCGCTAAGGAGCTTGCGTCACCCCCAGGGTGGGCACGGTTAAGTTAGGCCTTCTGTTTATGGTCCCCGCTGTCTCACCTTTTCTATTTCTGTTTCGCCCGTGTTTCATACTGTATGAAGTGTGTTGGAACACAGGTCCCTGTGTAGACTATAAACAAACGCACAGACCTGCCCTGGGAGGGAGGTAAGTGCACAATGGGGTTTGATGGGGTTTGCCCCCTGCCCGCCCCGAGGCCAGGAAGCAGGGGGCCTGGGCAGAGGACGGAGCCGGGCGGCCACTCTCGCGGAGACTTCCTCAGCTTAGCCTGTGTCCACTCGGGATTTGGAGGCAAATCACAGCTTTGGCCCATGGGCAGTTTCCAAAGGACCTCCGCTGACATCCCCATCCCGAGGCCCCAGACAGGCACTCAGCTCACCCCTAGTCTAATTCCAGCCTTTGCTTCATGCTGTGAGAACTTGCAAGCAAGTGAGGGAGAGGCAAGCGTTTTATTTCCTGTTCGAACAGGTTCCCAGAATAGAGGGAGAGAGTCTTCTCTGGTCTCAATTTATACAAACGTCCATGGGGCCCTTTGGCATCCCAGAGTCTCTGTTTAGAGGCCCCTAAAACAACCCCCTGGGAGAAGCTGGTTCTGTCCTGTCTTAAAGATGGGCAGACATGAGGTTAAGTGCCATATCAACTCTCATGGGCAGCTGGGGCCTCATGTCCTCAAATTATAAGTGGTGATGACGCTGGCTTTATAATTTAATTAAATCAAAATTTACATATCAAGCTCTAAAAATAAAGTACAAGAAAAGTTTCACCCTAAAATCATTCAGCAAGGAATGAATGGGGAGTGAGCATGTTACTTGTAGAAAACCAGATAGATTGTTCTATTATAAATAATTTTATAAAAATATGAGAACATCATATTCTTTGAAGAATGAGGGCTCATATCATGAGTCCCATGAGAAAATCTTATGAGCATAAAAAACAGTGTCAATTATAAATTTAAAATCAAATAGTACCAAGGGGGAGCTTCTTTTTCGGCACTTTAAGAATCCACCTACCGTGGCCAAGGAGTATTCATAGGAATAAATGTCACTCATGCCACAGAAGGAAAATCTCATTCCTGAGCCAATCAAGACGGGGGTGCCAACACATTCCGCCACTGAAAATGGACACAGATCGGATGACCAGTGGCTCAGCAGTTTGGTATGAACAGCTGAGACAAGCTGTAATTTGTGGGTTTATCTCATTGCTCTTTTCCTGAAGAATATTCACATTTCATTTGTTTGGAACTTCCCAGGACCAACAAGAATACTGAGAGAAAAGTTGGTCTTGGAAGTTTCCTTTTCCCAAGTTTCCCAAATATTTGCATATTCAGGCAAAATCCAGGTCCATCAGAGGAGACCTATATTAGGGGATCATTGAGTTGTGGTATTCCGGGTCGGATTAAACAACTTTATCTCACAAATTAGTCCATTCCATTCGAAGCCCATACGGTGCCCAGTGTAAAGTTTAAATGTTGCCAACACCAGTGTCAATGTGACGTTTTTCATTCTTGAGAAAGGAATATTGTTCTTTTCCTTTTAAAACAATTATCAGAACACAGCTTGGGAAGAAGCTGATCTGGAACTCAGACCGACCTACTTACCCCTAAACAGTCACGGCACACACACGGTAGCAAGCAGACAGCCCCACACACCCACGAGCTGTCCAAAATGAAGGCAGGTGGTCTCTTTCTAGACATGACGGCCTACGGTCTATTAAAACTCCCACAACTTTCAGAAATCCAAGGAGAGAAAGTTTCTCTCGGAAAAACTTGGAGAGGGCCCCGGGCAAGGCATCCCGTGCGGCCTGTGCCCAACTCCCCTGCCCACCCCAGGGCTCACCCCGCTGCGACGGCCACAGCTCTGAGAATACTTGGACCCCTCTCTTTCACTAATGCCCAGTCCAGCCCAGCAGCAAATCCTGCTGGCTCTACCCTCCAAAGCTGCCCAGAGCACCCACTTCTTCCCACTCCCCTGCTCCCTCCCAGTCCCAGGCCCGTGGTCCTTCCTGGATTCTGGCAAGGGCTCCCATCAGGCCTGCCAGGCCCTGCAGCCTGTCTACAGTCAGAGTGATCCTCTAGAGGTGAAGGTCACATCCTTCCTTCTCCCTTCAGCCCTCTGGGGTCTCCCCGCCTCCCTCCAGCAAAGCCAATGTCCTTACAATGGCCCACGGGGTCCCTGTGATCTGCAGGGCCACTGGCTATGCCTGTGACAGCTTGTCCCCTGCCAACCCCCCAGCCCAGGACCCCCGATGCACCTCTCAGAGCCTCTGTGCCAGGGGCCCACCCACTCCACAGCTCTGGGTCCTCTACTGGCCTTCAAGCCTTGCTCATGTGACATCTCCACGAAGGTCCACCTGGCATCTATTTGACACCACAACGGGCCACAGCCCGCTCCCCACGCCCAGCACTGCTGCTGTGGCTGGCTTGTCCTTCACTCATCAACTGCCTCCTGATGCCAGAGAGTGGGACCTGGAAGGCGGCATCCTGATCTTGGCCCCTGAAGCCTCTCGAACCTCCAGGACAGCACCAGGCACACAGCAACCTCTCCGTGAGCAGAGCCGAGGAGCCCGCCAGAAGGAGAGCTTTCCTAGAGAAACCCGGATTTATCTGGAGAAACGAGGTAGGATGCCCCGCAAATTTCAGTCTCAATTATTGCCTTTCAACAACCAACTCTAGTGAATCTGCAGAGGGTGGACTATTCCAGCAGGAGAAAGGCCCCAAGCCCCATGCAGTCTCCTGGGAGGAGGAGGCAGGAGGGAGTCCCACACACAGAAGAGCTGGTGGACCCCCTGACGCAGGGAGGGACACCGCAGGGCAGATGTCATGCTCAGGCCACCAGGATGAGCATCAGGAAGAGCTGGCTGAAGCCACGGCCCCAGGGAGAGTTGGAAACAGGAGGAAGGGAAGGCAGGAAGAGGAAGAGTTGGTGAGGATGCTGGCGGAGGGCACAGGGCAGGAGCCGGGCAGAGGGAGAGGAGTCAGGCAGAGGGAGAGAAGCCAGGCAGAGCCCAACTTTCTGCCGGGCTGGACGGGGACAAAGACTAGTCCCTCACTAAACACCAGGCTGGAGGGGACAGAGACGCCCTCCCTCACTGGAGGGGACAGAGACGCCCTCCCTCACTAAACACCAGACTGGAGGGGACAGAGACGCCCTCCCTCACTAAACCGGAGACAGCTCCTTGCAACCCTCTTCCCAACCAGGCCCCATGCTTGGTGGGCCCTCAAGAGTAAGAATCCCACCAGCTCAGCCGAACTCAAGCCCCTCCCTCGATAACAGACGGGCTCCTCACCCCTCCATCCCCAGGGATGTCTGATGGCCCCAGCCTGCCTTCAGTCAGAACCCTGCTGGGGAGGCTCGGCCGGAACCCCCCTCACCCCCATCTCCCCTTAGTAATTTCCCATCCACCCTACCCTGCTCCTTGGTCTCACTCCCACTTTCCTGCTGTACTCAGGGCTGAGCCCGGTTTCTCTCCCCCAGGGCAAGAATCCCTCCCTGTGGTCCTTGAAGGAAGTCTTTCTTAATGTCCTTAACAAGTGTCAAGATAACTTTTTAACAGGATCCAATGTATAAAAGCTTTAAAAAACAAAAACCAAACAAACAAAACAAGACTTTCATTCTAAGCAGGCTTCTGGGGAGAAGAGGGAGGGATGATCAATCAACATTTGTGTTCACCCTCCTGAGCTCCTCCAAGCTCCCTCTGGGAATTAGTGGGCACCTTTTCCTCTGAAGAAACGAGGCCTAACAATGATGCACTCACTGCTTTACAGTTTAGTCAGAATAAAATCGTATATTCCAATGTCTCACTTATTTTTTACCTTATTTATATTAACATCCCTCATGTTTTCCTAGAAGGGATTTGATATAACTGACTACACACACAAGCACACACACCTCACACATCCCGTTATATATATAAACGTGCATCTTCTTATTGGACTTTCACAGTAACTCTGTTAGTCCTATAGAGAAGATAAAATTGTTACTGTCTCTTGATAATTGTTTTCAGGAGGCATTAATGGCTTATCCAAAGTCACAGGGTAAATGTGGCCTTCTGGCCCCTGGACAAGGGTGTGCTCCTTAAGTTCTATAACAGGCAGTCAGGTTCAGTGGAAAAATTAACATTAGAGCCGTGGGAAGGTGCCACGATATACTACTGATGAAAAAAGCTGATTTGTGTAATGTCAGGGTCTTTTGCGAAAAGTAAAAATCGTGTATGCGGAGAAACAGAAGAACAGCACGGTCTCACTTTTATTTAAAAAATGAAATGTGTGGGCCGGGGGCAGGGGCTCATGCCTGTAATCCCAGCACTTTGGGAGACTGAGGCAGGTGGATCACCTGAGGTCGGGAGTTCGAGACCAGCCTGACCAACATGGTGAATCCCCATCTCTACTAAAAATACAAAATTAGCTGGGCGTCAAGGTCCATGCCTGTAATCCCACTACTCGGGAGGCTGAGGCAGGAGAATCGCTTGAACCTGGGAAGTGGAAGTTGCAGTGAGCTGAGACCATGCCATTGCACTCCAGCCTGGGCAACAAGAGCGAAACTCTGCCTCAAAAACAAAAACAAAAACAAAAACAAAAACTGTGTGTGTCGCATGAGGAAAAAAGAAATGCCAGCTATACAGCAACATACTGACCCCGCGTGCTGGATGTATAGATGATTCTTTTTCTTTTATTTGTCTACATTTCATATACTTTTTTCATTTGTTATAAAAGAAAATAAAGGTTATCATTCTTTGAAGAGTCTGAACTTAGGGTGTGTTACTCGAACGTGGCCGGAGGTGTCGATGAAAGCTTCTTGCGCTGCACGGCAGCCTTTCCACCCAGATGCCGTTACCTTTCCCTGAACTACCTACTGTCTTCACCCCCAGAGTTCGCATTCCTCTGGCCAGACACTAAGGAAAAACAAAATGAAGCTTCCAACACTAGTACCATTAACACATAAATGCTATTTAAAGTCACCCGGGGTGCAAACAGACAGGTGTGATTTGGCCTCCAGTTACCCATCTGACTTCTTCTTTGGGGTCTGCAATGCTGATGACTGGACGCCAGTGTCCAGAGCCCCCACGACAGCCATACCTGTTGATCTCCAGCGTGTGCACGCCGTAGTTGCTCTCAATCCTGTACTTTCCCGGTTCAGCCGCCTGGCAAATCAGACTGCCATCTTTGTACCTAAATAAGGGAGGCATGTTTTTAGTTTAAAGGCAGAGTTGTATTTTGTGTGTGTGCAATTCTGCCCCAGCTGCCACGCGCCCCTCTGACCTGCTGCTGCCCATTTCTGCAGGTTTCCCTCAGGCCCTCAGGCCGGAGGAGGACAGAGCCCTGAGGGTGAGGCCCAGAGCTCGCACTGGTTTTGATTTCTAAGGGGAGAGCAGCGCTTGCCTCGTTCAGACTCTCAGGGGATTCCCCACCTGGCAGATCCAACACCTGCCTGACCTTCGTTAGGAATCAGGACTTGTCATTCCATAAGAAACACTAGGATGCTGGGTCCCCGAGCCACCTACTTAAGCTGCAGTGTAGCTAGTGTCTCAGAGAGTTCTGCGGGACCTAAGGCACTGACCCTGGTGAAAGGAAGCTGGCTTCATAGCTCCATCCAGGAGGCAGGACCACATCCACCCCAGCACCTCCGCATCAAGAGCAGGCGAGCCTCAGCCTCCCAAGCCTGCCTTCGAAAGAACCTCAGGATCCAGCCATCAGCCACGATGCACCTGGTCTGTGGCTCAGAGTCCCAACCCCGCATATAAATGCACATAGATATAGGTATAACTTTAGCAATACGTGTTGATGCATGTATCAACATCAGCCAGGATGCGCCTGGTCTGTGGCTCAGAGTCCCAACTCCACGTATAAATGCACATAGATATACGTATATCTTTAGCAATACATGCTGATACATGTATCAACGTAAGCCAAGATGCACCTGGTCCATGGCTCAGAGTCCCAACCCCATGTATAAATGCACATAGATATATGTACAACTTTAGCAATATATGTTGATACAAAAAGGGTCTTGAGGGCTTAAAGAGGTAATTCTTCAATTATCACAGCTTCATTAACTGCAGCCTTGCAGTCCCAAAACTTTAGAGTTTACGCTTTCCACTTATGAGTTTTCCATACTGAAAAGCAGACTCTCCAGCTTTGTGTACAGTCAGCAATCACACACGTGCCCTTGCAAACAGGACAACAGCCATGCTCATTGCAGGGTACTGACTTTTAAATAACAACCTCTGGTCAGGTGCATGGCTCATGCCTGTCACCCCAGCACTTTGGGAGGCCGAGGCAGGTGGATCACTTCAGGTCAGGAGTTTGAGATCAGCCTGGCCAACATGGTGAAACCCCATCTCTGCTAAAAATACAAAAATTAGCCAGGCATGGTGGCATACACCTGTGGTCCCAGCTACTCAGGAGGCTGAGTTAGGAGAATCACTTAAACCAGGGAAGTGGAGGTTGCAGTGAGCCGAGATCACACCATCACACTCCAGCCTGGGCAACAGAGCGAGACCCCATCTCAAAAAAAAAAAAAAACCCTCTGAAAAATCTGTTGACTCAATGTCATGAAAATAAAAGTGTTTGCATATTAGTTAAAGTGGATGTTCAGAGATTCTATAAACATATTTCTGCATAGAGTTTCAAGGTAAGTGGCCCCCAGCACAGGCTCAGCGGCGTTTGTCTCCTTAACTGGGGTCTTTCTTAAAGAACACGCAGAAGGGATTTCTTAACCCCCTGGGAACACAGCCCCTCACCACTGCACCACGGGCGTGGGAAATCCTTGCACGGTGAAGCAGAGTTTCACAGACATCCTCTCCCAGACGGTGTGGGATCGCAGCCGCACCAGGATCTCAGGAGCCCTGCTTATCCGCTCTTCGAATGTGTGTCTCTCCCAGGCCAGCTTGTCCTCCATCTGCCCGGAGAAGCAAGGATGGTCAGGTTCCCAGGCAGCGAGCCACGCTCCGCCCTCGGCCCCTGGAGCACCATGCAGACAAGCAAAGATCTAGTCCACGAATCCCAGATACCCAGCCACCCTGAGACCCTCCTACCATCTGCTGAATGGCGTATTTGTCCAGCTTGTCGCGGGCCTGGGAGCGTGCCAGGTGGACGTCCTCCTCCAAGTGGGCCAGCTCGCTGAGGAAGCGCTGTCGCTTGGCCTCGCCATAGGCGGCCACCAGGGATTGGTACCTGCAGGAGCCAAGAAGCAGCCTCAGTTTCAGGAGTCGCGGATAAAACCACATGTTCCCTGAAGGCTGGAAAGGGCAGGCCCATTCTCTCCCTGGGGTTTCCCTCAGTGCATTCAAGAAGAGAACAGGAGAAATGCTACTTCTGCTCATTTGCATCTATCTTCAAGGGTATATTTTGGTGTGTGAATGCCGTGCATGATGAAGTTGTAAAGAACATGTATGTGATTTATTAATAAAAAAATACAGAAGTGCCTGCCCCAACTTTCTTTCACCACTGAGAGTACACAATTGCAACCGCTTGGGGGCCCTAAGAGATGTTTTGGAGAATTGCTGTGAGCAGCAAAAGACAACAGGCACCCACTCAGAGAATCGGGAAGTTAACCTGAGTCTCTTAAAAACAGAGACATTGTTACTCATCTTCGTGTGCACAGAAACTCACATGCAGCAGGTGCTCAGTAAAGACAGGGCAACTGGGGAAATCAGGGAACTTCTGTGGATTTATCAGACAAAGGGCTTGATGCTGTCGCAGGTCTGAGACTCAAAACTGTTAGGTGCTGCTGGGCTAGGTGTGCTTTTGAAGTCAGTTCCATGATTTGAAAATTTAGGAAAATGGTGAACTCCCCATGTGTGGGTTTTCCTCTGCAGGGCAGCAAATAAAAGCCATTTGTTTTCCTGGGAATGATGCAGTTTCTGAGTGATTTTAAGACTGAATTAAAGTATTTTGAGTTAAAAAATATACAGATAAGAAATGTCTGAACGCTAAAAATAATAATAATAAATAAAGAAGTAAATAAAGGATTCAGCATCTTCAATCCTTAGGGACTCAGAAATGTCCACATCCTCGCAGCTCACATGCCATCTTGTGAACCCCACAAATCGCACCCCAACACGGCCAGGCCCCGGCTGCCTCCATGCTCTGAGATGCTCTGGAAACCCTGCGGCAGCTCTTTCAGCCTCATCTCCCTCCCTCACCACCGCGTTCCCAAGGTCCCACCGAAATTAGGACTCTCGCTGTTCTGCCCTCTTGGGATTCTGTCCCACTTGAGAGAAACGTCTCACTGCCATCCCTTTCAATCAAAACTCTATCCTTCCTCCAACGCCCATCTCAGATGCCATCTCTCCCATGGAGCCGATCCTAATCCTCTCCCCTCTGCCTTGAACGCCAGACCTCCTTCTATTTCTCTTAGGGCCTTTATGATCGTAATTTGCATACATTTTATCCTTCCCAGGAGAAAGGATTGGCTACTTCTCACCTCTGTACTCCCCAGCTTCAGTACGCTGAAGATGCCTCATAAATACTCAGTATTCTAAGTTAGGCTGGGGGAGGTTCTTTCCCGAGTGGCAGGGACAGGAAGCTGCACAGATGGCCTGGGAAGGAGGCGGTGGACGGAAAGGTGGCCGAGCCGGAGCGCCGCCTGCGGTACTCTGTGAGCCACCAAAGAGGCTGCTCGGCCAGGGCCACATCGCACAGAAAGTCCTGGTATCAGAGCTGGAGGGGACCGTAGCGTCACGTCTGTCCAGAGACATGGGGAGAGCTGAGACCCTATGCAGGTTAGCGGTAAGGCCTGTCCGAGACCCAGGGTGCAGGGCCTCCGTCCGAGGTGCTTTCAGAACCCCACACAGCTCCGATGGACCAGTGCTTCCCCAGCAGCAAATAAGACTAAGGCCTGGTGTTAGCCATTTGGGTCAGAATTGCAGAAAAGTCTGCAGCCTCTTCGTACAGAAACGAGGCTGGAGGAACCCTAAAATCTAACCATGAAAGGAATGTGGATTTACCTCCTTAGGAATCGGGGATCTCACCTCGCACCTCCCTGCCCTGCCCCGACTAGACACACAGCCTTTTCCTGCAATGTTTAGGGAACAGTCTCTTCGGGCCTCAGCCATTCTGCATGCCCTCTGCCTGGGGTAGATTCCTCCCAACCCCTAATGGGCTGGCTTCTGCTCCTACTGCTTTCAGCACAGGGGTCTGTCCCTCAGAGACTCTCCCCTGGGGCCACCCTCAAATCACAGCCCTGCGGGTCTCTTTCATATGTCCTCATCCTCCTCCTGCAGAGCACATGCCACCACTGTAAGCACATGCATGTGTATGTTGAGTGACACCAGCCCTGTCCTGTGACTCTGAAACCCAGCCAAGCAGGAAAATGCCCTCTTCGTTCCCCCAGTATCCAGGTACTTGGTTCCTCCAGTATGGGGTACTTGGTCCCCCCAGTATCCAGGTACTTGGTCCCCCCAGTATCCGGGTACTTGATCCCCCCAGTATCAGGGTACTTGGTCCCCCCAGTATCCGGGTACTTGGTCCCCCCAGTATCCGGGTACTTGGTCCCCCCAGTATCCGGGTACTTGGTTCCCCCAGTATCCAGGTGCCAGGTGCCAGGAGGAGTTCTAGGAATATGTGTTCAAGAAACGAACGATGGCGTGAGACGTCCTGCAGGGAACAAGCCTTCTTACGGGGAGTGAATCCCAGTGAATTGCAGGGATCAAGAAGACAAAGCTTGGCCTGTGCCACGCAGTGCTGTGATGAGTTTAAAGGTTCAGATGTCCTCTCATGACACCGTTCACATTTCTACTGCCTCTTTACGTTTGAGTTACAAGAGCCTCAGGTCAACAGCACCACTATCCTCTAACGCTCTATGATTCAGAATAACTAACTGGTCTCCCACACCCAACCCCAAGTCAGGACACTGAGGAAATACTTCTACCGGCTGATGATCAGTTGAACGTGAGTTCAGCCCACGTGGGCAGAGTAACGTCATTTGTCATGCACTGATTGTAAATGACAAGCCTCGGGACAGGTGGCTTGCAAGATTCGGGGAGGCCCATTTTTCACTGGGACTGAAGGAAGACGTCAGAGGGATATTTCCAATGGGTCATATCTTCCAGAAGGATGTGTTGAGTGCCTTCAGAGCGCCGGGGTCATATCTTCCAGAAGGATGTGTTGAGTGCCTTCAGAGCACCGATGTCTCTTCAGTACTTATTTTACACAGGGACAGCAGCAGTAACTCACATCAGTGAGTCCACAGTTTCATCTTTTGCAGAGGACCAACTTGTCCAGTGCTTTAAACTAATATCCACGCTAGGAGGTCAGGGATAAACACATGCTAGTGATGATGCTTGCAGCCCCTGAGAGTGGTGAATTCTAACAAGGGCTGGAATCCACGGAGCTGCTCACCTCACTCAGCATGGGGCTCACGCATCCCTCCTGGGCCCTTCTGCATGACGGTAATAGAGCAGGCTACACAGTAAATCTCAATTAGAGCTTGCCCAACTCACTGAGATCCCCACGACTTACGTTTACCTTTAAAGGAGGAAAGAATTGATTTCAAAATGATCTTCCCCATGGAAGACATGCACGTGGGTTAGGAGAATACAACACTGGGGGCGGGGGCTGCTGAAGAAAATCTCATGGAGACCGTGAGCCATGGGCTCTACACAAAGCTGGGACAGCCCCTGGCCTTCATCTCCCATCTCTACTATGTACAAGAGAGGAGAGACTGGCATTTAACATGAGCATCAGAGGTGCAGTGAGAACATAACCCACCACCAGTCATTCAAATCCCTTCTTTGGGTCAGATTTGGTATTGCAAGAGCATAGCCCGATGTGTTTTAGGACAATTTCCAACAGCCAAGGCTGTCATGAAAATCACTGCCGCCAAAACCATATGAATCACAGTAAGCCACTCACTGTGACCGTTTTACTGCAGGGAAATTCAGCGATAGGAAGTTTATGCAATATGTTCAAGGTCACACCAATGTCTAAATGATAAAAATAAAATGATAAGCTCAAGTATTCTATTGTAGCCCCGAAAACCTAAATATAGGTAGAAGAACCCTTTAATCCCATACATAAAAATCTGGATTGTGTTAACATCTACATTTCAAAGAGATTCTTTCCCAAAAGAAATCTTCGCTTTACACTAGAATTCATTTACATGGCAAAATTATCCTATGACATTTAAAAATAATCCTTTTTTTTTTTTAAATAAAGGTTAACCTTCGTTAACCTTCCTGGCTATACATTGTTTATATTCAACAGATGACTTCATCATTCTGAAACTTTCAAGATGAAAGATGTTTACTCAAATCTCATCTTGCCTTCAGGTTTTAAGTGCTTTGTAGGTGTAAAGAAAATTCCCAGAAGTAGCAGGGTAGTTGAGGGAAGAAATATAGCAGGTATAAAACAAGGCATCCGCGAACATTTAACTGTTCACTTTGTCCTGAAAAGATCAAAGCAATATCACCACCTGCTTCTCCGTCATCTGGAAATAATTTTAAGACTGGCATTTTTATTAATCCGTCCCGTTCCTATGACATTTCACCCCACGAGTTGCCTCTGTTGAAATGTAAAGCATGACAATTTATAGAATCCCTTCCCAACTCTTCAGTTTCCACACGACAACTGTTTAAAACCCTGGCTCCCACTCAGGAAGATGACCTTGCTTGAATCGGCAACCCTCCACGGCTGTTCCTGCATAGCTGCAGAGGTTGCGAGTGGAAATTCCGAATTAATCTCACACTGCTAGGTCTTGATGTTTTCAAGTGTGCTTATCCTGCCCTGTGTGGAAAGGGGCTGAGCTCGGCTTAGAAGCCGCAGACCCCGGAGCTCTAAGCCCGGCTGGGACGTGCGTGAGACACGGAACCCTGGACGGTGGCATGAGCGCTCTGAACAGCAATGCTCTCTTCTGCAAAATGGTGGGAAGCTTGTGCCCAGTAGTTTTCTTATTCAGATTAATCAAGATAATGATGGCAAAGAGAAGCAGCTGATTGGGAAACAGCAGCATTCTCCCTCTCGCCCCTGGCACGGCCTGGGTTCCTCGATCTTGCCTCTTAGCTAAGGTCGCTCTTCCCTCCCCACCCCACTGTCCCTCCACTGCGACCCCACGCAGGGCACAAGTGGAGTCAGGGAAGCCATGTGCTCACCTGCTCCTGTTCTCCTGCTCCTCCTCTTCCTGCGTGCTCACTCGCTTCGCACAGACTCTGCAGATGGTTCCTCCCAGGGACGTCTGGCTGGAGGCTCTCTGCGAAGAGGACCGCTGACTCAGGGACTTCTGGGAAGATGCCTGGGTGGAAGCTCGCCTTCAGGAACACGGACACGATTAGGAGATGCATGCCCAGGCACAGTATGGAAATTTATCCTGACACACATCACTTTCTCTCTACACACCCCAAACCACTGGTATATGCGGAGCACACACAAGCACACACATGCACAGGCATATGAGAGGCATGCACCTACACACATATATGCACAAATGCACATGCGTATGTGCACACACATGCAGGCATATGCACATACAATACACGCGTACACATGTGTATGCAAATAAATGCATAAATGCAAGGACATGCCTTCCCACAAGCACATGCACACGCATACACACAGCGTGTGCACACATAAACACACCTACACAAGTGCACATGCGCTTGCACACAGGCAAACCCAAGCCTGTGTCCCTGTGTGCCCACACCCACACCCCCACACACGCCCGCCCTGGGGTGCTTTCTCCCTGAGCTCACTGTGGCTGGTGCCACCTCCCCTCAGAGCCAGCCAGTGCCGGCCACTGTCCTTCTGGCTCCATGCCAGGATTATATATATCTTGAGGGATTTGAAACACCCCAAGGCTGCTGGGAGGGCTGCAAATGTTTGGCTTTGTTTGGCACAAGGGATGGCAACTAAATAAAAGTACCCTAAGCGTTTCTAAATATAGGGTGTGGGTGACATGAGGCAGGCACCTGGGCTGCAGAACGCCTGCCCGCGGTCCCTCCCTCTCTTCACCACAGCCTTCCAATCAGCCCATTAAGATTGCAGATTTGCTGCTACACAAACAGTGTCCATGGGGGTGTAAGCTACCGTCCTGTATGAGGCCATCCCCGAGAAGCTTCCGAAAGATGCAGGTGAACAACAGCCCCGGAGGCAGGGATTCTTGATGTTGGCACATCCATGATCAATGTAGCAAAATCACTAATATTGCCCCTCATTCTGTCTTTACTCTGGCACCCATTAACTTCTCTCCTACCGACAGCCTTTCCCACTAGTTTCAATCTCATTGCTCTTTATTTTGGGTGGCTTTTTAGATCCTAGTTCCGGAAGGCACGTGATGAGCAGTAAAATCAATGAGCTCAAACAAAGGACTTCCTGCCTCCCCACCACAACCAGGAGCTCAGAGCCCGGCCAGCAGGACCTGCCAGGACACTGCACCAGCTCCACACAGTGCTGCTCTGTGGGAGGACCTGGGCACGGGAGAGGCTGCCATCCCTGCTCTGACTCCCGGCAAACCAGTGCCTCTCCAGGGCTGAACGAAACTGGAAAAACCTTTAAATGTCAGACCCCCATAATCAAAGCTCTGCACGTCTCATCAGCGAATGTCAGCTTACTTTTTTGACGCATATTCGTCCAACAGGTACCGTGTTTGAATATTACGGTAGGACTGGTCGAAGTGCCTGTGTCTCTTCTGGTAGAAGGGGACGGCCACAAGGGACATCTTGGCGTGCTCCTACAAAGACAGTCACACACAACACTGAGCTCCCTCACAAGCATCACGAGGCCTCTGTAATTTCTGCATCATTCCAAAGGGGAAAATGAACTCCAGTTAATAAAACCCCCTTGGGAAGGGAAAAAATGAAAGATTACACAGCCAGAAATCACCTTAGACCAGAGTCCCAGGGACCCAACTTTACTTTTTGTTTTCTTCCATAACAGTTGGAAGACTGCACTGCTGTTTCATTTAACTGTGAACTCAACAAGTATTCCTAGAACCCCTGGTGTGTTCAGGGCAAAGTTCAAAGCAATGTAAGTGGGAAGGACAAAAATAATTAAAGCGGATTAGAGAAGTAAACAAACACTTAGAATACAAGAGAACATACGATAAAGAGCCAAGAGCCCGGGGGAGACAGAAGGTGTCCTGGGAATGGCAGGAGCCAAGGACAGCCGAGTGGCCCACGAGGCAGGTGACATTTGAGAGGAGCCTTGGTGGACAGGTGGGACTGCCAGGCGGAGGTGGGAAAGGGGGACAGCCCATGAGCAAAGGTTGGGGCAAGAGAATCCAGGATCGTGGGAGACTTGCTGGGGTGGGTGTGACCAGAAATCACTCAGGAAAGACACAGCCACAAGCCGAGGTGGCTGGTGTCTGCCTGGGGAACCGGCAGTCATTCCACCATGCAAAGGGGGCCGTGGAAGAAGGGACTGGCTGGAGATGCCCCCTGGAATCTGCTGTCTGAAATCTCACTGGTTATAGTAGACGGACGTGGCAGGAGGTCAACAGAAAAGTGAGGACAGAGCCTGGTATCAAAGCCTCAGGGATGTGGGGAAATTCGAGAGTGTGGATGAAATTCTCCCCAAGCAGGAAATCATCGAGTTCCATCTTTTTCTCTGGGAACATGCAGTATTACAGGTATTAGACATGGCAATCTGTTGTACATGTTCACCCAAAATACGTAAAATGCCGACATGCTGAGCGGCTTGATCATCACTACAAAGTTATGTAGGGACCGTATTCCTAAATCTCTGCAGTCATTTATTTCCCAAACAAGGTGCAAAAGGACTCACAACCTGAGCTCCATTTTTTACTATTCTGTTTAAATGAGGAGAATCTGTCGTTATTTGAAGACAGAACTCCTCGGCCAGGCCCCATGGCACAGCCCCAGGGGTGCCACCCACATCCCGGGCTAGGAGAATGAGACTTGGGTGGAAAATGCCAAGGGCTGCTCAGAGATGAATGTGTCGTAGTTCAGATCTCCAGGGTACATGCTAGAAAATCTACCACAATACATAAATTGCTCCTTATGAGCTGTTTCCTTTGAACTCTGTGATCTCCGAGAATCACAGTACTGTAGAACTTGGAAAGATCACTGGGGATTATCCAAACTCCTATTCTACAGGGAAGAAAACAGGACACAAGGGCCAGAAAGGAGAAATTCTTCCCCAAAAGCATGTAGAAGAGGCTACCTCTGCCCCAAGGCCATCCTTATTCTGGGCCTTTCACACTCTGCCACACTAACTCTCTCAATATTGCCTCTTAAAATCCAACTAGTCAACCAACCACCCCACCCTGGGAGGGCCCAGCCATGTTTTTAGAGTGCACCAGCATGCATTCTACTCCAGGGATATAACGGAATGTTGCACCAGATAGAACACAATAAAAGCAGCCAGGCGGGGTGGCTCACACCTGTAATCCCAGCACTTTGGGAGGCTGAGGCGGATGGATCACGAGGTCAGGAGATCGAGACCATCCTGGCTAACACAGTGAAACCCCATCTCTACTAAAAAAAACACAAAAAATTAGCCGGGTGTGGTGGCGGGGGCCTGTAGTTCCAGCTACTCGGGAGGCTGAGGCAGGAGAATGGCGTGAACCCGGAGGGCGGAGCTTGCAGTGAGTCGAGATGGCGCCACTGCATTTCAGCCTGGGTGACAGAGCGAGACTCCATCTCAAAAAAATAAAAATAAATAAATAAATAAATAAAAGCATATCTCCTCCACCCACCCTGATATTGAAAGTGGTGTCATAGTGCAGAGGTCGAGTGCCCAGCTTTTGATGTCTGCTAGACCTGGGATCGAATTCCGACTCCAGCATTCTGATGAGGCCTGGGGTAGTTTCTAGCTCCTCTAGCTCTGATGTTGCATATTGAATCTGCATCATGCCTGGCCCTGGCCCTGGTACCAAAATCGGTAGCTGTCTCTGTTACACTGCTGCAGTTATTGTGGTTCAAGAATTCTACAGACAGGAAAAGGTATCTGAGAAAATCTATGTATTGCTTTACTATTTGAAATCTCCCCAGATGCAGCTCACTAGGATTTTCCATTGAGTTAATCAAGGTAGATCTTCAAGAAAAGCTTCCTGCTCAGAAACCCATTTACTCTCTCTGGAGTTCACCAGCAGGGTGCTAGGAAGAGCTCACTGAAGTGAATGAAGTTGGGCCAAGGTTGGAGAAGACATTTCAGCTTCCATCCGGTTTCCTATCCAAGGTTCTTCTGCGATCAGCCTGACGAATACTAGGCAATTCCACTCCAGCAGACGCATGAGCAATCCCCAGTACCTGCTATTGCAGCGAGGGCTCACGTGTCATCACAGTACCTACTCGCACTTACGTTCAGTTAAACTTCAGATGTGTTTGTATTTCTTGGCAAAGGGAAGAGTCAATATATGACCTAGTAGGTCAAAGGAGAGAATGAGCTACAGTGAAATAAGAGGAGAATCGCCCTGGATGGAAATCCTCCTCCTTAGACCTGAGACCTGGAAGAACGTGAAACGAATCAGGTCTCGAGAGCTCACACACTAGCTATCCTTCAACCAGTCTGGAACGTCCTGTCCAATGCACCCCATGTATCACTGACTTGACACCCGGTCCTGTGGGCCTGGAAGTCTTCAAACACTTCATGTGTGAGGGGCTACACTTTGTAGTGCTTAGCAAGGCAGAGCTGGGATCAAGTGTGCACACTTCCTGCACTCCTCACTCCGATGGTACCTTACTGTGGAAGTCTCCCCGGGGTGTCTTTGGATGGGGTAACAGGGCACTTTGCCACGTTTATCCCCACATGTATTCCCTGCTCACTTCATGCTCAGGACCACCAAAATCAGGAGGTGTCAGAGGCTTTGCAGAATCCATCAGCCTCAGTTCATTCCACAAGTATGGGTGGCATACCATGTGCCAGACAAGCCTAAATCAGAACGCTTGGATTTCAACAATGAAAACACCTTAGAGCTCCTGGCTCGGGAGAGTAGCAAGCTCAAGCTTCTGTGCATTTGACTCCCAGTGCCAATGTGCCCTCAACTCCACTTTTATCAATCTCATGCCCAACCCAGAAAACCAGCAGGACTGCACGTCCAGCCTCACCCACCCTGAATGTGTGTCCCCATCGCAAACTCTTCACTCCTTGGGGGACTTCCTATGTTAGAACTTCCCCAGTGTCCCTCACCCAGCCTGGGCCACCACTTCTTAGGCGGGTGTCATGACGTCTTTGGAAGCAAATCCCCACTGACTCAGCACGTGCTGGGTGCCTGCAGCTCTGGCAGCACAGGGCCCTTCTGAGTGCGGGGAACCCTGGAGACGACTTGCCACATGCACCCCACAGGTCAAGCAGCCCTTATCCAGAATGCTTGGACCAGAAGTGTTTCCAATTCCTGATTTGCTTTGCAGGCTGTGGAATACTCGCATTTACACTTACTGGTTGAGCAACTCAAATCCAAAAATTGGAAACCTGAGATGCTCACGTAAGCATTTCCTTTGAGAGTCACGCCAGTGCTCAGAAAGTTTCAGAATCTAGAGCATTTTGGATTTCTGATCTTCAGATTTGGAATGATCAACCTGTACTATTTATGACACTATAAAGAAAATGGCAGGACATGGGCCAATCAGCACCCCAATGTCCCTCCACTGTCTACGTAGAAAGCTATTTTCCTTTTTAAGGAACTATCTCGAACATGTGTTAAATACCCCCTACACACACCAACCAAAAAAAAAAAAAGAGAAAAAGAAAGCAGCCTTTCCAAGCAGGGTACATTTTGATGTGAGTCCCTGGGGCTCAGGGCACTGGGGGGGTGAGACTCCAGTGGGGACCTGCTGACCTTGAGCTCAGGGGCCTCCGCCTGCTGTGCTGTAAAACAGTGCTGAGCGAGGTGGCAGCTAACAGTCCCCCAGCTTGGACAGCATGTGTCTAGATAATCCTGGAGCCACGCTGAACTGTTAGCACGGACCGTCCCCAGGGAAATATGACTCGCCCGGGTCACCGGTAGGGCCACGGCCGAACCCAGGCGCCAGCTGAGTCTCCTGACGGCGTCCAGCGCACTTTCCACCACAGCCCAGCTCCCCGGCCACTCCCGGAATGCTCCTGACACGTTTAGGAATGATGACACAAGGATGAAACGTGAGCCTGTCCTCCAGTGCAGGGGACCGTGTGTCTGATATCCCCATCCTAATTCTTTCCTGCAGAGAATATGTGGGCCCATTCCTCATGTCACCAGGATGGGTTTTAATTTGCAAAAATGTTTGAAGCACAAAACGTTGACTTCCACTTAATGAAGGAAATTGTTGTTTGTACAGTTAAAAACGTGAAAGTCAATAAACACACCAAATGAAAGCATTTCTAGAGAGGAAAGGGACCCCCAGACACACAGTGTTGGCCTGTGCCCCGAGTGGCTAAGACCTTGGCTCCCAAGACAAGTTTTAGCTTGGGACTTGGTTTATTAAATAACGCCTTAAATTATCTTTGTTCCACGCTTTCTTTGAGTCTTGTTTTACTTCCACTTAGTAAGAAAGGAATGTGAAATGGAGAACCACAAAAGGCCAGGTATTCCCAGTGACGGCACACCCCTTCCTTCCATTCGCCTCCGGTGTCTTCCACGTGCAACCACCCAGCCCCACTGTCTTTCTCCGGCAGGTTGCATTTCAAGAGCACACCCTGAGAAGGCACAGCCTCTATCAGCAGAATGGAGCTGAAGAAGTCTACAGGACCACAACACAGCCAACAGCACAAAAAAGAAAACAGCCGTGAGAATGCTGTCATTTTTGGGCAAAAACTTGCAAGTCCTGACAAGGATTGTTCTCTTTCCCATACCCTGGATAATATAGGGTAGGTCTAAGCTGAATGACCCTTGACTCTTTTTTCCCTTAAGAAAATACCCAGTTTTATTATTTCACACCTTTATAAGTCAGCCCTCTCCTCAGGGGAGGCTTTCATTTCTGAGAATCTCATGAAAATTGCAGACATCAGTCCACTGACTGAGGGGCCCCTGGGGCTGTGCTGAGACCAGGGTTAAAACCCAAAGCACACGCTGCAGGGTGCTGAACGGCACTTAGCAAAGACAACGGCTGTGGGAAATAAAATGTTAGTTGAGCATAAAATCTTGTCAAAGAAATACAGAGCCCAGAACTAACTGCTCTGTTTTCCACGATAAGGGGTGCCTGCGATGGGGTGCACCGGCTCTCTCTTCTTGACCCTGAAATACTTAGAAAGTACTTAGAAAGGTACTTAGAAAATGTGAGCGCAGAAGTTACCGGTCCTCCCCTTAAAGCCACAAATTAGAAAAGGCAAGAAGAGAAAGACACTTACCCAGACAGAAAGGAAAATTGCAAGGAGGAGAGAGAAGCCCTGACCACCGGCTCACCAAGCCGCCCACGCTCCAGCCAAGGAAGGTAGAGCTGACTCCTGTAAATCAGGCGCCTGTGCTTCCCTCCCGTTTAAGGTCTGAGGAGCTGCTATATATAGACGCCTGGGCCTGCCTCTCCCCACGTCAATACCCACATCGTAAATCACCAGCCTGACCTCAGGAGGAAAAGCTTCTCGTTCACATTGAGGGCGGGGGAAATCACGATTCAAAACTGGAACATGTCCTTTCTGAGTCCCCAAGTGCACTTTTCCCAGGAAACCGGGTATGACACTTCAGCCCCCGACTCACAAAGAGAGGGCAGGACACTGACTTCCCACACGCCCTCCCCGCAACTCTCCTCCACGGGTTCTAAACCCTAGGCGTGAATTCTCAGACATATCTTCAATCCTTTCGAGCTACAGGTTCCCCGGCTCATAAACTGCAACTCCCGAATGAGTCTTTAATAATGACATGGATTTCAGTGAGCGTTTGTGCCATTCGCCGGCCTGGACACCCGAGTTGAGGTCAGCTGTGGAGGAAGGGAGGTGCGCAAGCCCCTGGGTTTGTGTGTGTGTGCGTGTGTGTGTGTTTGTTCTTTTTTTTTTTTTTTTTATTTCAAGAACGACTCAGGTCTTCACTCGATTGTATCTCAGGGCTATTTTAGCAAGAACTGCCTACCCAGAAGAAGAGTGCTGCCTAGTCGGCAAGTCGGGGCTTATTTATAACCATGACCACAGATGAACACTGCGTCTACACCACATGGATAATTTCAGGGTGCCCGTCGTTTCGCACAGCGTGTGTCCAAACATAGATAACACACACCTGGCACGGTCCTGGGCTGCAGCCTGGCCAAGAGGCGGGGCCTCAAGGAGACGCCCCGATCTGAGAACTTGGAGAATCACACTCCAGCTGCACCTCACCACAGCGGCTGAGGACTTGGGCCAGCTGCTCCGCCCACGGGGACTCTGCTCCCCAGCTCTAAAACGCATGTAATAACAACTTTCCTGTAAGTTTGTTGTGACAGAGAAAATATGATATGAGACTTTCCTTAAGAAACTCCACGTTCTCACACTGGGGTATCAGAGGCACGGCCAAGAACCAGCAAGCAGGTGGATGGAGGTGAAGATCAGATACGAGAAAGATGCAAGCACAGCCTCTTGCTGGGCCCCAGAACGTCCTAGATGCTGGATCAGGAGGTGAGCTTTTCTGTCTTCTTCCGCTTCGTATTCTGATGGCCTAGCATTTAATTTAATTAGTGTTTGTTGACTGATTTCTTAGTCTATTCAGGCTGCTTTAGCAAAACACCATAGTCCGTGTACCTTATAAAACACAGGAGCTTCTTTCCCACAGTTCTGGGGGCTGGAAGTCCAAGATCCAGGTACTAGCAGACACCGCCTGGTGAGAGCCTTCTGGTTCTGGAATGCCGAGGTACCTGAGTCCTAACCACGTCGAGGGGCGAGGCCGCTCTTGGGGCCTCTGGGTGAGGACACTGATCCCACACCGGAGGTTCCACCTCCATGACCTTGTCGCCTCCCTAAGTCCCCACCTTCTCATACCACCATTTTGGGGGTTAAGGTTTTAACCCCCATATTTTGGAGGGGTGCAAACAGCAAGACCAGAGCAAGCAATGTTTTCTTCCCGTTTACCAGCATCTCCTTCTCTAGGGAATCCAGTTCTCAGGAACCTGGGGGACTTCTCTTCAGCCCTTCTGCCCTCCTGACTCTGAGTGTGGCTGACACAGGAGGGGCGGTGATGGTGTCTCGTCCCCTCCGGTGGCATCTCAGTCCTCTGGGTCCCAGTCCTAGCATCTCAGGAGGGGACAATCTCACCCCAGGGTGGGGCCTCTCCTGAGAGAAGGAAAGGTCAGCACACTCCTCCTCCTTTTCTGATATTTCACGGTTGCTGTGCCCTCCTCTTGTGATATAGAAATCCAGTTTTCTACAGTGCTGCATCTAAGAAAGCCCGGATCTTTCAGCCACACCACCCAGACAGCAGAGTGTGACCCGGGACACAGACAGGCTCCTGATGGGGACAGAGCTTCGCCTTCTGCTGGGGACAGGAGACCCCTCCCTGCCCTCCTCGTAGGCCCCCATCTCCCTGAGCCATGCCCGCCCCTGCCCTCCCGGGATGTAGTTGCCAAAACTCCCTGGATGAGGTGCACCTGCAGGAAGCCTGGAGCCAAGAAGGGACAAAAGACGGAGGGAGGCAGTGAGACCAGGCATAGGCCCCGCGTTCTCCACCAGACACACCAGCTCTGGAACAGACAGGCTCCTTCTTGCCAAAGCTCCTTGGGCTGGCTTTCTATCACCTGCCATCAAGAGAATCCTGACTAAGACAAAGGCAGAGTCCAGCAATCTCATTTCCACAGCTCAAATTGGCAGCCTGTGAATGGAAAACGGTTGGCCTCACTGAGGATGTCCCACGACATAGAAAAGAAGATCAAAATGCAGAGTGACATTTTAAAACCGCGTGCCTTCAATCCTGTGGAATCCCAGGTCAGATCGTTCACGGGTGAAGTTATGTTCTCTAAAGCAACAGTCCCCACCTGTTTTGGCACCAGGGACCAGTTTCGTGGAAGACAATTTTTCCAAGAACGGTGGGGAGGGGGTATAGTTTCGGGATGAAACTGCTCCACCTCGGATCGTCAGGCATAAGATTCTCATCAGGAGCGTCCAGCCTAGATCCCTCGCGTGTGCAGGTCCCAGTAGGGTTCGTACTCCTGTGAGAATCTAAGGCTGCGGCTCTCATAGGAGCTGGAGCTCAGGCGAGAATTCTCACCGGCCGCCGTTCACTGTGCTGTGCGGCCCAGCTCCTCACCGGCCACGGACCCCGAGGCTGGGTTCAGGACCCCTGTTATATTGCACAGAGCCCAAACTGACATTCGATTCAGGAAGATTAGTTTGGATATTTGAAAGAAATAAAATTATTCTTAAGATATTTTATTCACTTCCATGCATTCCGTCTCAGAAAACAAAAAGTGCTCCCAGGTATTTTAGAAATTATCCATCCAACAGTCCAAACATTCAGTGTTATTCAAAGGAGGACGGCTCACCAGAAAGAGGCTTCGCAGTTGCAGCCACAGCACAGGAAGGGGCAGGGGGTCACCCTCCGCGCTCTCCCAAACCAGGGGTCGATGAGGCCAACGACGAAGGCGTCTTGTCCCCACAGAGCACGTGTGCACAGGCCGCAGAAGGGAGACTGGAAAATCTGGAGGCAGAAAACTCCCTTGAGGGCATCAGCCACCTTCAGCACTGCCTCTCATTCCCAAGCCCTGAAAACCTGAATCTCAGAAAACAGGCCCACTTTAAAGAAAAGTGTTTTGTTCTTTTTTTATTTTTATTGATTAATTGACCAATTGATTGAAATGGAGTCTGGCTCTGTTGCCCAGGCTGGAGTGCAGTGGTAACCTCCGACTCTTGGGTTCAAGTGATCCTCCCACCTCAGCCTCCCAAGCAGCAGGGTTTACAAGTGTGTGCCACCATGCCCGGATATATATATATATTTTTTTTTTGGTGTTTTTAGTAGAGACAAGGTTTCACCATATTGGTG
This sequence comes from Hylobates moloch, assembly GCF_009828535.3. NCBI lineage: Eukaryota > Metazoa > Chordata > Mammalia > Primates > Hylobatidae > Hylobates > Hylobates moloch. The sequence continues at coordinate 126,198,297 of NW_026652283.1, forward strand.
AACAGGCTGCTCTCAAACTCCTTTCCTCAAGTGACCCGCCCATCTCAGCCTCCCAAAGTGCTGGGATTACAAGCGTGAGCCACCATACCCAGGCTTGTTCCTTTTTTCTGTCTTTAGAATGCCTTTGTTCCTAAATAGTTGTGCAGTTCTGTATTTAGAATTTAAACCTCAAGAAAATCACATCCACTTAGATGAATTAACTGCAATGTTTAAATGTGAACCTTCTGAAAATGTCGATTGTGAGGGTAACCTTGTTTAGAGAAATACAATTGTCACCTTCTTAATTTCCAAGAAGTTCAATAGATGTCTCTTTGAGGCCATGCTTAATCCACTAATTGATGAAATAGGTCACTGGCATTCAAAGGAAGCGCCTTCCTTCTAACATTTCACTAAGTCAGTTAAACACGTGTCCACAGAAAGCAGCAGCTCAGTAATGAGGAACCCTTTATCGACATGAATCAGCACAAATTCCCAATGTTTCCACCATTTCTGAACCATTTTCCAGGAAAGTAGGAAAAGAAATGCTTAGGTTTCCTTTGCTTGTTTTTTCTCTTCAACATAATTTTGACTTTATTTTATACTCCCTAGTAAGTTTACCTGCTAGTTCTTTTGAGGCCAATATTAATTAACTACACATAAATTTCTGAGTAAAGATTTCCCCAACTACACCATCTTACTCTTCCCCAGACACTCCTGCCACAGCAGCCACCCAAGTGTGGGCTTCTTCTCCCCAAACACAGCACATTCTCTCTGCTTAATAAAGGAGTTCTGAACTAACTACCCAACGAACGGATTCAAGAGACATGAAGAACTTACTATTGTTAAGTATAATAGTTAATAGTGGCTCAGAACTAAACAGAAATAAACAGAATTGACAAAGCTAGGCTATATTTAGTAATTCTTTACCTCAGCTTAAAAATATATATGGTAGATAGATAGATGAGAGATAGATAGGTAGATATTGACATAGATAGATATAGATATAGACAGTTTAAAATATATATACTTTTAAGTACATTTAAATTAATATTTGTCAAGCATTTACTATGTCTCAAAGTACCGGCATGTCTTAATACTCTAACTCTGTGTAGTGGGTAATATATAAGACATGAGATGTCTGAAGTAGACTTTCACTTCTATGTGTGATAAAGTTGCTTCTAGTAGGACAACATTCTTACCCAGAACAAGTAACAATCCAGATAAAACACAGAGAGTGAGAGATGGAGAAAGAGTAATGAAAGAAAGAGAGAAAAACAGATAAGTGAATGGACATATGAGCTGATGGGCAGATGAATAGACAGACAGATGATGATGATGACAGGTTAGATAGATCGATTGATAAAGACATTAATGGCATATGAGTTACATGATAGATAATAGATAGATGATAGAGTGATAGATAGATGATAGGTAAATGGATAATATATGATAAAGTGATAGAGTGATGATAGAGATGACAGAGATAGATCAATGATGGAAATAGATCAATAGATCATAGATAGATAGATGGATAGATACATAGACAGGATACACAGACAGACAGATGATACACAAGAGAGCTGTGAGAGCAGCCAGTAGTTCGAGGCCCAGTCCTAGTGAGAATTGTGCTTCCTAAAGTGGGCACTCTGTCAGCACATCACTTTCTATGTCTGGGCACTTGCCGATTTGTGGCTGGGTTGAAGGTAAGGAAGAAGAAAGATTGCCACTGTTGAGAAGCAGGGGAAACAGCAGAGCTTCCTGCAGTACTGTGAGGCTAGAGAGATAAGAATTGGAGTCCGGGCCTGACAATGCATCCAGGATTTGAAAGGCCAAGATCCTGAAGAGAAGGGAGGCTCAAATATCAGAGCCCACATCTCAGCACCAGGTTTCACCTCAAAGCACTCCATGAGCAGAAGGCAAAAAGTGGTGAGAAAGCAAAGAAGAGCTGCTGGTGGGTTTCTGGTGCTCTTGTGCCAGCGTTTAGGACCCCCAAGAAAGGTGGGGCCATGTTAAATGAGGCAGACTCCCCATTTGCCAATGGTGTATATTCTTAAGTGAGTTGTCTGTGCAGGCCTTTTGCCCATTTTTTTCATTGGGCTGTGTCTTTTCTCATTGTTGAGATTTAAGAGTTCTTCAGGCAGCAGTACTTTATCAGACGTATATTTGCAAATATTTTCTTCCAGTCTGTGGCTTGCCTTCCCATTCTTTTGATCATGTCTTTTGTAGAGCAGACATATTTAATTTTATTGATGTCTGGCTTATCAATTACTTATTTCATTGATTGTGTCTTTCATGTTATATCTAAAAAGTCATTGCCATACACAAAGTCATCTAGATGTTCTCCTAGAATGTGTTTCTGAAAACATTAAAACACAAATAGAAATTCTAGAACTGAAAAATACAACTAATGAAGTTAAGAACTGGACAGTTTTCATAACACTTACTGTCTCTCCTTTCTCCCAAAGGCCAATATGACTCCCATGCTGTGGATCACATTCCCTCACGTGGAATAACCCCAGCTCACACAGTGTCTGGAACACTTTGTGTGATCATTAGCTGGAAGGGAAAACCTCAAAATTCATGGAATATCTGAAAAATACTCAAAAGGGCATGGACTCAGTAGTGGATCAAAACCAGCCCTGTGTTCAAGGCTGACCTCAGGTCAACTAAAAAACTTAAAAGCAAGGTTTGAAATAATCAAACTGTTGGGGAAAAAAAGCCCTTCACTGTATTACAGAGTAAAGCTCAAAAATATTTCTGGAATACAAAAATATCCAGCAACTAAGAAGTTAAAGTTCACAACATCTGACATTCAATTAAACATACCAGAAAAATGTAACATATAATGAGGAGAAAATTAACAGTAACATGCCCATAAAATTGGTAAACAAAGACATTAAAACAGTTATAACTATGTCTCATGCCCTCAGAAAGACATAGAATAGATTGAACATACTAAATAACGACACAGAAGATATTAAAAAGATCCAAATCAAACTTTTTGAGATGAGAAATATAATGCCTGAGAATTTTTTAATGCACTGGTGGGATTGATAGCACATTATTGCAGAAGAAAAGAGTAAAGATATCCAAGATAACCCTTGAACTTCAAAATAGGAAATAAAAGTGTTTTTTTAATTCATTCAGTGTTTTTTCTCTTAATATTTTATCAACTAATGAAAATAAATCAAAAATAAAATAGTAAGAGAAAAAAAACACTGAGTGAATGAAAAGAGCAATGAGGAAAACTTGAAGCAGACAAATATACATGTAGTGTCCCCAAAGAAAGAACTTAGACAAAAGAAAATAGGTGAAAAAATAATGTCCACATTTTTTCTAAATTTTCTGAAAACTATGACCATACAGGCACAAGAGTCTCAACAAACATCAAGCTCAAGAAACATAAACAAAACTACACCAAGTCACATCATAATCAAATTGCTTAAAGCCAGTGATTAAAGGAAACCTTAAAACAGGGTGAGAAAAAGAAACATAGTGTATGTATAGAGAAGCAAAGATAAGAATGACAGCAGACTTCTCATCAGAAATGATGCCAACAGGAAGACAGTGACACAGTATCTTTAAAGTGCTCAAAGACCGTCAACCTAGAATCCTATACCCAGCAAAAAAAAAAAAAAGGTTCTTTCAAAAAAGAAAGTGATGCAGCCTGGGTGGTATCAGTGGACACTTAGAAGCACAAAGAAGGTGTCCCTGCCACACACACACCTCTTATCAGGGAATCTGGACTTCCAGCCCACCTGATCGTGCTTCTGCAGTAATAAGACAGCACCTCTTTCCTCTGCCAGTATGGTGCCCATTAAAACATAACAATATATACAAGACCCAGAGTCTCTTAACATAATTCCCAAAATGTCTAGGTTTCAATCAAAAAGCACTCTTACTTTATGCAAATAACTTCCTCTCCTAATCCACAAAGTCAACTAAAGCCAAACATAGGAGCTCTATCAACTTCCCACTGTCCCAACTACCTTCTCTCCCTGAGGCCGACAGCCCTGAGCTGTGGATCCCATTCTCTCATGGTGCTTTGGATGGGGATATGGTCAGTCCCTAACACCTATGTCCTCCACGACTGCAGCTCTGCTGCTCAATAATTCCATCATTATTGGAACATTTTCCAGGTCTCTCCTAAATTTAAAAACAACAAACAATAAAAATTCTTTCTCAGACCCACTTTCTCCTCCAGCTGCTGTTCTATCTTTCACATACAGTGTTCTTGAAAGAGTTGTGCATAGTCACATTTTTTCCATTTCTTCACTTTCCACTAACCCTATTCCAACCTCCCTTCCACTCATATCACATCACCAACCAAAATAGCTCTAATCCACCAATGACCTCTGTGTCACCAAATCCACAGGACATTGGCAGCTCTCAGGTTACCTGACCTCTCCCCGCTCGTTGGTCCACTTGACCCGCACCCCTTCCTGAAACACGGTTCCCTTGGCCTCTGTCGTGCCACACTCTTCCCATTTTCTTTCTGTGCCTGTTTTCTTCTTCCACCCTCAGCTGGCTCCATCTCCTTCAGGCCACCATTAAGTATGGAAGTTGTTCCCACACGCTTCTCAAATCACTCTTCCTGTCTAATCCCCTGCTCCTTCCTAGGTGACCCAAACACACGCTGTGTAGGAATGGCTTTAATTACTCTCACCTCCCCGATGGCTTCCAGAGGGAGGCTGGGCTCATGTTGAGCTGTCCTTCACACACCCTTTTGAATGACAAAATGGAAACTTAAACTCAACAGGTCAAAGACTAAACTCAGGAGCCCACCTGATCTCTTTGTCCAGTATTTTATACCCATGAATAGCTCATGCCAGAAACCTTTGGTACCTCCCTGACGCCCACACAGCTTTAAAATTTTCCCTCCTAAATACCCCTCACATCTATGCACCTTGCTCAGGCTCCATTGCCACCCAACTTGCCCACACTTGACAGTGTCTCGTTCAGGTCCTGCGACAGCCTGCAGTCCCCACAACTCCCGCTTATCCCCCAGGATAAGGCTAAGGCCCTGCACCCCAATACCCACACTCATCCCTAGGCTAAGGCTGAGGTCCTGTGCTCCCCACACCCATGCTTATCCCCCAGGCTAAGGCCCAAATGAATGTCTCAGAGTGCAGATCAGAGCACATCATCCACACACCCCTGAAAGCCACTCGTGTTTTAAACAAGCAGCAGACGTACTATGTGAAGCCCTGTGTGGCCTGGCCCCCACCCCACTCTTCATGATGCTCTGCCTGTCAGTGGAGCTAAGCTCCTTGCTCCGCCAGCCCCCTGCCACGCACAGGCTCTTTCCCATCCTTTGGATTCCACAGCCACAGTCCTGCTCCCTGTACAAACTTCAGCAGAAGCCCCGACATTTCAGATGCCTTTTGTGACCCCAGTCAAGGTAAGGCTCCCTTGTGGCGGATTTGCTAAGAGCTGGGTCTCTCTCCTGCAGAGCCCTCCTTTATGTCTGCAGCGTGGTCCATGGCAGGGATGTCTGGCCAGCCTGTGTCACCCACTGGACCATGAGCACTGGGGGCTCCTCTGACCAGGGAGGTCCCAGGACCTCACTCAAAGCCCAGCACACAAAATACACTAAAAATACTCGCTTACTAAACAAACCAATCAAATAAACTAGCTAACCGGCCTCCTGTAATCGCAGCAAGACAGTTAGTGGTGATAAAACCGATATTCTTCCCAAACAGTAAGGCAACTAGATTGCTTGGAGTTTGGGCATTACTCAGCATCTCTGTAATACAGTGCAAAGTTTTCCCTATTTTGTTAATCAAAACATATCCTAGGAGACCTGGCAGCAGGCCATGGCTATGTGCCTGGCAGATATCATACGAGCATCTGCTTGCATGACCCCACTTCGTATCCATCCACAGGGGCATAGGAGGTGCAGTGACTACACACCGGGGCCTGAGGAACACAAAGCTCACCTCGGGGTGGTCAGAAGTTTCCTCTCCGACCAGCAAGATTCCTCTGGACGTGGTAGGGAAGGAAATGTTCTCAGTGGACAGGAAAGCCACTGAGTCCTCAAAGACCTAAAGCACACAAGGAGAGGAAAGTACGAGACTTCGGTCATTTATCATGTGTCTAGGTAACCACAATTTCCTAAATCTTGATAAAATTCAGGGTTATAATGTCATTCTTAATGCCATACACCTGGCTGTGTTCTAAAGCTGTGAAAACTGCCGGTCTCCTGAGTACTGTAAGACAGGAGGCCTTTCTCCTAAACCATCTGGCCCAGGTGACTGAAAGTTTGCGCCGAGATGACGACTGGCTGAGATTTGCATCTTCACTCTGACTGCAACAGTGCCTCGCATGTTGTAGAAGCTCAATAAATACATTTTCGTTCAGTAGGAAGGCATGGCTTTCGTCCTGTAGCGACAGTTGACGAGTTTCTATCTTCAGAGGCGGTGGCATGTAGCCTCCAGCTATTGGGGAGTTTATCTCCAAATGGCATTCCGTAATCACACCAAGGCTGGGCCAGGCTGCGTCTTGCCAAATTGCCCTGAGCCCGTTGTCAAGGGCACTGGCGCTGGGCCTAGTTTTCTGTTTGCTAATCTGTTGTTGAAGTTTCGTGCCCTATAGAAAATCTCTTCACCTACCCGTGGCCCTGGCTTCCTCATCTGTAAGGTGAGCGTGGGATTAGATGATCCTCTCTAAGCTCCAATACGCTATCGTTTCAATCCTGAATGATTGTGCTGGGGAAGGGAGCCTTAACACGCACGACCAAGGCGACCAGCTGCCCGGCTCAGAACGGGATCCAGGAAACGAGACCCAGAGTGCAGCGAGCTGTGCCCCAGGAGGATTCCGTTCTGAAAGTGCTTGAAGGCTCAGCAATCTCAAACAATGCAATCAAGCTGTGTGTTCATAAGAAGAGTGCTTGTAATAAAACAAACATAGATGTCAGGCGTAAGAGCCATTCACTGTCAGGGGCCACCCGTTCTTGTGAGGAGCAGAAGGTGAATCGCGTGCTCCAGGGCTCCAGAGCAGGCCGGGAGGGCAGAGACCAAGATAAGGTGGATGCCAGCCCCAGAGACATCCCAGACCTGGGCAGAGCAGAGGAAATCATCGCCCTCAACCCCTCACTTCACCCTGCAAATGTGGAAATGGAGGCCCAGACAGGTTTAAAAACCAAAAACCAAAAGCAGGACTCACATTGCTGTGCATTTAAAGGGTTTGGACTAAAATTCAAATATCTTGATGTCTAGGCTTTGTGATGTTGCCTCCAGAAGAGGAAGGGGGATGCAGAAAGCCAGGTGCAGGCCCAGGGGGGGCCAGAGCCCAGGTGCAGGCCCAGGTGGGGCCAGGGCCCAGGTGCAGGCCCAGGTGGGGCCAGGGCCCAGGTGCAGGCCCAGGTGGGGCCAGGGCCCAGGTGCAGGCCCAGGTGGGGCCAGAGCCCAGGTGGAGGCCCAGGTAGGGCCAGAGCCCAGTTCTGCATGTGACGCAAGCCAGACGCCCCCTTCAGGTAGCTGACACTCGTAACTTCTGCACTGCCAGTCAGGCTCACGGTGAGGCTGGTGGGGACACATCCAAAACCAGTTTCTCAGGTCAAAAGCGTTTTAAACACATGGAAGTCAGAAATGCTCACAAGAATCCAGTGTCCCATCATTAATATTTCTCTTCACCGTTGTGTCCTGGAGGCCTCGTTCCTGGGTAAACATGGACTGGAATAGGAGGATCCTGGGACTGGAAGGAGATAGTATCTGTCTGTAGCTGGGAGCTCAGGTAGGGCAAGGCTGCAAACATCACCACCAACAGCAGCAGCAACGGTTTCCCCAGGAGGCTGGATTCCGTGCTACTTGAGGTCAAGAGCGTGCACAGAGTTCACCCACGACTGGTCCTGGTGCGGGCGAACCTTCAGATTTGGCCGTGTTGGCAGCTGTACCTGCCCCATATGGACTTTGCACAGCAGGATCCCGGCTGACTCAGCCAGCGGGAGGACACAGGCGAAGAAAGTTTCCTTCTCAGGGCTCAGCGCAGGTCAGGGCTAACATTCACTGCCCTCCTCCTGCAGGGAAGCTTTTGGACTCGCCTCTGGTTTAGAAGGAGAGCCATGAGCACCGAGGAGCCGGTCCTTCTTCGGGGTCTGCACTCGGCCCCCAGCCCCTTCAGCTCTGGTTGGTGCCACGCAGTTGCCACGGCCAAGCCTGCGTCCTCGCCAGCCGCACTCACTAGCTCCGTGACATTGGACAAGGCACCAAATAAATGAAAGGGGGTGAAAATGAAGGAGCTAGACAAAGGCGTCTCTGAGATCTGGCTCTTCCCCAAATCCCATGATCCTGCCACAGTTAGGAACCATACAACCTGTCACCCAAACTGGGACCACGTAAGAATGAAATGATTAATAAACACTACAGGACAACAGGCGTGCACCTACGGCCACCCGAATTATTAATATAATCAGCAGAATCAACACAACTAATGCCCAGGTGTAGAAGTAGTTGATATTGTACGTTTTGCAGAACTATGTGCATTTAGGAGATATTCCATACAAAATGAAATATTGAAAGGCGGTTGCTCCCTCTGATATCTTTTTCTCCAAAAGACCATTATGTTTCCTTCTAGATTGATTAACAGCTGAGTAAAGACTCAGGTTTTGCCCGTTTTCCTCAAGAGCGCTGTACTTCTCTATTTTCTTCTGTAGGCATGCGGTGTTTTCACAGAATCGCCTCACTAACCGTGGGCTTCTCATTGCCATTCTCCTTTAAACATTTCAGGTCAGAGACTTCGCCACTGGCAAAGAACCCCGAGAAAAAAATGCACGGATAATACATCAGTGGTTAAACGATCCTAAATTAATAGAGAAGTTTTTTACATAAAATTTAAATTTTGCCCAATTATATATAAAATGCACATGCTTGTGCTTATGGCCTAAAAGTACTCAGATCTTCATAAACTAAAAGATGAACTTCTTGAGTTAAATTAAGAAACGATTTCAGAAACTTGAGCAAATCATTTTCAAAAGCATAAATAAATGAGTTGATTTCTACACCTGGAAAGGCAGAAACTGTCTCACTCTTTTTTTATTGTTAAAAACTGTTCCTGGGAACTGACAGATAATACACACTCAATAAATATGTATGTATGAATGTGTGTGTGTATATATATATATATATACACACACACATACATACATATATATATATTTGAGACAGGGTCTCGCTCTGTCACCCAGGCTGGAATGCAATGGTGCGATCTCGGCTCATTGCACCCTCTGCCTCCTGGGTTCAAGCAATTCTTCAGCCTCAGCCTCCCAAGTAGCTGAGATAAGAGTCATGCACCACCACACCCAGTTAATTTTTCTTTTTCTTTTTCTTTTTTTTTTTGACAGACTCTTGCTCTATCACCTAGGCTGGAGTGCAGTGGTGCAATCTCAGCTCACTGCAACCTCCACCCCTCCTGGGTTCAAGCGATTCTCCTGCCTCAGCCTCCTGAGTGGCTGGGATTACAGGTGCATGCCACTACGCTCAGCTAATCTTTGTATTTTTAGTAGAGATGGGGTTTCACCATGTTGGTCAGGCTGGTCTTGAACTCCTGACCTCATGATACACCCACCTCGGCCTCCCAAAGTGCTGGGATTACAGTGACCGTCCAATTTTTCTATTTTTAGTAGAGAGGGGATTTCACTATGTTGGCCAGGCTGGTCTGGAACTCCTGACCTCAAGTGATCTGCCCGCCTCAGCCCCTCAAAGTGCTGGGATTACAGTTGTGCCCATCCAGTATTTCTATATGTGGATGTTTCAAAGAAAATAAAAAACTGAGTTAAGAGATGGCGGTGAAGTCCGGAATGAAACCTGTGTTAATACTGTAAAAAAGCAGAGGTCAGCAACAACTACTACCTTTTTGGATGTACAAATGAAACGATGTTAATTCACTGAAAATCAACAATATATAAGCATGTATAATCATATGACTCAAATCATCCTGTTTGTTAAATTCACTGTTACACATTATTATTATTTGCACATGATCAAATACTATTCCTTTAGATTAAAGCTCAAACTTTTGGTCTCAGGATCCCTCTGCACCCTTAAAAATTATTGATATTTTTTTAAAAACTTGAATTTAGGTAGGTTATATCTACTTATATTGAACACATTAGAGATTTTATGTTTTTATAATATTTAGTTATTAATTCATTTTGAAATAATAATAATGATTCCATTATAGGTTAACACAAAGAACTTTTTTAAGAAACTTTTTTTAAAGAAAAAATAAGCAGAGTGGAAGTCTTATTTTTTTGCAAATCTCTTTAATGTATGGCTTCAGAAAAGACAGCTGGATAGGCACTTTTGCATTTAATCTGCTGTAATTCCATTTTGGATAGAAATTTATGAAGAAAACCTGTGTCAAGCAGCTGTGTAGTTGAAGAAGCGTGAATAATTTTAGTAGTCTTTCTAGATAATTGTGAATAGCCTTTTTCACTACACTAAAAATCTAATTTCTTCAAGATTCGTCGCAATGTGGACTCTGAGACTGCACTAGTGAACTTTTCACACTGTTACATTAAAATATTTTCTTCCCTCTTGCACTTTGCAGGGATCTTTTACCATTTGTGATTTTGTAACATCATGCATCGGTCAGTTGGAAAATAGTACTTTGGAGTCATGCAGATATTCAAAATTTCGTTATACCGCTGTGGATTACACACACATTGTTAATACAGCCACAGTCTCATCCGTATGATCAAAATAGTTTTCGCCTCCTGGATTGCATACGAGGGTGTTAGAGGTGACCAGGCATCTCCGGAACAAACTTTTGAGAAGCCGCCCTCCGGCCTTGGGAAGCCCCTCCGGTGAGCTAGCGACTCTCAGCCACTAGAGGGAGCGCCACACCGTCAGAACAGTCTTCGTCCTTTTATGGGAAAAACCTAGCAATAGCTCTTACTTTAAGAAGAAATTCAGAAGCATTTTACAGAAGAGAGAAGAACATTTAAAATGTAAATAATATTATACAAATAATCTTTTGCAATGTTGAGCAAAAAGTTATATTAATCCTAATTTGGCTGTAGCTACTCATAGTAATGGCATCCAACCAACAACATATGTATAGGTAATAGCAAGCTAGCTTATATTGAAAATAAGTTTTGAAAACCTGGAAAGGGGTGGATAAAAAGAGAGAAGACTATAAATGTATTTATTACCACTGAACTGTACACTTAAAATGGTAAAGATGATAAATTATGTAAATATATTTTAATCTCAATAAAAATATTAAAAGATAGATACAGATAAAGACAGAGATATCTGTCTATAGATTATCTACCTCCACATAATATATCTGCACATCGTGATGGTTAATTTTTATGTGTCAGCTTGGCTAGGCCACTGTACCGAAATCTTTATCATTAATCTTGACATTGCCATGAAGGCATTTTTAGGTGTGATTAGCATTTTCATCCATGGGCTTTGGGTCAAGCAAATTGCCCTCCACAATGTGGATGGCCTCACACACTCAGCTGGAGGCCTTCAGAGAAAAAGCCTGACCTCCCAGGATTCTGCCAGGGGCCGGCCTGAAGACTCAACGACAACTCTTCCTCGCCAGCCCACCGAGCACCTCCATAATTACATGAGGCATTCCTTAAGATAAATCTCCTATTATGTTGGGTTTTGTGTTTTACATCCTGTTGGTCCTGTTTCTCTGGAGAATCCTGACATGCACACAAACATGCATGCATGCACACACGAATACACAACACACACACAAACATGCATGCACGCACACGTGAATACAAACACAAACATGCATGCATGCACACACGAATACACACACACAAATATACATGCACGCATGTGAATACACAACACATAAACATGCATGCACACACACAACTACACAACACACAAACATGCATGCACACACACGAATACACAAAACACACACATGCATGCACAAATACACAGCACACACACAAACATGCATGCATATGCACATGAATATACCACACACACAAACATGCATGCATGCACAAATACACAACACACAAACTTGAATGCACGCACTCACAAATACACAACACGCATACACAAACATGCATGCGTGGACACACGAATACACAATACACACAAACTTGCATGCATGCACATACAAATACACAACACACACAAACATGCATGCATACACAGAATATACAACACACACAAACATGCATGCATGCACACATGAATAAACACAAATATGCATGCACGCGCACATGAATACACAACACACACAAATACACCACACACATACACACACAAGAACTGAAGACTATCAGCTTGAAAAAGAATAATAAAATCCCACAAAGTAAATATGACAACAATCTTCTTCTTGACAGTCTCTGTCAGTCGCAAAAAATAGTTTCAAGTGACAGCCTGACTTGGGAGTCAGAAATGAAACGTGGCTGAAAGAAGGGGAGGAATCGAGTCAGTGAGCTGCCCAGGGACCCCAAAGAGGCGTTCCCCGAGGGTGAGGATGCAGCAGGGTGCAAAGCTCAAACCTCCATGCAACCCCCAGCGTCACCAGGAGAACCCCAAACCCTGAGCCACTTATGGGAGTCCCAGGCTGATGGTTCCCCACCACACCAGATGCCTGCAGGGGTCAATGTAAATATAACCCGGAAACCTTATCGAAGAGGAAAAGTTATTCCTACAATTTAATTTTAATGATTTATTTTGTTTGACCCAATATAACCAAAAGATTACCATTTCAACTACATCCCACATAAAATTACTAATAAAATCTTACTTTTGTCATGCTAAGCCTATGAACGTGGGTGTATTTGACACTTACAGTGCATGTTGAATCTGACCAGCCTCATTTCAAATGCCACAAGTCTCCCTGTGCCTAGCCAGTGGCTCAGCCCAGGAAATGAACCTGCTGGGGTCCTTTCTAAGGCGGAACCATAAGCCAAAGTTCAACTCCTGGGAGTGGGATTAAGCTGGAGCAAGACAGGATTAGCAGAGCCAGGAAATAGACAATGACCAGATCGACACGGGGGAAGGGAGCAGGCCAGGAAACCTCAGCGAATGAGACATCACCTTTTAAAATGCGGACCAAAAACAAGAGCAGAGAACAGTCTGTGAAATTAAAAGAGTGCCATGTCCCCATCTTCCTCCTAGAGGTTCAGCAAAGTTAAATTCTTAATCTTATAAGCACTTTTATACAAATGAGCAACAGAAACATCAAGGTTACATCCCATAAACACTCCTACATGGAGAGAATGAGAAATAAACCAACTCTACAGGTGGAATTGAAAATGGGACAAATTCAATTTCAGTAATGGATAAAATTGCGAGGAATCAACCAGATGTGGATAAAATTGCGAGGAATCAACCAGATGTGGATGAAAGCATGAGTTCATCGAACGGGTTACCTTCTGAGAGGGATGGGAAACCAACTTCTTATACTAAAAACTGGGTAAATAAAAAGGAAAGAATCAAGTTCTTTTTTCCAGCTTCCCGAGTGTAAATGGTACCACTGGGTAACCAAGTGTAGGTGAAGGGTGTGCCTCCTTATAAAACTATTCCAGCCGACATTTGAAAACGAGGTGATGACATAGTAGCACCTTCTCAGACTCCTTTTCTGTTTTCCTCATTAAATTCTCAAATTCAGTTTTTTCTTTCTTAAACACTTCTGAACTATGTAAGATTTATTTTTAACATTCACTATACAGATGTGTGTTTTCTAAACAACAATTACTGGTAATGTGAATAGCACTTAGGCCCTTTTGAACTATCATCCACAGGTATTGGCCCCTTTCTAATTGACAGGCACTTCTAACCCTAGTGCCTGTGTTATTTTATTTTAGTTTCCATGACTCTGTAATGGAGATTCTATTATTATTGTTATTTTATACATGAAGAGATGGTGGCTTTGAGAGGCTGGGCACGGTGGCTCATACCTGTAATCTCAGCACTTTGGGAGACTGAGGCGGGCCAATCCCTTGAGCTCAGGGGTTCAAGACCAGCCTGGGCAACATGCTGAGACCCTGTCTGTACAAAAAATACAAAAATTAGCCAGGGTTGGTGGTGCACACCTGTGTTCCCAGCTACCTGGGAGGCTGAGGTGGGAGAACCGCTTGAACCCAGGAGGAAGTCAAGGCTGTGGTGAGCCAAGATTGCACCACTGCATTCTAGCCTGGGTGACAGAGTGAGACCCTATCTCAGAAATAAATAAGTATATTTTCAGGGTCATGTGTGGTATATGAGCAAGCCTGGAGTCTGAGCAAAGGATCTCAGCCTCAGAAGTGTGAGCTCCTTGCCACCTTCTTGTAGGAATGTCTGCTGGGAAGTGAATTATACCCCCGGCCCCAGGTCATAGTGAAGCCCTAACTCCAGTGTGGCTGTGTAAGGAGATGGGGCCTACAAGGAGGTAATTTAGGCTAAAGGAGGTCATGAGGATAGAGCCCTTGTGTGTTAGGGTGGTGTCCTTGCATGAGGGAGAGGACACAGCAGAAGGTGGCCGTCTGCAAGCTGGGAAGAGAGCCCTCCCCAGGCACCGAATCAGCCAGAATCTGGATCTGGGACTTGCAGCCTCCAGAACTGTGAGCAATAAATGCCTGCTGTTGAAGCTGCCCGGTCTGGGTGCTTTGCTACCACAGCCGTGCTGACTCGTACAACACTCACAGCAAAGCTTGTTTGAGTCTTGTGACCTACAGCCTTAACTTGCTATTTAACTATTACAGGTGAGTGCTCTTGCACCCACATCTGTGTTTCAGACCCCCAGCCCCTGGATCAGGGAGTAATCCCTGTGTTTCTTTTGACCCCCAACAGTCTACTGCAGCGCAGTGCTGTCAGCAGATGTGGTGGGAGGTCAATTGCTGAGTGAGGTCATGTTTCCAGAATGTACAACGCTGAGTGTTGAGCATGCAGTCAAGTTCTGTGTGTTCCAACTTACTGAAGAGTATTCAGTGCCGCCTGCTCTCTCCCCTGTGTCTCCACCATGCCCAGCTGTGACTATACCCCCTAAGAAGGCTCCACTGTGGCTGGACGCATGCAGAGGGCTTTTAGTGGCTTTTAGTCTACCCCAGAGGCCGTCGCTAGAACTTTTGCGTCACGGTCCCAAATGTTTACCTGCCAGAGATAAATCATAACAATGCTGTAGAGCATGTGACGCGTCCCTGTGAAATACGAGAACAGCAAATGCTGAAGAGGGCTATTGGCCACTGATAAGCCCAACCCTACGTAAAGGTACATTCATAAAATTCACGGAAAGTTCAAAAGAAAGTTGGGTCAAACTTTAAGACTTTCATGACACCCTAATCAGACACTCACAATGGCCCACATCAATGGCAATCTACCTCACTGGCAGGACATGTTTATTTTGGAAACATAAGAAGATGTGTTTCTGGGCATGCAGGCGAAGTGAGGGACAGCTCTACGGAAGGAGCCAGGAAGCCACAGCCTCCAGGAGAAGCTGCCCGGCTGCATGCAGCCCTTGTGCCAGAATGGCTTTGATGTTTTCTAAAGGGTTGTAAAAACAAAACCACATAAAAACAAGACTATTTGACAGACACTGATAGGCCCACAAAACCTATATGTGGCCCTTTTCAAAAGGTTTGCAGACCCCTGGTCTAGATCACCCAAGTTACAGGGTGATTTTTTTTTCCGTTTTACATGCAAAGAAGTTTAATTAAAATAGAGCTTGGGCCAGGTACGGTAGCTCATGCCTGTAATCCCAGCACTTGGGTAGGCCAAGCCAGGTGGATCACCTGACGTCAGGAGTTCGAGACCAGCCTGGCCAACATGGCAAAACCCTCTCTCTACTAAAAATACAAAAATTAGCCAGGCGGCACACGCCTGTAGTTCCAGCTACTCTGGAGGCTGAGGCAGGAGAATTGCTTGAATCCAGGAGGCGGAGGTTGCAGTGAGCAGAGATTGCACCACTGCACTGTAGTCTGGCAACAGAGTGAGACTCTAAAAAAAAAAAAAAATAGCAGCCTGTTTGCCTCAGGCAAAGCAGATACTTACTGAGGGGTGGGAGTGTGTGGTAGGAGTGCACATGCAAGTTACAATCCCTGACGAGTCCCCCAGCCCACTGACTTGTCACTTGGAAAGTGACATTCCTAAACTGGCTACAGAGTGACTCCACTCTAGGATGCCTCTGGCCCCCTCTGATAAAAGGCTTTCCTTCTGCCAGTCTGCTTTGAGATCTATGGACAGGTTTCACACATGGCTCTAAAATCCTGCAGTAACCCTGCAGCTTTACACAGAAAATTTACTGTGCAATGAAGCAAAGCTTCGAATCACACACATCTGTTTTGGCTCAGCTCAGCGTCATGCCTCCACCCTCACAGAGCATGCAACATAAAGCCACAGGAACGTCCTCATCCACCTAACAAAAGCAAGGCCCTTCACAAAATAGGGTTTTAAACCAATTAAGTCATAATGGCATAGATTAACTTACATTGGAAAGTCTAAATAAAATTTGTAGAGCAGATGCTTCCAAAACATTTGAAAATGTGAGCAAAGACTGCAGTTTTCCCTATGCTAATATGTATAAAAATAAAATTTGAGATTTTTCCAAAAGGCTCAAAGCTCCTGTTAGTCGGTGGAATCCACTAGGCTCACTCGTTATAGTGACTTTTTTTTTTTTTTTGAGACAGCTTCACTCTGTTGCCCGGGCTGGAGTGCAGTGGTGCAATCACAGCTCACTGCAACCTCCATCTCCCGGGTTCAAGCTATTCTCCCACCTCTGCCTCCCAAGTAGCTGGGATTACAGGCATGCTCCACCATACCCAGCTAATTTTTTGTATTTTTAGTAGAGGCTGGGTTTCGCTACGGTGGCCAGGCTGGTCTCGAACTCCTGGCCTCAAGGAATCCACCTGTCTCAGCCTCCCAAAGTGCTGGGATTGTAGGTGCGAGCCACCACACCCAGCCTATAGTGACTATTAACTCATCAGACTTGAATGTACATAGGACACCACGGTAGGCTCACATGAAGGGGGGCCTGCAGTGTGTCCTATGATTAACACAATCACGATATGATTTCCTTCATCATATGACATGCATTACGTTTGAGAATAAAAATGCATTTCAGTTCTCTAGCAAGCATTTACTGTGTGTGTGCGATTTAAATAGAATACAATGCGCTGAAAAATTCTTTACATCCGCAATTTGGTTTTGGTAGCTGTGATGGAATTTAAAGCAGTTTGATGTTTCTCAAATTCAATACCCTGAACGTTCTCTTCACATTTGGCCCCGAGACGTCATGTTTCCCGCTCACCAGCAGATGGCGGTGTTGGATGCGGTACTGGCCTTCGACGTGCGCTTCCTGTTTATGGGGAAATTTTGGAGACCCCGAGCCTCGGTCTGAATCACATCACCTCAGAGCAGGAGGCCCGTAGTGAGAATTGCGTTGTACCGTCTTGTTTTACGGTGAGAATCCAGACCCAGAAACGGCCTCCTGTCACTCGGCCTCTCTGAGAACAGCGCCCGGTGCCGCCCTCTCCTCGGCTCTGACCCAGCCCGGCCGCCTCTCCCTCCTGGCCCGTGGCCCTGGGAAGGCCGCAAGCCTCCCTCCTCCTCCCCGCAGAGGCTCCATCCCTGCTCAGCTCCCGCGGGCCCGAGGCCCCCGCTGCTCCCGGGCAGCCCAGGCCCGCTCCGCCCTATGGCCCCGTCGCTTCTCAAAGCCCCCAGAGCCTCCTCTCCCCGGGCTGCGTCCGATCCGGCCTCAAGCACAGCACCATTCACGCTCCCTTTCCTGGCATAATTACGACTTGTAATCATTCTGAGTAATTGCTTATATAACCTCATCATCAATCAAAACTGATGACGAAAAACATTTAATTTTCCGAAAAATTGATCAATACGCATTCATCGTCATGCTAATTCATCCATTTACTATTCAGTTGGTTTTTAGACCAACCCACTCAACCTCCAGCTCCCGAGGTCAGGAACCATTTCTGTCCTTCCCAACCTTGACTCCTCCGTGCTTCTGTGGTTGGTGAATCAGCTGCGTGTGGGCTGAGGGCTCAAACCACGGCAGCTTCATCCTCCAGGAGCTGCTCCCTTTCAGTGAACAGGATGGACACGGAAAGCCATCGCTGGCGGGTGTGCAGGAGCCCAGCCTCTTTCCGACGAGCAGCTTTGCTATTGGAGCGTGAGGGCGTTCACGGTGACTTGCAGGATGGCTGGAGGGGGTGGGCCAGCTGCACATCCCACTATGACCAGGCTGCTGTCCACGGCTGCAGAGGCTGAAAGGGCTGTGAACATGAGCTGAGCCGGGCACTGCACGGCTGTGGAGAGGGGAAGTGGCACCGGCAACCCCCGGAACAGAGACCTCAGTCCCCAGCAGGTGGGGGGAGCTGTCAGATGGGAGGAGCCTCGGAGCCGGAGGAAAGGCAGCTCCTCCTGAGGGCCGGCTGGGCCCACATGTGGTTTGCTTTGCATTTTAAAAATTAGAAGAGCGAGTCCTTTGTCCCACTCCTGGCTGCTGCACAACAACAGAAACACCGACGTCTCACAACTGTTGGGTGTGACTTAAAGTGGAGGCCGGGGCAGGTGGAGGCCGGGGCAGACGGAGGGAGGCAGGGAGCCTGGGGCCAGTGTTCCCAGGTCACTCGTGGTCCCTGCTCCTGTACTTTGTGGAAGGCAGGCCCTTCTGCTGCCACTTCTTGGTGGCCCCAAGAACAAGCACACACACAGGCTCCTCTGTTTCAAGGGTTTATGGGGAAATGAAGAATGGCAAAGGGGACCAGTCAGGAAGAAGACTCTCTGGACCTGTCCCTCAGCAGTCATGATGCCGTGGTCACCGGGGCCTCCACTCTTCTTCAAGGAAGGCTCTCAGCACATCGATGCCTTCCAGGGGCCTGGCCAGGACCTGCCTCTGTGGCCTCACTCTTCCTCTGGGTCCTGCCCTTGTTGGGAAGGCAGAGCCTCCACCCTGGGCTCAGGCTGGCTGCTTCAATTCTGCCCTCCTGGAAACCACAGGCCTCCCATGGGACACCTCCTCCAACCTTGGTCTTGATCAGTGCCAACGCCCAGCACTGCCTCAGCAGGAGCACAGAGCCCACATGAGTCAGGTGCAGGAGCATGGAGCCCGCGTGTGTCACGTGCAGGAGCACGGAGCCCGCGTGTGTCAGGTGCAGGAGCACGGAGCCCACGTGAGTCAGGTGCAGGAGCACGGAGCCCACGTGAGTCAGGTGCAGGAGCACGGAGCTCATGCATTTCAGCTGGGCGAGTGCTGCCCAGGCCCTGACCCCCTGGCCATGGGTGCCAGGGCGTGGCACATTGTTGCCCAGAGGTAGCCCTGGTTCCACCCTCCCTGACATATCCATGGCACTGAGTAGGTCCCTGCTGCTCTGGCCCAGCTGGCAAGGGTCTTTCAAGCCTGGTGGTTACACACACAGTGCAGCGCACGCCAGGTGAGCCTCGCTGGGCCTCAGTATCCCTCCTCCCTCTCAGTCCACCTGACATCTCCACAGACGCCCACTCCAGGCCCCCAGCCTCAGCCACGCTCCTCACCCCAAACCTGCCAGGCTGGTCCCCGCCCGCAGCCCCTGGTGTCCCAGCCTCTGTCAGCTTGGCCTCCTCCTCCAGGACACCTTCCCTATGTCCCCTCAACTCAGCTCCATCCCAAACTCTGGTGCCACCCTTGCCAGCAGCCCATGCCTGCCAGGCCTCACCGGATGGGGTCGTCTGGTGCCACCCTCGCCAGCAGCCCATACCTGCCAGGCCTCACCGGATGGGCTTGTTTTCAGTTCCCGGCCCCCCGACAGTGGGATGAGCTGCGACTGCGTCTCATTCATCTCCGCCCGGCTGCACAGCTGGAGCTGGGTGCTGATTCATCTCTGCCGGGCTGCCCAGCTGGAGCTGGGTACTGATTCATCTCTGCCCGGCTGCACAGCTGGAGCTGGGTGCTGATTCATCTCTGCCCTGCTGTACACCCAGAGCTCGGTGCTGACTGAAAGAATAACCTCCACAAACGCTTTGATATTATCCAGCCCTACCCAGAATCCACATATCTGACGTGTTCGACCCAAACGACAAACGAGGGGTGTTTGGATTGTGCAACGTGAATGATTAGACATTTAACTAAACAGAGGAGTCAGAGAGACAGAGTGAGGCAGAAGGCCCAGCCATGCCTAAGGGTCCAGGGTCGCAGAACGAGTCCACAACTCCAGCTACAAATCACTCAGCCCCATAGCTTGACCTTTTCAAAAGAACACAGAAAGGAACTTCAAAGGAAATCCTTGAATAGTTAACAAAAAGTATAAGGAATTAACACCTTCATGTTCTTTTCTTCACTGCGATGACCACTAAGACCTCTAACAGCAGAGAAGACCTCTAACAGCAGAGAAGACCTCTAACAGCAGAGGCCACTAAGAGTTTCTGCGATGTGTTCCCTGAATGCCATGGGGGAGGCAGGGAGTGGGTTCCAAGGTCTGGACGGTGCAGAGAATGGGCTGTTGTCCTCGATCCCTGGTCCCCGTCCCTTCCACACACAGGGGAAGACAAAGGGCACTCTCTGTTCTGTGTTCTGCGTCTCTGTTTGCACAGAGGGGAATCTGTGACAGGGAGGTGGGGGGAAGCATGGGGGTGCAGAGCTCGCCAGAGAGCCAGAGAAGTCCTTTCTGTGAATCCTCACAAGGAAAGGGCCCGGGAGGCAGCAGAACAGCAGAAAAAGAAAACAAACGGAAACTGCCAAAGCCGATTTCCATAGAAAATGTGAAGTGCTTTTATTGCATCAGCCTCCGGTGCCCAGCGCCTCTGCAGGCTGAGTGCTGATTCCCTGCTGGCTGTGCCCCGCCCCCTCTAGGAGAGTCCTGGGCTGCACAGGTGTGTCTTGCTATCTGTACCCATACAGGCTGTTTCTAGGTGACTCTGTGGCACTCTGTCCCCTCGGAGGGGACTGTCACGAAAGCACGAGGCCTGTAGTTCATTCCTCAGTCAAAATGGAATTTGACGTTAGAGCCACACACAGCACCACAGTGTCAGCAAGAATAAGACACTATGTGAACCACACAACTGCAGAGCAGTTTTAGGAGTAAACATGTTCCAAACAGCAACAGCTGTTGGGCAGCTATTTAACTGGAAAGGGAACCATGCTTGACCTCATAACTCCCAGGAAATTCATCCGAAGGATAAGGGCAACTTTAATTACATAGATTTGGTATCAAGTTTTCCTATATTATCACTCCAGCAGGGTCTGTTGTCTAAAACCAAAGAGAAAATGTGACTGTTTTGGCTTCTGCATGTATTTCAAGGATGACACCACATGGCGATTTGTTAATGGACATGATGTATCTTTTCGATAGATTACATTTTTTCTTAGATTGTGTATGTAAGGTCAATTACATTAGGACTGTTTGACATTTCAGGTATTTTCCAAATTATGCCATGGAGGCAGAAGAAACTTTGAAGACTATGCTGCAAAGGGTAACATCAAATTTTCAGAAAAACAAATGGCTTCACATTTTAATCTCACTCGTCTCTAAGCTTCTCCCCCCAGCTGAGCTACTCAATCTGCTTCGACGTCCAGGAAGCTCACACTGTCACACCCGAGCCTGTGATTTGGTGCAGGGACGACAGCTCCCGAGACGTCTTTATGAGCACACAGGTGTTTAATGGGTGGAATAAATGTGTCAAGGTTGGAAGCCTGGTTTTGGGCAAATTACCTTCTGGATCTGGAAATTACTGTGATAATTCTTCACAAGTATGTAGGCCACACGCCGAGTTGCTCACAGGATTAGCTATAAAGTCTGTGAATGTGCAAAATTATTTTGAAGTCTCCCACTGTCAATGATAGCTGATACCTAAACTGTGTGAAAATGTTCAATTCCGAGTTTAAAATTGACTTCATTTTACAGGCCTTGGGGGAAGAGGAGGCTGTGACATCCACCCTGCACCTTTCATAGAAGAGGCTTTGTTCTATGTGATTCGGGAAGGTGTTTTATAAGCCTGATGCTGTTTACTGTTTAGCATCTCTCACGGACAACTCTCTTTCAAACCACCTGTTTCTCAAGCGTATCCTAATTCGACACCACCTATTGGTTATAACTTAGGTGTTGACAGTACTGTTTAGTGTCCAATTTTGATTCCTTTTCCTCATTCCTGTTTTTGGTTTTGTCTTTTGAAGGCCATATGTAAGTGCAAGGAAACATGCTGTATTCTAATGAAACTTAAGATTTACATTGATTTTTTCAAGTGTTCATTTGACGTCCCTCCTACAATAAAATGCTTCATCTTTTTATGTGACACTTCTCTTCAGTCAAAGCACAGCTCTCCCTCACTTGCAGATGTGAGGCAGCCGGGGTTTCCTCCAGGTGCCCTCTCTGTAAGCTGTCAGGCTCCCCACAACTTTCTGTTGTAGGACATAGCACATTCTTGATGACTTATTTGTGTATTAATTTGAATAGAGGTTTGTACACCTATGTATATTAAGAGAACATGCTTAGAGGCAGAGTTTCTTATATAAAATCTATTCTTATTTCCTCTTAAGAGAAAAGTTGACAATAAATTAAGAGATTAGGGAGTTTACATATTATATACTATTACTAACAAATATTAAACATTTTCATTGTTAAAGGAGTAATGATTAACCCCCAAAAGAGAAACCACCGGGAAAAAAAGTATTGGATTTGATGTTCCATGATATTCAATTAAGGACTGTTATTCCATAAAATATCGCACCAAAAAATGCTAACACTTATGTGGAAGAATATATTTAACATTTCTAAAATAAATAAAGTGGTAATATCTAAATCTACAAGACATTATAAATCCACAAAAAACAACAAAGAAAAAATACAAAGAAGTTAAATGGGCTGGTCACAGAAGTGAGTGGTTAATCAATAAATGAAGGCACTTTCAATCCCACAAGTTGGCAGAGAAATGCAAATTAAAACAAGAGATTTTAGTTTCCTATCTGATGGACACAAATGGAAAAGTAGCATCAAAGCAAGTGTTGGTGAGAATGTGGCAGGATGCTCTGTGCTAAGGGCTGTGGGGTGTGCCCCACACAGCCTTGTGGAAACATGACCTGGCATTACAGTGTAGTTAGACAGGCATTATATCCAAGAGCTTTGGGGCATCCCAGAAAACCATGCTGCCCTGTCACAGTGGAAAGCAACACTGGGAATCACCCATCCCAGTGGTCGGAACCTGAGTTCTGGCAAGCCCCCCTGCCGTGCGCTAACGTGCTCTGAAGTCCCAAATACACTTGAAAGGCAGCATAGACCACAAAGACTGCAATTCCTGGGCAAGTCCTGGTGCTGTGCTGAGCTCAGAGTCCATGGACTTGGGGGACACATGACCCAATGAGATATCAGCCAGGGCAGCCAAGGGAGTGCTTATGCAACCCCTTCTCCTACCCCAGGCAACATAGCTCACAGCTCCTGAAGAGACTTCATCCTTCCCCTGAGGAGAGAAAAGGGAAACCTGAGGAACCCTTTGTCTTGCAACTTGGATACCTGCTAAGCCACAGTAGAATAGGGCACAGAGTCCTGAGGCCCTCATTCCAGGCCCTAGCTCCTGGATGACATTTCTAGACACACCCTGGTCCAGAAGTGAATCCAGTGCGTTGAAGAGAAGAACCCAGTCCTGGCAGGATTTGTCACCTGCTGACTAAAGAGCCCCTGGGCCCTGAATAATCAGCAGCGGTAGCCAGGTAGTACATGCCGGGGGCCTTGGGTGAGACTCTAAGACATGCTGGCTTCAGGTGTGACCCAGCACATTCCAAGCGGTGATGGCTAAGAGGAGAGACTCCCTCTACTGGAGAAAAGGAGGGAAGAATACAGGTACTCTGTCTTGGTACCATCTTAGCCACAGTAGGGTAGAGCACCAAGCAGGCTCTTGGGGTCCCCAGTCCTAGGCCTTGGCTCCTAGACAGCATTTCTGGGCCTGCCCTGGGCCAAAGGGGAGCCCACTGACCTGAAAGGAGAGTTCTAGGCCTGGCAGCATTCATCACACACTGAATAAAGGGCCCCTGGGCCTTGAGTGAACATTGACAGTAGCCAGGCAGTACTCGCTGCAGGTTGGGAGCAATGGTGGCCACAGGGAGAGACTTCTCTGCCTGTGAAAATGGGAGAGAAGAGCGGGAAGGACCTTGTCTTGTGGCTTGGATGCCAGGTCAGCTGTAGTAGAATAAAGCACCAGGTAGACTCCTAAGGGTTTCCAACTCTAGTCCTTAGCTCTCAGATGGTATCTCTGGACCTGCCCAGGGCTGGGGGAAACTCACTGCCCTAAAGGGAAGGAAAGAAGCCTGGCTGTCTGTGTCACCTGCTGATTGTAGAGTCATAGGGCATTGAGCAAACTAGGCAGTAGCCAGTCAGTGGTTACCATGGGCTTTGTGTGAGTACTGTGCTGGCTTCAGGTCTGACCCAGCACAATCCCAGTGGTGGTGACCAGAGGGATGCTTGTGTCACTCCTCCCCAAGCTACAGGCAGCTCTGCATGCAGAGAGTAGCTCCATTTATTTGGAAGAAAGTAAGGGAAGAGAACAAGAGTGTCTTCCTAATAATCCAGAGAATTCTTCTGGATCTTCTCCAAGACCACCAAGGCAGTACCCCTACAAGTCTGCAAGAGCCTCAGCATGACTGGGCTTGAGGTGCCCCCTAATGAAGATATGGCAGCAATGACTGAAAACTTAAATTGTAACACCCAAGTCCCTTCGAATACCTGAAAGACCTTCCCAAGAAGGACAGGCACAAACAAGCCCAGACTGTGAACACTACAATAAATACTTAATTCTTCAGTGCCCAGACACTGATAAACATCCACAAGCATCAAGACCATCCATGAAAACATGACCTCACCAAACTAAATAAGGCACCAGGGACCAATCCTGGATAGACAGAGGTATATGACGTTTCAGAAAAAGAATTCATAATAGCTGTTTTGAAGAAACTCAAAGAAAATTGAAATAACACAGAGAAGGAATTCAGAATCCTATCATAAATTTAGCAGAGATTGAAATAATTAAAAAGTCAAGCAGAAATTTTGGAGCTGAAAAAGCAATTGACATAGTGAATAATGCACTGGAGTCTCTTACCGGCAGAATTGACCAAGCAGAAGAAAGAAGTAGTGAGCTTGATGACAGGCTATTAGCATACACACAGTCAGAGGAGACGAAATAGAAAAGAACTTAGCACACCTATAAGATCTAGAAAATAGCCTCAAATGGTCAAATCTAAGAGGTAGTGACCTTAAAGAGGAGATAGAGAGAGTGAGATTAGAGTAGAAAGTTTATTCAAAAGGATAATAAGAGAAAACTTTCCAAACCTATATAAAGATACCAATATTCAAATACAAGAAGGTTATAGAACACAAAATAGATTTAACTAAATAATGTCTCAAGGCATTTAATAATCAAACTCCTAAAGTTCAAGGATAAAGAAAGGATCCTAAAAGCAGCATGATAAAAGAAACAAATAACATAAAATGCAGCTCCAATCCATCTCGAAGCAGACTTTTCAGTGGAGACTTTACAGCTTTACAGACCAGAAGAGGATGGCATGATATACTTCAAATGCTGAAGAAAAAAGCGTTTATCCTAAAATAGCGTATGCAGTGAAAATATCCTTCAAACATGAAGGAGAAATAAAGGCTTTCCCAGACAAAAAAAAGTAATAGTAAATACACAGAAAAACACAGAATCTCATGACATGTCATAGTGAGAAGCTGCAAAACTCACTGGTAACAGTAAATACACAGAAAAACACAGAATCTCATAATATGTTATAGTGAGAAGCTGCAAAACTCACTGGTAATAGTAAATCCACAGAAAAACACAGAATCTCATGACATGTCATAGTGAAAAGCTGCAAAACTCACTGGTAATAGTAAATACACAGAAAAACACAGAATCTCATAACACGTCATAGTGAGAAGGTGCAAAACTCACTGGTAATAGTAAATACAAAACTCACTGGTAATAATAAATCCACAGAAAAACACAGAATGTCATAACACGTCATAGTGAGAAGGTGCAAAACTCACTGGTAATAGTAAATCCATACAAAAACACAGAATCTCGTAACATGCCATAGTGAAAAGCTGCAAAACTCACTGTTAATAGTAAATACACAGAAAAACACAGAATCTCATAACACGTCATAGTGAGAAGGTGAAAAACTCACTGGTAATAATAAATACAAAATTTGCTGGCAATAGTAAACACACAGAAAAACACAGAATCTCATAACACGTCATAGTGAGAAGGCGCAAAACTCACTGGTAATAATAAATACAAAACTTGCTGGCAATAGTAAACACATAGAAAAACACAGAATCTCATAACACGTCATAGTAAGAAGGTGCAAAACTCACTGGTAATAGTAAATACACAGAAAAACACAGAATGTCATAACACGTCATAGTGAGAAGGTGCAAAACTCACTGGTAATAGTAAATCGACACAATACCACAGAATCTCATAACATGTCATACTGAGAAGCTGCAAAACTCACTGTTAATAGTAAATACACAGAAAAAACACAGAATCTCATAACACATCATAGTGAGAAGGTGCAAAACTCACTGGTAATAGTAAATCCACAGAAAAACACAGAATCTCATAACACGTCAGAGTGAGAAGCTGCAAAACTCATTGGTAATAGTAAATACACAGAAAAACACAGAATCTCATAACACATCATAGTGAGAAGGTGCAAAACTCACTGGTAATAGTAAATCCACACAAAAACACAGAATCTCGTAACATGCCATAGTGAAAAGCTGCAAAACTCACTGTTAATAGTAAATACACAGAAAAACACAGAATCTCATAACACGTCATAGTGAGAAGGTGCAAAACTCACTGGTAATAATAAATACAAAACTTGCTGGCAATAGTAAACACACAGAAAAACACAGAATCTCATAACACGTCATAGTGAGAAGGTGCAAAACTCACTAGTAATAATAAATACAAAACTCACTGGTAATAGTAAATACACAGAAAAACACAGAATGTCATAACACGTCAGAGTGAGAAGGTGCAAAACTCACTGGTAATAGTAAATACACAGAGAAACACAGAATGTCACAACACGTCATAGTGAGAAGATGCAAAACTCACTGGTAATAGTAAATCCACAGAAAAACACAGAATCTCAACACGTCATGGTGAGAAGCTGCAAAACTCACTGGTAATAGTAAATACGCAGAAAAACACAGAATCTCATAACACATAATAGTGATGGGGAAACTACTCATACCTTGAGTAGAAGGACTAAAAGATGAACCGACTAAAATAATAACTATAACAACTTTTCAAAACTTAGATAGTCCAACAAGACACAAAAAAAAACAATAAAAAATTTACAAGCAGGGGGACAAAGTTAAAGTGTAGGGTTTTTATTAGTCTTATCTTTGTTTGTTGGTTAGATTGGCTGTTTCTACAACCAATGTTAAGTTGTCATCCGTTTAAAATAATGGGTTATAGCGAATTATCTGCAAGCCTCATGATAATCTCAAATCAAAAAATATACAATGGATACAAAAAGACACACAAAAAGCAAGAAATTAAAACACACTACCAGAGAAAATCACCTTAAAAAGAACACAGGAAGGAAAAAATGAAGGAAAGGAAGACCAGAAAACAAATAATAAAATAGCAGGAGTAAGTCCTTACTTATCAATAATAATATTGAATATAAATGGTCTAAATTCACCCATTGAAAGGCACATGGTGGTGAATGGACTAAGAAACCAAGACTCAATGATCTGTTGCCTTCAAGAAACACACTTCACCTATAAAGAAACACACTACTGAAAATAAAGAGATGGAAAAAGATATTCCATGCAAATGGAAATCAAAAAAGAACAGGAATAGCTATGTATACATCAGACAAAATAAATTTCAAGACTAAAACTATAAAAAGAGACAAAGAAGGTCATTATGTAATGACAAAGGAGTCAATTCAGCAAGAGGATATAACAATTGTAAATATAGCTAAGGTGGGCGGATCACAAGGTCAGGAGACCGAGGCCATTCTGACTAACATGGTGAAACCCTGTCTCTACTAAAACATAGAAAAAATTAGCTGGGTGTGGCGGCGGGTGCCTGTAGTCCCAGCTACTCAGGAGGCTGAGGCAAGAGAATGGCATGAACCCAGGAGGCAGAGCTTGCAGTGAGCAGAGCTCACACCACTGCACTCCAGCCTGGGTGACAGAACAAGACCCCATCTCAGAAAAAAAAAAAATTGTAAATATATATGCACCTGAAACTGGAGCACGTAGATACATAAAGCAAATATTATTAGAGCTAAAGAGAGAGATAAACCCAAATACAATAATAGCTGGGACCTCAGCACCCCGTTTTCAGCATCAGACAGCATCTAGACAGAAAATCAAAAAAGGAACATCAGACTTAATCTGCACTATAAGCCAAATGGATCTAATAGTTATTTACAGAACATTTCACCCAAGAGCTGCAGAACACACATTCTTCTCTTCAGCACATGAATCATTCTCAAGGATACAGGATATGTTAGGCCACAAAATGAGTCTCAAAAAAATTTTTTAATGAAATTATATCAAGTAACTTTTCTGATGACAATAGAATAAAACTAGAAATCAATAACAGGAGGAATTTTGGAAATTATACAAACACATAGAAATTAAATATCTGC
This sequence comes from Hylobates moloch, assembly GCF_009828535.3. Classification (NCBI taxonomy): domain Eukaryota; kingdom Metazoa; phylum Chordata; class Mammalia; order Primates; family Hylobatidae; genus Hylobates; species Hylobates moloch. Next base: position 126,226,839 of record NW_026652283.1, read on the forward strand.
CTGAATGACCAGTGGGTCAATGAAAAAATTAAGAAGAAAACTGAAAAATATCTTGAAGCAAATAATAATGGAAACAAAACATACCAAAACCTGTGGGATACAACAAAAGCAGTACTAAGAGGAAAGTGTATAGCTATAAGCACCTATGTCAAAAAAGTAGAAAAACCTCAAATAAACAACCTCACGATGCATCTTAAAGGACTAGAAAAGCAAAAGCAAATCAAACTCAAAATTAATAGAAGAAAAGAAATATCAGAGCAGAAACACATGAAATTGAAATGAAGAAAACAATGCAAAACATGAACAAAATGAAACTTTTTTTACTTGCAAAGATAAAATCTACAAACCTTTGGCCAGACTGAGAAAAAAGTAAAGAAGACCCAAATAAATAAAATCAGAGATGAAAAAAGAGACTTTTCAGCTAATACTGCAGAAATTCAAAAGGTCTTTAGAGGCTACTATGAGCAACTATAGGCCAATAAATCGGAAAAGCTAGAAGAAATGGGTAAACTCCTAGACATATACAACTTACCAAGATTGAATCATGAAGAAATCCAAAACGCAACAGAGCAATAACAAGTAATAAGACTGAAGCCATAATAAAAAGTCCCAGCAAAGAAAAGCCCGGGACCCTGACTCAACCTCCCAAGCAGCTGGGATTACAGTTGCCCACCACCATGCCTGGCTAAGTTTTGTATTTTTAGTAGAAACGAGGTTTCACCATGTTGGCGAGGCTGGTCTCAAACTCCTGACTTCCCCACTCTTCGACCTCCCAAATGGCTTTACTGCAGAATATTACCAAACATTTAACAAAGAACTGATACCAATCTTCCTCAAACTATTCCAAAAATTAGAGGAGGAGGGAAAACTTCCAAACTCATTCTACAAGGCCAGTATTGCCCTGATACCAAAACCAGACAAAGACACATCAAAAAAATAAACTACAGGCCAGTGTCCCCAGTGAACACTGATGCAAAAATCCTCAACAAAATACTAGCAAGCCAAACTGAATAATATATTAAAAAGACATTCAACATGACTAAGGGGGATTTATCCCAGGGATGTAGGATGGTTTGTGATAGGCAAATCAATCAATGTGATACATCATTCAACAGAATGAAAGGCAAAAACCATACGATCGTTTCAAATGATGCTTGAAAAGCATTTGATAAAATTCAACATCCTTCGTAACAACTCTCAAAAAACTGGGTATAGATGGAAAATATCTCAACACAATAAAACCATAGATGACAGACACACAGCTAGTATGTGGAAAAATATACTGAATGTGGAAAAACTGGAAGCCTTTCTCTGAAGATCTGGAACACGACAAAGATGCCCCAAATTTCTTTTTTTTTTTTAAATGGAGTCTCACTCTGTTACCCAGGCTGGAGTACAATGGTGCAATCTCAGCTTACTGCAACCTCTGCCTCCTGGGTTCAAATAATTCTCCTGTCTCAACCTCCCAAGTAGCTGGGATTACAGTTGCCCACCACCATGCCTGGCTAAGTTTTGTATTTTTAGTAGAAATGGGGTTTCGCCATGTTGGCCAGGCTGGTCTCGAACTCCTGACCTCAAATGATCTAACCTCTTCGACCTCCCAAAGTGCTGGAATTACAGTCATAAGCCACCACACCTGGCCAAGGATGCCCACTTTCACATTATTCAACATACTACTGGAAGTCCTAGCTAGAACAATCCAAAAAGAGAAAGAAATAAAGGACATCCAAACTGGAACGAAAGAAGTCAAATTCTCATTGTTTGCAGATGATATGATCTTACAATTGAGCTCTGGCAATGCTGCAGCAGATCCATGTCATTACACATTTGTCCAACCCCATGGAACTCACAACACCAAGAGTGAGCCCTTATGTAAACTGTGTACTCTGGCTGGTGATGAACTGTAGGTTCATTGATGTAAAAACGCCCCACTCTAGCGAGGGTGTTCACAGTGGGGTTTACGCTACATGTGTTGGGGCCAGGCGACTTTGGGGAACTCTGAACTTTCCTCTTAATTTAGCTGTGAGCCTAAAACTCATCTGAAAAATAAAATCTTCTTTAGCTCATGATCAAAGAATGCTAAAAAGAATTTCATGTTTTATGATTTGCAGTTAATATCATAATACTATTATCAACCTCCTGCCCTTAAGACTTTACCAAGCACAAAACTGGATGCCGAAAATAAACACTGCTCTGCGTTCCGGACCCACAGCTGCCATTTTCCTTCCCTCTCCTCCTGTCACTGGCTCATCTAGGGACAACCTACTGTGTGCCTGTGGCCACCGCATTTCTGCTCTTAATCATCTGCTTTGTGAGCCTAGAAATGACAGTCATGCATGTGAGAATGATACTTAGATTACAAACAAGGATGACGTGAGAACACAGGATGTTTGGGTGGCTTCTTGGAGTTGGGGACATCTGTTCTAGCAGCTAGAGGCTTGCTTCTCTGTGTCCTTACAGGCTCCTGGCTGCGAGTAAGTATTAGAGGACTCCCCTCCGCTTTATTTTACTGTGAGCTCATCACCTGTCACTCTCCGTAAGCGTCTTAAGCATGGGTGTCCCACTTTACAGAGTCATAAATCCTCTCACGGTGATTCACACAGGGACCTCACCTCAAGTACATTTTGAACTAGAAAGCTGAATTTGTGACAGGCAAAGTTACAAGAAGGAGATTTCAGCCAGATTTTTTTTTTTTTTTTTTTTTGAGACAAGAGTCTCACTCTGTAGCCCAGGCTGGAGTGCAGTGGTGCAATGTCAACTCACTGCAACCTCCACCTCCCAGGTTCAAGTGATTCTCCTGCCTCAGCCCCCTGAGTAGCTGGGATTATAGGTGCGCACTTGCACCTGTCAGGGTGGGCCGCTAAGGTCCTCAGGTGCTACGGAGTCTCTGCTTTCTCAGCCCACTGTGGCTGGATCAGGCCATTCACATTGCAGTTCCTGGGAACTGTTTGGGATTCTCTTACTATAAGAGGGTTTGTTTTCAATGCCTAAATGCCTTCTTTTATCCTACACGGGATTTGTGACAAGCCACAGTCTCATCGGGGTGATCCAAGTTAATAGCCACAAGTATCTTTGCCAGGAGAGTGTGTGGACAGGACACCAACCACCTGGCGAGCTCCACACTGAGAGTGATCCGAACCATGCTTAGATCCAGCCTGCTGGGAGGTCCTACAATTGTGTTTTTAACAGCATGGCAATGCGAGCACTCGCCTCTGAATTCCCTGTTAAAATGCACATCTCTGGCTGCATCCAGGATATAGTACATGAGAATCTCTCATGTCAGGACATAGAATCCCTGTGTTTAAGGAGTAGCTGCAGCGACTCCTCTGGGCCCAGAGGCTGGACGCTGCCATGGCTGTCTACACACAGCCCTCTCATTAGCACTCTGGGGACTGCTCTGATTCAGATTTTAGGAATATGAAAGAATGTTGATGAGAATTAGTGGCATATCCCAGACTATACAAACAGCATAAAACAGAGCTGCAATAATGAACTGTGACCGACCGCCAGCGTTTTATCTACTGAGTCACAACCATCACTGAGGACCGTGCCATGGGGATTGATGACTGAGGCTCCACGACCCATTCCCGCCCTCCGGAGCTCTCAGGTGTGGGGATTGATGACCCAGCCTCCACGACCCATTCCCGCCCTCCGGAGCTCTCAGGTGTGGGGATTGATGACTGAGCCTCCACGACCCATTCCCGCCCTCCAGAGCTCTCAGGGAGCAGGCCTGGATGATGAATTCATCGGCCCGCGGCTGTGTACTTTCAACGTTCAGTTTCTGCTGCTGAAGCGTTTGGAGGCATCTTTAGGGCCTAAGAACACATTCTAAGGTGTTTGCCACACAGCGTGGCCCACCAGCAGGAGGGCCGTATCACTGTGTCAAGACCCTAGCGTGGCATGGTACACGGTGACGCCAGCAAGATGGGCTTTGAAGGGAGGGCCTTAAGATGCCTCCTTCACGACCTCTGAGGAACTGAGCACAGTGAGCTCTTCTGTGCACAAATAGGTTTAATTGGGCTGGGCACAGGGCTCATGCCTGTAATTCTGGTACTTTGGGAGGCCGAAGCAGGCAGATCACTTGAGGTCAGGAGTTCCAGACCAGCCTGGCCAACATGCTGAAACGCCATCTCTACCAAAACTACAAAAATCACCCAGGCATGATTGTGTGCCCCTGTAATCTAAGCTACTCGCAAGGCTGAGGCAGAGAATAGCTTGAACCCAGGAGGCGGAGGTTGTAGTGAGCCAAGACTGCACCAGTGCACTCCAGCCTGAGTGACGGAGTAAGACCCTGTCTAAAAAAAAAGTGGGCATTGGGGGGAGACAAATAGCTTTAATTTCATTTGTCTGAAGAGGTGAAAGTCCCCCTTTCTCACTGAGCAAGAATATTGGGCTTCTGCAAATTGTTCTCACTTTCTTTTGCCTCAATTTATAAGATTCATCGCCTCAGTCTAAAAGGCCCATGTGTTTCCTGGTGCTATATCAGGTTTAAAATATTCAAAATACTCAGCTAAGAAAACCATTCTAATTTATTATAAAAATCCTAAAGCTCAGCAGGGGAAAATGTTGACGCCATACGAAAGTTCAAACAATTCTATTTCCACAGAAGAAAATGCTATGAGAAAAACTAAGATAACTTCAGGTTGGAGACCTTCTGTCTCCACTCTTTGCTTAGGAATATACTTTTAGCAACATTCCTTTTTGTCCCCCATGAAAAATAAAGATTTTAAGAGGAAAAATAATTTTTTCAAGACCCCTCAAAAATGAACAATAACACTTGGTTCTGGCTCGAGTACAAATTGTGTATAGAAATGTTTGGCCAGCTGCAGGGGCGCACACCCTAATCCCAGTACTTTGGGAGGCTGAGGCAGGAAGACAGCTCAGGGCCAGGAGTCTGACATCAGCCTGGGCAACATAGTGAGACCCCGTCGCTACCAAAACTAAAAGCATTAGCTGACCATGGTGGCGTGCACCTGTGGTCCCAGCTACTCAGGAGGCTGAGGCGGAAGGATCACTTGAGCCCAGGAGTTGCAGGCTGCAATGAGCTGAGAGTGCAGCACTGCCCTCCAGCCTGGGCGACAGGGAGACCTCATCACAAAAAAACCACACAAAAAAGAAAAAAGAAAAATGTTTGTGTCTACAGTTTTTCAACTCAAAGCTTTCCTTGGTAGGAAGCGAGGTGAGAGAGGAGGAGGAGGTCTTGGGGTCAGAGGAAGAGAGAAGCCCAGGTGGCCCGATGGCTGGGCGTCGTCATGGCCACTGCCTTATCTGCTCTGAGAGCGGGGTGGTGGTGCCATTCAGGAGCACCAGGTCTTACCGTAGTGTTCAAGCGGCCCACGCCCCAAGCACACGGGACGGGAAGGAGCGTCTTCCTCCCGCATCCTGGCTGCGCCTTTCATCGGCTCCAGATTGCTTTCTTCCCCGGCTGTCTCAATGCAGACTCCACGACTGTGTGAGGCCCCTCTGTCCTTTTCCATTGCGGGTGCGGGACTTGAGGCTGCCCCTGCTGTGCTGAGCTGAGTTCGAGGCCCACACTTGGCCCTTGGGGTCGACACTGGAGACGCTGGAGGCTACAGGGTCTTGAAGACCCTAGTGGTTAAATACCGGGTCTTGCCTGGTATTTAACATTCTAATCTGACCTCAGCCCACTCTGAGGGCAGAGAGTGATCTCTAAGCTCCAGTGGCTCGGAAACATGCAAAGGCACCTACCTCTGTGCTCCCCCAGGACATGGAGTGGCCACGAGAGGACAGGTGCATCCCCGGGGAACATGGTTCCAGGCCTGCTTCCATTGGGAGAAAGTTTCCGAGCCTCCTGGTCCTGGCCGCTCTGCAGCTCCTACCTCACCCCTTCTCTCCAGGGGAGAAGCATAGGGAGCAGCCCCTCCCTCACATGTGGGCTCTCCCATGGGACCTGCCCCCCAGGAGCAGGGCTCTGTGCTCACTCACAGGGAGTTCTGGGAGCTGCATCCTCCAGGAGTCCTGGTGCCCTGACACCCTGTGAGGGGTGGGGGCTGAGTGCATCTGACCCCCTGGGGTGGGGGGTGAGCTTATCTGACCCCCTGGGGTGGTGGGACGTGTGCAGTGACTTGGGTGGCCTTCACAAGCTCACGTGGCAACAAACCCAGCACCACTCTCTGGCACAGCCCCTGCGGGTGAGGCCGTGGCTGTTGAGTCCCATCTGCCTGGCTGCTGAGCCATTTCTCAGTTCATTCTCACCTGGGGGGTGGGCGGGAGGACATGATCTACAGTAGTTACCCCAAGCCCCACTGCACCTGGGAAATTTCATGGAGGAGGTGCTGCTGGTAGAAGGGAAGGGGGCCCTGAGAAAGATGCGGGATGGCCCTAATGCTTTTCCCTGCCCGCCCCGGTACCTCCTGACCCACTCCAGAGGCAGGGGACTGTGCCTGGCAGTCCTACTGACCATCTCTTTCATTTTCTGTATTCTGTCATGTTTTGGCATCTTACAGAGCTTGCTGGCCTGGCCAGGGACAGGCTGTCCTCCTCAGTCAGCCCATTCTTAGAAATGGGAAGGGCTTGGCCGGGAGCTCATGTCCAGACCAACGGGCCGGAGTCCACACCCCCAACCCCTTCTCAGCTACTCTCACACACAAGCCCTGCCCTGTACCACCCCTGGGCCCAGTACCAGGCAACTGGAGACCACCATGATAGCACAAAGCCCACTGGAAGGACGCAAACCAGTGCAGTGAAGCGGTTCCCCCAACCTGCCTTCCCCGGGAACCACAGTTTAGGCACTGGCCTCGGCTTCCACGTGCTCCTGTGCCACCCATCCTGGTGTTCCCGAGGCCCTGTGTGGTGTGCCGTGATCCCCCGCTGGGACCTGTGAGCGGACCGAGGAATCCAGGGCACCTGGGAGTGGGAACGGACACCCCACCTTAAAACCTCTGTGCGGGGGGAGCTTCAGGAGCCAGCTAGGGCAGTTCCTCACTTAATGGGCGGGAGGTGTCAGCCCTGGGTCCCGCAGGCAGAGCTACGATCCCTGATTCACAAGAGAAAACGCTGCATCTGACGCTCACTGTGGAGAAAGAGAAAAGCAATCCGGGCACATCAGGAGCACTGGCACTTTCTGCATCATTTATTTCATCTAGGCATGAACTGACATACAAGGCTCTGCACTATTTACGCCCAGGATTTTAAAACTCAAGCATTAATAAATACATTAACTACACAGATCACAACAGCTGACCTGAACTTGGCCTTCAACAGGTGTAGTTTACCTTTAATAAATGGTACCATTTGAGAATCGCTTAGAGCTTGAACAGGCTTTGGAGGAGCTTTGATCTCACTTGAGAACCCGTCTCCTGTTTCACACGCGTTCCATCCAAATCCATTCACTTGGCGTGTCTGAAGCACCTGCCAGCCCAGTGTCTGTGCCGGGTGCCTGAAGGCTGCACAGTCCAGGCTTCCTCCCGGATATAGAAAACGTGGAAATGATGGGGCCAATGAAAGAAATTCAAGACAACGGAAACAATTGCAGATTTCCATTTTCAGCTCGTGTTTTCTTATGAACAATAACATTGCAGAAGGGGAAGTATCAGAAAGTTGATTGATTTTTAATCCAAAAATAGAACTTTTTGTAAGCTAGGAAAGCATCTAAAATTAACAAGAATACAAAAATGCACTTTTGTTTACATTTGTTCTTTTTAGGTCTTACAAGAGATTATGTCTTGAATTTATCTTGACTTCAGGGAAAGACAAAAGAACGTTGAAAACACCCTATTTCCAAATCGTTTACAGGAAGTTACCTAAGAGACTGACAGATTCAACAGTTGCTACCAGAATTACTGAAGTGACACCAGAAATTAGCAGAAACAGAGCAGATGATTTACTTATTTGTAGCCAAACTGATAGAGTCACGAGTTTTAGTTAAGCAGCCAAAGAATTTCCACAACATTCATTTTCTTACAGGAGAAGTCGGTGCCTCCACAGACTCAGAAACCAAATCCTGAAGTTCCAAATCCAGCTCTACAAAGCTGCAGGAAGCAGTGCGGAGTGGAGGGCTGTTTCCAAGACGGAGAATAAAACGGGAAGGAAAAGGAGCAAGGCTCAAGCTCATTCCTCTGCATCCCAAATGAACCTTGACTGGCAATACAGAAGGGATTGCTGTCAACTAAGCAAAAGGTCAGGCTTCCATGCATAACATTTTCCCCAAAAGACACCACTGCCTTTTCAGACATTTGGAAAGGCCTCTGCGTATGGGTTAATTTCATGAGTCAGACATTTGGAAATGCCCCGGCATATGGGTTAATTTCATGAGTGTGGATAGCTGTCATGAAGGCACTAGCCTCATCTAACTATTTTAATGGGTGGATGGCCAGGAATATTTTTGCGCCAACCTTTTTCCTACACAGTGTTGGAGGCAGACTTAGAACACCGCTTTGAATTGGAAAAGATCCTACCTGGCGCAACAGCCGTTGCCAGGCAGTCTCAACAATGCTTCTGCCCTCCCTGCAGCAGTCACACCTTGCAGGGTGTGGCTTTTCTCTGTTTCATGCATGCAAACCCTAGCGGCTCCACACCCAGGGACTGGCCCCCAAAAAGCAAAAACGCTGCTCATGGTGTGGCAGGTCCTCTCGTATGTATTTTTATGTGATACCACTATTTAGAAATGTGGTGTATACTATTCTACATATTTCCACAATAGGTTGGCTGGACATCCTTTAATGGTTGGTATTAATTCCTCCTATTCTTTATGTTTCTTAGTGCATTTTGTTGTGAAGTGACAGGGAGTACCTGGGCTTTGCTGCCGGGCCCCACAGGAAGCTGTGCTACATCTAGTGTGGGCATTCCTTCACTAAATGAAACGCTGGAAAGCCACAGGAACCGCATGTGACTGTGCAACCGCCCCCACCCAACATCCATCACTTCTCATATCCTCTTCAGGGGACGGTGTTACTCTGGAAGCCTAATTTCAGTATTTCATTTTCAAACAATAAACATTACAGGAATGATTTCACAAGTAAAATCACAGTGATAATAGCATATGAGTTTGATATTTAAGGACTGAAAATAATAGCCTGGTCCTGGTTCCATTTCATATAAAAATTTCTACCGTTAATAAAATTCTAGAGGAAAAGGCAGGACAGCATGAATGGTACATTGCTTAAAATGCACATTATTTGTTTCCTTTTGCTGTAAATACTGTTTCTACAACCATTTCTCCAGTATACTCCTATAAAAGGCCAATCAAGTCAGACGATAGGAAGTCTGTTTTTCTTTCCCAAGATGATTAACCAAGTTGCCAATCTATCCCCTCAGTTCATGAGTTACCATGGGCAAGCAGACACGTCCCCAGAACCTACCCTAAACCAGATCATAAATTCCAGACCCCGAGTCATGCATAAGGTTCAAGCTGATCACTTCTAAACACACTTAACTGAGACCTCTCATAACCACAGACTCTTTAAAAGCATAACCTATTTTTCAATTACCCACTGATTTCTACAGAGATGGCAGTTCCCATTACCGGATTAACAAACAAATAATATTAACGTAGGCATGATTTCAACTAGTTACGTTCCAGTAACTTTTCCTCTTACAGTAAGAAAGTGGGTTGGATTCGGAGTTCAAATGTTCGCCTCTATTTGTGAACATGGATCTCATCCTCAAACTCGTAAGTCCTCCGTATACACACTTGAAAAGTAAAATGTTAAATGAGAAACGACCCAACTGATTTGTTTTTAATCCTCATACCCTGTCAATGCAGTGAGCCTCATGTTAATTCTATTAGGGTATTTTGGAATTCAATTCAATACAATTAAGTACATGCAGTTTACTTGCTAATCTATGGTGATAAGCATGTCACTTCCTTGTTATAAATCTATGCCCACTGTCACTCGGCCACACTTTCTTAGAATACTGATTGTAAAAATTAATCTCCCTCATCAGAACTACCCGATCCATATTGAAAACATCATCAACAGTGGGTTGAAAATGTGCCTACACGTTTTTTTTTATAGAACTGTCAAAACAAAATGATTTTCCCCGTGTTTTAGGAATAATATTTTTATCTCGTTCCAGAATATGAAAGCGGCTGGGCATACAGAGTGGGCTATCAAAGATTGCTTTTTAGAGAGACAAGCACCCTGGTAAGTTTTTCCTACTTATGATGTGCTGTTTGGTAACATTTAGCCACTAAAGACTTAAAATTTAAATAATGGTAAATCATCGCTACATCACTTAACATCCTTTAAACTGAAAATATGAAAGCCCCCTCGGTCCAACAGTGAGACGGAGCTGCTCTAGGCATGTGAGTTTGAGTAGCAATGGCGTGGGGAAGGAAATACTTCCAATGCATATTGGACAAGAAACCTTACTGGTAATCAAAGATTTTACCTTTAATGCTTATTAAATTACTCTTTTTGGAGTTGAGCCAACCAAAGCGAGCACATGGTACGAAATTTTCAACTAAATTAGAAAGAGCTTTACTTATCAGTTATAATTTTAAATCTCAAGCCAAAAATAAAAAGTGTGACCCTCTCTGCGTGCTTCCCCTGATAGTTCGCGGCGATCTACTTGAGGGTCCCAGGCTCCTGCGCACAGCCTCGGTGCTCTGCGGGGTTCGGGACACCCCGGGGCCGGCTGCAGGCTGCCTCAGGAACTCCCACTGTACCCTGAGGCTGACCCTTTGGATCCCACAGCCTTCTCTGTGTCCTGTTTGTCAAGGGACCCATCCGCACACCTCCTGGGTCTCAAGGCATCGACCGCCAGAAGCAAAGAGAAGCAAAAGGAAAGCAAAGCGGAAGCGGCTCTGAGAGCGTCCTTAGGCCTCCTTCGAAGCGTCCAAACCACCAGCGTTGCCAGCGACCCTAACTCCCCCCCGTCCTCCTCCGCGGGCCCAAAGGGACCTGGGCCCCGCAGACCCCTGCCGAGGGAGACGCCCGCCGACCCCGCCGGCCTACGCGGCGCCCTGCTCCCCTCGGGGCGGCTTCTCGGGCAGGCTGAGAGCGAACGGAATGAGCACGCCCCGGACGTCCAAGGGGGCGCCCAGCGCCTCGAAGCCGCCGCCCTGGCCTGAGTCGCCGCCGGTCTCGCCGTCCCGGGCGGGCTGGAAGCGCCAGGTGCCCGCGCGGCTCACGCAGTAGATGGCGCCGTCCAGGGCGGCGCAGCGGAAGGGCTGCAGGCCTGTGGGGCCGCCGGAGGGCCGCAGGGGCGCGGCGCAGGGGCTCCACTGCTTGGCCAGGCAGTGGTATCGGGACACGCTGACCCCGCTCAGCCCCGCCGCCTGCGCCTCGCCGCGGCTGCCGCTCAGGTCAAAGCGATAGATGAAGCCGTCGAGAGCCACCATGTCGGCCGAGCGCTCGCGGCTGCTGCTGCACGGGCACTCCTGCCACTCGTCGCGCCGCGGGTCATACTTGAGCAGGCGGTAGAAGAGCGAGCCCCCGGACACGTAGATCTCGCCGTGGCAGGTGGTGGCCTCATGCGCCACGGCGAAGGCGCCCCGGGGCAGGGGCGCCACGGGGGCCCAGCGGTCGGCGCGCGGGTCGTAGCGCTCCACGCTGAGCAGGCACTCGCCGCCCACGGCGTAGAGGTGGCCGTCCAGGGCCAGCAGCCGCAGCTGCGAGCGCGCCTGGCGCAGGGGCCTCACGGCGCTCCAGCTGTCGGTGGCCGGGTTGTAGCAGAAGACCTGGTCGGAAGGGCGCGCGCGGCCGTCGGGGCCCGCGGGCGCCACGCCGCCCGCCACGAAGAGGTAGTTGTAGAGGACGCACAGGCCGCAGCCCCGCGCCGGCGCGCCCTCGGGCAGCCGAGTGAGCTCGCGCCACTCTCCAGCCGCCGCGTGGAAGCAGTAGACGGCCGCGTCCCCGCGCGCGTCCGCGTCCCCCGAGGGGCTCTGAGGCCGGCTGCCCGCGCGCTCCCCCGCCGGCCCGAGCGCCGCGGCCAAGAGGTGGGCGCGTCCGGCGCGGAGGCGGCGGCGCAACAGCAGGTCCCGCTCGGCGCCAGACAGGCGGCCGAACACGGCGGGCTCGCGCAGCACCTCCAGGTAGTGGTCGCTCATGAAGCAGTAGGCGGCGTCGCGCAGCTCGTTCAGCCGCTGCCGCTTGGCCGCGCTCAGGACCTCGTAGCAGTTGGCCAGGCTCAGCTGCGGCCCCACGGCGTCGGTGGCGCGCTGCGCGGCGCCGGGCAGCTGCAGGCGGCGCGCGCCGGCCACCACCTCGGCCACGTTGTCGGGCCGCACGCCCGCCATGCGCCCGCTGTAGGCGTCGGCCAGGAGCAGCCGCAGCGCCGTCAGGCTCACTCCCTGCACCCGCAGCACGTCCCGCGACGCGCGCGCGCGGAAGTAGTCGCTGCGCGCCGCCAGCACCGCCTTGTGCGCGCGCAGCCGGCGCCCCGAAACCTCCAGCACCAGGTCCGGCTCCCCGTACACCGCCCCGAACCCCGGGGGCACGGGCGCGGGCTCTCCGGGCTCCTCGGGGGACGCGGGGTCCTCAAGCCAAACGCGCGGTTCGGGGGACGGCGCCGCTGGCTCTTGCGGGCACGCGCGCTCCTCGGGGGACGCGAGCTCCTCCGGAGACGCGGCGCCCGCGCTGCCGGCCTCCCACTGCCGCTCCACCACCCGCGGGCCACCGCTGGAGGGCGGGGAGGTGGCCGCGCTTTCCGCCGCTGAGGCGAGGGACTGCGGCGGGGACTCTTCCCCGGAGCTGAAGCACAGGGACGCGCCGAGACTGCAGGGTGTCTGCGCCGGGGACGCGGCGCCCTCGCTCTCGCCCTCCCCCGCAGCCCCGGGCTCAGTCCCTGGGTAGAGGACGCAGGGGGCCACCGCGTGCTCCATGGCCGGGCTGTGCTGCGCCCCCGCGCCCCCGGTTCCGCAGCCTGCAGGTCTGGCCAAGGTCGAGCGTTACTCCGGGGTTTCCAGCCTCACAGCTTTTCCTGGCACGCGATCAGATTTCACTTCTGTGTGTCCACGCTTTTGTGTTGTGTGTGTGAAGGGGGAATCTCACGCTGCTCCCCCGCCTTGCCTTTCCCCTCTACTCTCCAGCGAGGAGGGGTGTGTCCCACTCTTGCTGAACTTCTGAACCCCAGCCACTTTAAATCTGCCCAGAAAGTCTTGGTGAATGGATCTCCAGCTCGCGCAAGACCGTGTCAGCCAACATCCAGCACTGACTGGAGCTGCAGTTGACTGCGGTTGTTTCTGCAGCTTGGGTGACCAGGTGTCTCTCTCTGCAGCCTGAGTGACTAGCTGTCCCTCTTTGCAACGCTGGCTGATCGGGTGTCTCTCTGCAGTACCGGATAACCAGGTATCGGGTGCGCCCTCGCCCTCAGGAGTCCATGTTCACCCAGTCACTTAACATTCTGTCATATCACCGCGCCCCCAGGACACAGAAAGCTGAGACCGGCTGTGGCCCCCAACTTCAGAGCCTTGATTTAACCCCATGTCTTGAAAAGAGTCCTGTTGTGGGCTCTCCTTCTCTGTGGCTCCCACTTGTGGCTACAAAACTGCAAGGTCACGGGGAGGACACTGGTCCTGTGTGCTGGTCTCAGGAGCTCTCCCCGTGTGTCGGCATCCACATCTCCTTATATACGGGGTCATCTGTAATTCACTGCCAGGGGGATGTTAGGAGAAGCCGCTGTGCTCCTGGAGGCCGTCCTCGCTCACGGGGCAGGACCCTTCCTCTGCAGCTTCCTTTGCTGGGATATCAGGTGTTTCCGCGTTCCCTCACCATACTCTTGTTCCTGTTTATAGGACAAAAAGAGAGGATATTTGTGCGTTTTTCAGTAAGGTTATTTCATGTCAGCGGAGTCGACCACCCTTCCCTCTCCAACGTTCAGATTATAGAATTCAGTTTTGGTTGTAAAGGGGTTGTGATTTCTCTCTGCTGGAGAGTTTGATGAATAGGACATGCAGAATTATTTAGGAATTTTTTAAAGTACCCTCTCGATATTCCTCTCCTGATTTTGAGGACTCAGCAGAGTCCAGTTCAAGCAATTGGCACCACCAAACATTAAGGCCTGACATGCATTGGTTGAACCATATGAAGTCGCTAGTTCTGTAGGTCAAAAGCAGTCGAGTATCAACAATTAAGTGTTTTCAACATAAAAAGTGTAAGTAGCATCAAGAACTTTTAGTGAGAAAGCATGACTGGATTGTGTGATTTTATTAATTTATTAACAGATCACAAGTTTTCTTTGAGTGTTTCCCAGTTAATTATTTCAAATTCGGTTACAACTATTTGTAGAAAGGCATTAGGATGCTTCTCTGGAATCAGCTTCAGCCACAGCATGAATTCAGGACCCCAAATGGCACCAACTCCTAAATCTCTTTAAACTCTTAGAATTACAACCCTGAAAAGCCTCAGAGAAGCAATTATCCAAACAGCCTAAATGCAGCAAAAGGAAAGTCAAAGCGGAAAGACTGAATGAAGTATGTGGAAGGCAGATATGAGTGCCGGCAGACGCATTATAGAATACAATCGAATATCTTTCTTAAATTGGCAAACGCTTCACGGACACTCCCTAACATACTGGGAAGAAACTTAGAGTCTTAGAGTCCACATAAGCCAACTTCATTCTGGCTTTCTAAAGAAAAGAATGTGGACAACACAACCGTCCAAAACATGACCAGGCTTACCTTTATACAGAATTCGTGTTCAGCTCTCAAGTGAGATGGGTAAAATGATACTTAACCCCCAGCATCTTCTGATGTTCTACTTATTATGTGCAATAGCATTACCTGGTTACTATAAATGCCCTGCTCTTCCTGTCACTCTGTCCCTGAAAAGGCTTTCCCAGTATTCTCGGAAATAAAAGTGTCTTCAAGTTGGAAACTCCAGACGTTTGACTCTCCCTGTCTCTTTCTCTCCCTCCCTCTGTCTGCCAGATATCTTTCACAATAAAATGTTGGCACACTCCCTATGTGCACAGAATTGTCATAAGATGCCTGGGGAATGTAATATTAAGAAGGTTTTTGAGAACCCTGAAGCTCTGATACCCGGGGTAGGTCACAGACAATAGCTGAGCAGGACACAAGGGTCCCTTGTGTTCACCCAGCCATGCCCACACTGACAGGTGCTCACCCCAGGCCCCCATCCTGCTGTCCAGTGGTGCCCAGTCCAGGGCCAGGGAAAGGACCACAATATAAGGGTGACCCAAACTGGAAAAGCTGTGAAGCTGCATCAGTGAAGGGCACCAGCCCTGAAGACTGCAGAGTCTTTCCAGCCAGCTGAGTCATGCAAAGGAGAGAGAGAGCAAATCTAAGACAAACTTCTCTATCAGATCAGAAATACACACGAACCTCATGTCTGAAATAAAATCTGAGAACTGGCTGTCTCAGTTGCCTTATTCGTTTAACACTGTTTCTGTAAGGTACAGAAGACATAGCCCCTAGAAATCCAATGTAGTAAACTTTCTTCTTGGCCTAGAAAGGGGTCTCAGAGCTCCCTAGTTCTTTCTCTGGCTGGACTGTCCTGCAATGTACAGGAACCTCCATCTTGAGAGTCATATTTATTTATTTATTTATTTATTTATTTATTTATTTATTTATTTTTTGAGACGGAGTCTCGCTCTATCGCCCAGGCTGGAGTGCAGTGGCGCAATCTCGGCTCACTGCAAGCTCCGCCACCCGGGTTCACGCCATTCTCCTGCCTCAGCCTCTCCGAGTAGCTGGGACTACAGGCGCCTGCCACCACGCCCGGCTAATTTTTTGTATTTTTAGTAGAGACGGGGTTTCACTGTGGTCTCGATCTCCTGACCTCGTGATCCGCCCGCCTCGGCCTCCCAAAGTGCTGGGATTACAAGCGTGAGCCACCGCACCCGGCCGAGAGTCATCTTTATGTAATTAATCATTATAGACTGAAGGGAAGTCATGCAATCAGTCAAATGCATTTTAAAAGCTTAAATTTGGAACTGTGCCCTGCAAAGTCCTATGAAATCAGTTCAAAGCCTGAAAGAGTGTTTGATAAGTATACATTTTGTTATAACTACAGTTAAGCAAGAGGGGCATCTCCATGATGAAACAGACACACCAGAAAGCAGCCCACAGCGCCCCCAGCAGCGAGGGACCTATCTCTGCTGTGCCAACAAGGAAACTGTCTCGCTAGAGGCTGAGTAGCCCTCATCCCAGATGCTTGAGCTCTTCAGGATTTCCCATTTTTTGAATTTTGGAATACTTGCATTTATACTTACATTTCAACTCCCAAAACCCCAAATCTGAAAAGATCCAATGAGCATTATGTCAGCACTCAGAACAGTTCAGATTTTGGAGCATTTTCAGTTTCAAATTTGGGATGTTCAACTCACACCTGGGTTAGAACTGGTTCTTATTCCAGCTGGCCCCAGAAAGAATAAAACTCAATCATCTGAAAAGTCATGATTCAAGCAGTCTTTATGTTACTTTTCCAACACACACATTATTAAATTGTGTCCTTCTGAGGAGCCCCTTCCAGCAGAGGTGGTGGCTCTGTCGTATTCTGTCGTCGCCGCCGTCCCTCTGCGTGCCCTTTGGCTCACATTACAGAGCAAGGTGGCAGAGCCGGGGATCGTCTCAACATGGTACAGCGTCGCACTCTCACTGGGAGGAATCACGAGGCCTCTTAGATACCACTGCATTGAGATCACCTGCCACACAGCCAAAAGCAGGCCAGCAGGTCCCTGTCCACCACCATCAGCGATGTTGTTTCTGACAGCTAAGATCTTCTGCTACGCTGTTGAGTAGCCGCAAGGCTGCATCAGGGGCTCGGGACCCCTCCGCCGCAACCTCTAGGAGGCTCTGGGCAGCCCTTCCAGGAGATGGTGTCACAGCACTAAGCATGCCTGTCCTGCCGCGGATCTCCCTGCGGAATGGACGTGGGGTCAGACACCATGTGGGAAATGAGGTTAAGCAGGATGCCCTTTTCCGTCTCAAATGATGTTGAAAGAAACTCCACATTGAGTTTTGTTTTTTTTTTTTTCCAGAATGACCCATTACTGAAATTTTTACCTTAAAATAGATGGAGAGAAC
Organism: Hylobates moloch; assembly: GCF_009828535.3. NCBI lineage: Eukaryota > Metazoa > Chordata > Mammalia > Primates > Hylobatidae > Hylobates > Hylobates moloch. The sequence goes on from NW_026652283.1 coordinate 126,243,790, forward strand.
GGCCTTTGGGTCTAGCAGTCCTCTGAGGCGTCAGCAACTGCAGTGACTGTTAGGGTCAGATTTTTTTGGACGGGAAGTCAGGGATTTCCAAAGGGATTCCTCCCACCACCACCATTTTGTGGTTGGCTCTAGAATCAGAATTCCACTAAGAGGCTCCCTGAGGAGCGTCCATCCTTGTTACTGTGAAATTACTGAAACTCTCCCACCCCCCATCAGAAGGTTTGGAAGGATTTTTTCCCTGGGTGATCATCAACAAGGGTTTCCTGAGCTCACTTCTGGAGTCACAACCAGGCAACACAGAAAGTCAGCACTGCAGTTTCCATGGAAGGTATGGGGTGGGGGGGGCGCAGGGGAGACAGGGTGTGACCAGTTCCCTCCTTGCTGGTAATTAGGAAATAATTTCCTAAGAACAAGGGCTAATTAAATATAAATAGTATTAATTAAATGTAAATAATAAAATATATGTAGTATTTTCCCCCAGAAGATGTAAGTTTCTTCTGGGCCTTATAAATATCTAAACTTTTCAGTTTCTATACATTTCTTTACAATTAATACAAATTAAAAAATAAGATTTTGTATGATTTCCCCGTGTGGACATTATATATTTAATGTGGATGTTAGGATTTATTCAGAATTAAATATCATGCTCTATTTTAATAATACTGCTTGCTAAAAAGAGTCTTCCTTTCAAATCGTTACAGTCAGCTTAATTTTTTTTTTTAAAGAATGCATTAATTGACTTAGGGAGTTTATGTAAACTTCTGTGGTATCTTTTGCTTCTAAGTCCTTCAGCCGGGCCCGGTGGCTCAAGCCTGTAATCTCAGCACTTTGGGAGGCCGAGGCGGGTGGGTCACCTGAGGTCAGGAGTTCAAGACCAGCTTGGCCAACATGGTGAAACCCCGTCTCTACTAAAAAAGTACAAAATTAGCCGGGCTTGGTGGCACAGGCCTGTAATCTCAGCTACTCAGGAAGCTGAGGCAGGAGAATCACCTGAATCCAGGGGGCGGAGGTTGCCGTGAGCCGAGATCACACCATTGCACTCCAACCTGGGCAACAAGAGTGAAACTCTGTCTCAAAAAAAAAAAAAAAAAAAAATTCCTTCCAGCGTCTTACACGCATTGCCTGTGTCCCACCACACCCTGTTAGACCACAGCGTCCCTGGGAATAGCGCCTGGGTGGGCCACGCCCACATGGCCTCCATCAGCACCAGAAAGATGCCATTCACACAAGTAGCCAGTGAATCGCGAGGTTAATTAAGAAAGAAAAGTCACAAGTCTAAGAAAAATTATAGCATCTTACAGACTTGTAGGGAATCTCAGGATTTTTGTTTGTTTCTTTGAGACAGGGTCTTGCTCTGTCATCCAGGCTGGAGGAGTGTCACACGATCATGGCTCACTGCAGCTTCAACTCCTGGGCTCAAAAGATCCTCCCACCTCAGCCTCCCAAGTAGCTGCGACTACAGGGGTGCACCACCACGGCTGGCTAATTTTTGTATGTTTAGTAGAAACAGGATCTCGCTATATTGCCCAGAGTGGTCTTCAACTTCTGGGCTTACGTGATCCACCTGCCTCTGCCTCCTAAATTTGCTGGGATTACAGGTGTGAGCCACCACGACTGGTCAGGATCTCTTTGATTCAATGTATTGATTCACTTTCAACTATTGGTACAAATATTGCTTTTCAAGGTTATTTCCTCTCTAGGCCCAAATGAAAATAGGCCCACAGCTTCTGGGCAAGCAGGACCAAAGGTGGGTGAAGCAAGAAGGGAGTCGGTGCCGTCGCTGACACCGATGCCCCGTGGAGCTGGCCGTCCTCACACCCAGCCCTGATCCACATTTTCTCAGGACTCTTTAAGGCACAGGAAATAGTGTAAGGGGACCATGAGAATGTGCAGAATTACACAGCCTAAACCTAGCCAGGAGGAAACACCACTCCGGAAATATATTTTCCTTGTAAAATGCAGCCCATATTTAACTTGGCAGTATGGCTACTAAAAGCAAGGTTCTGTGCTGTCCTGGGGAACGAGAAAAGTGGCTTCTGCTCTTAGTGTCTACCTTCAGGATTTCTACAATGGTTCAAGCAACAAGATATTACATGGATAAAAGAAAACTAAAGCCAGTTGTAGGCAATACTTTCTGTGTAGTTTAGAAATGGGGAGGGTGTCTACTGAGCAGTGGAGTTTCTTGAGTAACTGAATGAATAAGTAAATGTTCCATAATATACCTAGCAACATGCATTAGAGTGTCCCTCCAGAGCACAATCTATACTCTTTTAGCTTTTTTTTTTTTTTTTTTTCTTGAGACAGAGTGTCACCCTTGTCCCCCAGGCTGTAGTGCAGTGGCACGATCTCGGCTCACTGCAACCTCTGCCTCCTGGGTTCAAGTGATTCTCTTGCCTCAGCCTCCTGAGTAGCTGGGATTATAGGCACCCGCCACCACGCCTGGCTAATTTTTGTATTTTTAGTAGAGACGGAGTTTTGCCATGTTGGTCAGGCTGGTCTCGAATTCCTGACCTCAAGTGATCCACCTACCTTGGCCTCCCAAAGTGCTGGGATTACAGGCGTCAGCCACCACGCCTGGCCTCTTTTAGCTTGTTTTTTATGAAGGGCATCCTGAGAGACCAGCTGGACTGCAGCGTGACCTGACAACACGGGAGTCCGAATGGACACAAAGCAGCAGGCGTCTATTTTGCCAGGCAGTGTTCTGGTGTGTGTTACATCGTATTAACACATGGCACCCGCAGGAGCCTTCTGGGAGGGAGGTGTTGTGATTACCCATTTATGTGATTTCATCAATATGCATTTTATAAGCCATGCAGTTTTAAGGGGCAGAGCCAGAAATGAGCCAAGCAACTGGCTCCACTGCCCATGCCATCAGCCACTGCGCCATGATGCCTCTTGAGTCATTCACACTCCTGGCCCCATCCGAGCTGACACCTGTCACAGCCATGCATGGGGCTGAGCAAAGCCTCCAGAATGTTCAGGCGGGTTGCTGGTTGCCCCCGCATCCTGTAGACAGAACCCAAGCAAGTCAGGGTACTCTGCGCAGTTCTGAGCGTGACGCAGCAGGAGACGCGGCAGCACTGGGATCCTGGGGCAGGCCCGGCCCGGCTCCACCAGCTGTCCCCCACCTGCCCTCCTTGGGGTCATTTAGGGGAATAACAGTAGGCTGAATCTCCTAGCAGGATTTAATTGGAAGTAAAATTATTGGGAATTTCCTGAAAAAGAGCTTTTATACAATAGATATTCTTGAAGTCCAAGCTCCGTAGGCCGGTAAATAAAGTATTGAGCAATCTGCTCCCAACTCACCCGCCCTCATGCCTCACTCCCCTCTGTCCTACTGCACGAACTCATGGAATTGCCTGTGGCTCCCCTGATAAACCATCTATGGGTGTGTGTGTGTGTGTGTGTGTGTGTGTGTGTGTGTGTGTGTAGGGGGTATTTGTGTATTCATATATTGATAGTGGAGCTTTTGCCTGTGCAATTCTCACTGCCTAAGACAACCCCCATCCTGGTTTGAGGAGCAGAATTCTTGTTCATTCTTTAAGCTCAAGCTGCCATGGTGCATTCTCTAATAAGCCTTCCTCACTTCTGGTTTTAATTGCTCTACAGTCTGTGTTTGCAGAGAAAGTCCTATTTTAGCACCACATAGTATCATTACAGATAGGGAGGTGTTATGTGTCATCCTTTTCCATAAAAACATAAAATTCACAAAAAGGAGGATTACCTTTCACTCTACCATTAGCACAGGCTGGACTCTGCAAGGGCAACTGGATGGACGGATGAACAGATGGATGGATGGAAAGACGAATGGGTGGGTGCGTGGGTGGATGTATGGATGGACAGATAGATGGATGGATGGATGGGTGGGTGGGTGGATGGATGGATGGACGGACGGATGGACAGATGGATGGATAGACGATGGATGGGTGGGTGGATGGATGCATGGATAGATGGATAGAAAGATGGATGGGTGGGTGGATGGATGGGTGGGTGGGTGGATGGATGGATGGACAGATGGATGGACGGATGGATAGATGGGTGGATAGATGGATGGACAGATGGATGGATAGAGAGATGGGCGATTGGATGGATTGGATGGATGAATGGATGTTAGCCAGGGAAACTAAAACAATGTTAACTCTGAAAATACTCAGATGAAACCAAAGAGGCGGGCATGGTGGCTCATGACTATAATCCCAGCACTTCAGAAGGCTGAGGTGGGTGGATAACCTGAGGTCAGGAGTTCGAGGCCAGCCTGGGCAACATGGGGAGACCCTTTCCCTACTAAAAATACAGAAAAAAAAATTAGCTGAGAGTGGTAGCGTGCAGCATTGTAGTCCTAGCTACTCGGGAAGCTGGGGTCAGAGGATCACTTGAGCCTGGGAGAGGTCAAGGTTGCATTGAGTCAAGATCATGCCACTGCACTCCAGCCTTGGCAACAGAATCAGACCATGTCTCAAAAATAATAACAATAATATAATAAAAACAAGTTTTTAAACTACACAAAGAATGGCAGATTAAGATATTATCCACATGACAGCTCCAAGTAGGGGCTCACAAAAAAGGTTTTTAAAAAAATAAATAGGCCGGGCGCGGTGGCTCACGCTTGTAATCCCAACACTTTGGGAGGCCGAGGCGGGCGGATCACGAGGTCAGGAGATCGAGACCATGGTGAAACCCCGTCTCTACTAAAAAAAATACAAAAAATTAGCCGGGCGTGGTGGCGAGCGCCTGTAGTCCCAGCTACTTGGAGAGGCTGAGGCATGAGAATGGCGTGAACCCAGGAGGCAGAGCTTGCAGTGAGCCAAGATTGCGCCACTGCACTCCAGCCTGGGCGACAGAGCGAGACTCCGTCTCAAAAAATAAATAAATAAACAAAAATTAAAAAATAAATAAATAAATAAGAGATCAGTAGTTGTATCTGGATGTTGGATTACAGCTAGGTTTTATTATCTCCTAAATAAAATGCTGAGTTTCAATATTTTCTAAAATAAATATATGCTGCTTTTATAATAAAAAAAAAGTTGTGGGTTTTAAAGTACAGACCAACTTGAAAAAGTCTTAAGATACAGAAAGAAAAAACAGTATGAAAATAAGGATGGGGATTGGGACGATTTTTTTTTTTTTTACACTTTATACATTTTTTTTTAAATCCATATGAACAGGCATGATTTTAAACTCATATTCCTAAACTATGGCGAGCATTTCCAACCTTGGGAAATCTCTCCAGGTACCTACACCTCCAGCCAGTGTTTCCCACCCCACCCCCTCTTCCAATTTAAGAAAAAGCCTCCACCGAGCTCACTCCTCTCTCCTGGCATTCGTCTGGCCCTTCCTCCCCTGCCTGTTTCTCCTCTCTGAGTGTATCTGGGGGACGCGTGGGTCACGTGGAGGAATTAACATTTGTGTTTTTGTACTGTGTGCAGGAACTGTGCAGGTGACATCAGTTACCACACAGTCTCCAAACACCCCAGGAGGCAGGCAGCACTGCCACGTCTTACAGTTGAGAAAACCCGGGCTCAGGGATGAGGAAACTCACCCGTGCTCCCCTTAGGGCAGCGACAAAGCCCGGCAGGAACCTGCCCCTCTTCCTGGTGGAATGAACAGGTGGGGCCAGAGTCCAGGAGTGCATGTTCTGTGTGACAACGGGTGCTGCTCAGGCACCTTTCAGAAGAGGGAGGGTGGGCTTGAAAGTTAGACGTTCCTCAACTAAAGGCCCTTGGGGAGATGATCTCCTGTCTCTGGCACTTCCTCATGCATGACGCCCGCCTCACTGTGTGTCTACGAGGAAGAAATAAGCAAGCGTTGGCAAAGCTCCAGGAAGGTCAATGTGTTTCTGAAGCTTTCCCTTTGGTGTCGGACACACCCAGGCCGGAGTCTCTTCCATGTAACTTACTCCCACCAAGAGCCCAGGCAATTTGCTCAATTCAGTGATCTCGTCCTAAAACGAGAAGGCCCACTCACCGGTGGGCGCCTTCTCTGCCACTCCATCACTGGGTTCCCTTAGGGCAGTGCAGGACCCCCAGGAAGCAGGCCTCGGGATCCTACCTGGGCTGGTCACAGCTCATTGCCCACAAGATACCCTGAGCTCCCCTGACCTGATGTGGGGAGAGCAAAGCCTCTGGTGATGCACGGGCCTCTGGGCTGCTGCAGGAGCAAGGGCCCTGCCCTCATGGATCACAGAGCTGCAATCGAGGGAAAGCTCATTATCTCCAGCAGAAGAAAAGAAACACTGCACACAGCAGAAAACTTAAAAATGGGAAGAGGACAGGAGAGTGAGACCCCTGAGGCGAGTGGTGCTGAAGGACAGCTTCTGGGGGCTTCTGACGTAAGTGCGATAATAAATGCCACTTCTGGCTTAGACTACCATGCGGGGAATCCTGTCCTTGAAACTGTAATCCTTGTACCTAAAAGCAAAGGCCTACTTCACCAGGCGGTCCTGGAGTTAAACGGGGTGTTTATAAAGAGCATGGTGCAGCCGCTGCCCTAGCAAGCCTTCCCACATGCAGCTGGGAGTGCCTCCCAAAGACAAGGTCATTCCCAAACTACAGAGGTCCCCCAGCAGGACAAGAAGAGGGCGCCAAGGCCCGGCAGCACCTACCCAGACAGGGCGCCAAGGCCCAGTATCTATCCGGACAGGGCGCCAAGGCCCAGCAGCATCTACCCGGACAGGGCGCCAAGGCCCAGCAGCATCTATCCGGACAGGGCGCCAAGGCCCAGCAGCATCTACCCGGACAGGGCGCCAAGGCCCAGCATCTACCCGGACAGGGCGCCAAGGCCCAGCATGAACCCGGACAGGGCACCAAGGCCCAGCATCTACCCGGACAGGGCACCAAGGCCCAGCATGAACCCGGACAGGGCGCCAAGGCCCGGCATCTACCCGGACAGGGCGCCAAGGCCCAGCATGAACCCGGACAGGGCGCCAAGGCCCGGCAGCATCTACCCGAACAGGGCGCCAAGGCCCGGCAGCACCTACCCGGACAGGGCGCCAAGGCCCAGCATCTACCCAGACAGGGCGCCAAGGCCCGGCAGCATCTACCCGGACAGGGGGCCAAGGCCCGGCATCTACCCGGACAGGCTGCCGGCATCTTCCCTGCAACTGTCCCATTTCAGTCTCACAGCTCACACACTTGAGACAGGGAGATCTACCAGCGTCTTCACTCCATAAATGAAAAAAATGCTCAATGCACAGAAATACTAAGTTTCTAGTGTCAGAAGACTGAACAAAATTAGCAGCTGACCAACACCAAAGTTCAATATTCTCCTCTCTTCCTCTGTCTCTGGAGCCTGCAACAAGGGGCCTCAAAAAAAAAAAAAAAAAAAAACGAAAAAACCTGAGACGTTGTTATCTGTTCCCTAGTGAGCTGGCCCTCACAAATTAGCAAGGATCCATCCCTGCTGGTCACAGGTTTAAAAGCTTTGGTCAGAGCCATGGATTCCAGCCCCTGTGGTCTCACCCCATGAGGATGCCTACTTCCGACTCTGTGGTCAGGTTCGCAGCCAGACGCAAGGGAGGTGAGGGGGCACTTGTGTGTCCGGACCCTTAACCACTGCCTGCTATGAGCTCTTCAGTGAGGCGATGCGTTGTGCAGACAGGGGACACCTCAGCTGTGAAACTTGTTACATGGATTTCCTGATCTGCTTCCTGTATCTGATTAATGGATTTTTTTAAAAATGCAGGCATCTGAGATCCATGCGGTATGGAGCTTAGTGACTCCGTCATTCCTTCATTGCTGACATGATGATACACCTGCGTGGACCATACTTGAAAGTAGATGAGGAATGAGATGTCCTTGCACAGAAGTGTGCGGTCAACTTGGTCCAAAACAAGATTGGACAGGGAGCCGCTGGCGCCTGTCCTCGCTCTAGTTGTAACACAGCCTGTGCTCACTGGAATCGCAGATTTGGAAGTACTGAAAGAAAACTGGATGAAAATAAATCAGTGTATTCATTCAAAAGAGCCTTTGAGTCAGAGGAGTACAAATCTTACTCTAGGTTTCTGTGAGTGTCCTTGGGGTGGAAACTGAGAATACGTTGAAATAGGAAGCATCTGCCCTTCCCTGTGGCTCCGATTCAAGAATTACTGATTAAGCCAAACATAAAGCGTGAATACCAAGGTCGCACCAGAGCACCAAGGCTCTGGAGAGAGGCACCGGCTGAAAGACTCCCCTGAAATGTCCAGCTCTGAAACCCAACTCTGAGCAATGTTTGGGTCAGCTTGACTCTTTTAAAGTAAATCCGTTTCATTTTAAAACTGAAATCAAAGTTGAGTGTCCTACCAAGGATGCTCAGCTGGAATCACAAGTGAGAGATTCCTAGGCTGAATAAATCCCACAACTGCTCACAACTGTTCAATCTGTTAAATTCACAGTGATATCTCAATACTGATAAATAGCAAATTCATTTGCTCATTTATTTAGCAGATATATATGTATTTAGCAGATATATATGAAGTATTCACAATGTCCCAGACAGTGCGCCAGCTACTAAAATGGTAGCAAGGAATGAGACAGACTTGGTCCCAGCCCCACGGGGCTCAAGCCTCAGTGCAGAAGACAAGCATTGAGCCGCTGCACGCGTTTGAAAGGAGTCAGGAAGTAGGACAAAGGCTTGAAGAGACCAGCAAGAAGACTCTAGGAGGGGCTAATATCCAGAATCTACAAAGAACTCAAACAAATTTACAAGAAAAAAACAACCCCATCAGAAAGTGGGCAAAGGATATGAACAGATACTTCTCAAAAGACATTTACGCAGCCAACAGACACATGAAAAATGCTCATCATCGCTGGTCATCAGAGAAATGCAAATCAAAACCACAGTGAGATACCATCTCATGCCAGTTAGAATGGCCATCATTAAAAGGTCAGGAAACAACAGATGCTGGAAAGGATGTGGAGAAATAGGAACACTTTTACACTGCTGGTGGGAGTGTAAATTCATTCAACCATTGTGGAAGACAGTGTGGCAATTCCTCAAGGATGTAGAACTAGAATTACCATTTGACCCAGCCATCCCATTACTGGGTATATACCCAAAGGATTATAAATCATGCTGCTATAAAGACACATGCACACGTATGTTTAGTGCGGCACTATTCACAATAGCAAAGACTTGGAACCAACCCAAATGACCATCAGTGACAGACTGGATTAAGAAAATGTGGCACATATACACCATGGAATACTATGCAACCACAAAAAACGATGAGTTCATGTCCTTTGTAGGGACATGGATGAAGCTGGAAACCATCATTCTCAGCAAACTATCGCAAGGACAGAAAACCAAACACCACATGTTCTCACTCAGAGGTGGGAAGTGAACAATGAAATCACTTGGACACAGGGCGGGGAACATCACACACCAGGGCCTGTCGGGGGGTGGGGGGCTGGTGGAGGGATAGCATTAGGAGAAATACCTAATGTAAATGATGAGTTAATGGGTGCAGCAAACCAACATGGCACATGTATACCTATGTATCAAACCTGCACGTTGTGCACATGTACCCTAGAACTTAAAGAATAATAATAATAATAATAATAAAGAAGACTCCAAGAAATAAGGACAGATGAACCTGGTTCTACTGTGGTGACAGGTGCATCCTCCCAGAATGTGAAAGTTATGCTGCAGCATGAGAGAGGAGCAGGAGAGCAGCCGGGGGAGTCCTCGAGGTAGAGACAAGCTTGACGCGTTCTGGAGACCGAGGGTGGCCAGAGCGCACGGAGTGCTCGGGGTGTGGTGGGGCCAGCACAGGGGCCCAGTCACCTTGACCACAAGGGGATCTGCTGACGGTGTTTAAAGAAAGGAAGCAGTGACAGGAACAGTAATATGATCAGTCTTGGGTTTCAGAAAGATTGCTTTGTGTCCTTTTCTACAAAAAAGGATGGATTCAGCTACTCCTAGATGGGTTTTGTATCACGCTAACACTGTTCAAATAAACGACCTAGATCTGCATGCCTCAACGTTGAGTCAATTTCATAAACAAAATTTTGAATGTCTGAAGGTTTGCAGTTGCAGAAAGATACTGGATGATTCTATTTGCATATATTTTAAACATTAAAAAACACCTATGTCGTTTACGGAAGTGTAAAAACAGAGAAAGGAAGGACAGGCATGGATTCTTGTGTATCAATCACTTCTGATGAGGAGGCCGGGGACGGGACCACAGGGCTTCCAGTGTCTGTCTGTTCACAAGATAGACTGTATCATTCAGGTTCCTTCTTTGTGTGTGTGTGTGTGTGTGTGTGTTTTTTTTTTTTTTTTTGAGAGATAGGGTCTCACTATGTTGCCCAGGCTGTCTTCAACTCCCGGGCTCCACTGGTCCTCCTGCATCAACCTCCTGAAATGTTGAGATTACAGGAGTGAGGCACCACGCCTGGCCTCATCTGGTTTATTACAAACAAAAAATATTTGAAGCCTAAGTGGCAAACTGACAACGTATGAAATCTTAGTGAGATCCACGAGTGTTTCTTTGTACTGCATTATGGTGTTTGAAATATTTTACAATTTACAATTTAAAATGTAATGCCATATGTTTAAATAACTACCATTATTTATCAATTAAGTAATCTGGCCTGCTAATAAAAATGAATGCAAACCATACAACCTTAAACACGCCTAAGTAAAGTTAATCACCAGGTAAGAATTCTTCATGCCTGTGCCGCTGAGTAACTTACTCACTTACTAAAAGTTCCAGCCAAGTGGAAATATGGGAATCTAAATAAAAACTCGTGTTTTGTCCTTTTTAAAGTTCTGAGCTGTTGGTTTAATAAAACAGAGACTTGTCCTAGATCACAAACAAGTTATGGCAGAGTTGGATGTGGAACAGATTCCCAAACTCTGCCTTTTCTAATAAGCTCATGGGTTTATTTGCATCGTTGGTATAAACTGAAAGGAGGGCAGAAACCCGTCTCCCACTTCTTTTTCGTGTTTTGTTTCAGTTAATATTTGACAGCGTCCCAATTCTGCTGCACCTGCATCATCAAAACTGTCAGCACACGATTCTCAAAAGTAGGATGTTATTCAGCTTGTACTTGCTACTCAGACTTTGCGATGGGGGAATAGTGACCATTCGCTGCTTTAGATCCAGGGAAAATGCGTGAGACCCCCAAAGGCAAGCACACCGTGGCCAACCCCAAACCAGCCAGGTGACTGAGTGCAAAGGGAAGGAAGGTTGCTGACATGAGAATTGATTTGTCATTGTTACTGATACTTTAGCTACTATTTTTGATGCAGAAATCAAGACTTGTGATCTGACAAACAAGAGTGCAGTAATGTGAGCAGGAAGAGACAGTTTCATATCCAGATGGTCCTGCAATTGCCAGGCGGGAGTGTGGATGCAAAACCGATGTGTCTATAATTACACCTTGAGCCTGAATGGGAACGACCTGATGTTATCATTTGTTCTTTACAAACTCTTTTAACGTCTGACTAAATACGATTTATAGATGAAGGCTGTCAACATACTGGTTTTTATTTCTTTGTTTGTTACAGACAAGGCCTCACTCTGTCACCCAGGCTGGATTGCAGGGCTGCGATCGTGGCTCACTGCAGCCTGGGACTCCCAAAGTGCTGGGATTCACAGGCATGAGCCAATGCACCTGGCCAACATATTTTTATTTCATTTTTTTCTCTAAAATGCAGGTTTGAAGTTAACATCTGTAGCATGTTCAGGGTGAGAAGAGAGAACAGTTCAGTCTCACAAAGGTGATTATTTAGGAAAACAAGGATACCACCTTGGCGAACGCCGCGTGGCACCCAGGCTGGAACCTGATCAGGCTGCTGTGTGTGGCTTGCTGGGCGCCAGGCGCCAGGACAGACCCTGCTATGGAAGAGCATCTCCCCTGGAGACCGTCCAGTGTTTGGAATTCCCGAGGGGGAACCCCTAAGCACGTGAGACAGTTTCAGAGGAATAAAGCCAGGTGGCCCAGGAGTCGGCCAGGTCAGGCAGGCTGCCTCTCTGCAGAGAAGCAAAGCACACCCTGATCTTTGCTCCGATGAGCTCCTGACAGCTCAGCCTCACCAAGGTCTGTGTGGGCTCCACCAGTGGACACCTCACAAGGTGCTCTCCTGTAAGAGCTCTGCCTTCTCCTGCCAGGTCACCTGCATTTGGCCATCGGCCGCCCTCTTTGGGGGTCTCCAGTGAGCCGCCTCCCACTCCGGCTGTCGGCAACAGGAGTTCCTACAGAAGGGCTTCTGATTATGTACAGGGGATTCCAAGGACCCAGGGCATACTGTGGATGCCCCTTAGAGCATGAGAATGCGATACCTGATCAAACTGCCACACCATTCCACCCTGATTCAAAAGCATATGACCTTCTAATTGCAGCGACTCAGGCCATGAAACACCCTTATGTTGGGCTTTGCAAACAGAGACCCTTTCAGATAACAGCCGAGAAGGCCAAACAGCAGCAACATGGCCTGAAACATACATGGCCTTAAAGTGGGGTTTCATTTCCAATGATCGGCTGCCACTTTCGCTTACTGATATGAGATTTTATTGCAGGAGATGCCACTAAACTAATCAGTTTGTTTCAAAAGTCTACCACATCTGCCCAAATGCTATGACTTCCTGCTCCTGCAGGAATTCGTTTTGAGTGCCTATCATATGTGTGTTTTTTAGGGGCCACTCACCTAGCTGTTGATGTGTGACTTTTCATTAATTTTTACAAAATTTTTTTAGAGACGAGGCCAGGCATGGAGGCTCATGCCTGTAATCCCAACACTTTGGGAGGCCCAGGCACGGGGATCACAAGGTCAGGAGGTTGAGACCATCCTGGCTAACACGGTGAAACCCCATCTCTACTAAAAATACAAAAAATTAGTCAGGTGTCGTGGCGGGCGCCTGTCGTCCCAGCTACTTGGGAGGCTGAGGCAGGAGAATGGCATGAACCCGGGAGGCAGAGCTTGCAGTGAGCTGAGATCGTGCCACTGCACTCCAGCCTGGGCGAAAGTGCAAGACTCTGTCTCAAAAAAAAAAAAAAATGTTTTTTAGAGATGGGGGTCTCACTATGTTGCCCAGGCTGGTCTCGAACTCCTGGGCTCAAGTGATCCTCCCACCTCGGCCTCCCAAAGTGTTTGGATTACAGGCATGAGCCACTGTGCCTGGCCCACGTGTGACTCTTTTTTTATTTGTTTTAATTTTTTTGAGACAGTCGCTCTTGTTGCCCAGGCAATGGCATGATCTTGGCTCACTGCAACCTCTACCTCCTAGGTTCAAGCAATTCTCCTGCTTCAGCCTCCTGAGTAGCTGGGACTAAAGCTGCCTGCCACGACGCCCAGCTAATTTTTGTATTTTTAGTAGAGACGGAGTTTCACCTTGTTGGCCAGGCTGGTCTCGAACTCCTGACCTCAGGTGATCCACCCACCTTGGCCTCCCAAAGTTCTGGGATTACAGGTGTCAGCCACCACGCCGAGCCCCATGTGTGACTTTTTTGATGCATATTTCCAGTTTGTATGTTAGACTTCAATAAAATTTTCTTTAAAAAGCAATTCCTGCATCCAAGCAGTCTCCAAGTTAATTGGGAGACATAAGCTAAACACATGTGAAATACATTTCAACATTCATTGTCTTATTTGCACAAGACTGCCCCAGTTCCTATAGGTAACACATTTCAACATTCATGGTCTTATTTGCACAAGACTGCCCCAGGTCCCAAAGGGACAATGTGAAAAGTCATCAGCTTGACCCTCATGGAGGTGCCGTCAAGCACAACTAGTGAAGACCAAAAGCAGAAAAGATGCATCATGAGGTCATGCAGCAAGTGCTGAGGGGGGTGTTACAAGATAACCCGACGGATGATGGAAATAGGGAGCAAGACACTCTCCAGCGCCCTGGTCAGGTCACAGACAGGTGGCAGGCACAGGGTTACGAGGAGCACCCAGCTGCCTGGGAAAGGACTTCAGGAAGAGGAGCATTGTGACTGGGGACAGATGTATGGTGGCTGTTACGTCCTGGCTGAGGATTTCAGCTGTGATGACCTGGCCTAGATGAGGTCATCCTTTTTGGAGCATGGGGGTGCACACAGGTGGCAGCAGAGGTGGCAGGATTCAGTGGGGACACAGCAGACTGTGCCCAAGGCTGCCAAGTTCTAGGTGTGGCTCCGCTTTTGTGGGTGGCACAGAAGTGAGTCCACCCAACTCATGGCCTCTAGCAGGTCACTGCTACCTCGGGGCACACACACCCAACATGTGGCAGGAGGGGACTGGGTACAGTCAACATTATCTAAACCAAGCCTCACCCAGGACATCAAAAGAGCCCACCTGGCCGTGCGTGGTGGCTCATGCCTGTGATCCCAGCACTCTGGGAGGCTGAGATGAGTGGATCACTTGAGGTCAGCAGTTCAAGACCAGCCTGGACAACGTGGCAATACCCCATGTCTACTAAAAATACAAAAATTAGTTGGGCATGGTGGTGTGTGCCTATAATCCCAGCTACTCAGGAGGCTTAAACCTGGGAGGTGGAAGTTGCAGCGAGCTGAGATCACACCACTGCACTCCAGCCTGGGGGACACAGTGAGATCCTCTCTAAAAAAAAAGTGCTCATCAACTCCCACTAAAAGTTTACTTCTGATGAATTGGAGCCTTTGGCATTATAAAATGCTGCTTGCATTACACGAAGCTTCTGAGTGCTGCTTGACAGTTTTAACTTGAAGCGGATTTTATCTTATGTAAGCATAGCTCCCTCTGCTCTCTAATGCTTTCTATTTGCATGGAGTATCTGTTCCCATCCCTTCACTCTCAATCTGTGTTTCCTCAAAGGCCAAGTGGGTCTCTTGTAGGCAGCATATAGTGGGGTCGTATATGTTTTTTAACCAATTCATACACTCTATGTCTTTTGATTGGAGAATTTAACGCATATATGTTCAAGGTAATTATGATAGGTAAGAACTTACTACTCCCATTTTCTTGTTTTCTGGTTGTTTTGTAGGTCTTTTGTTCCTTTCTTCCTCTCTTGCTGTCTTCTTTTGTGATTAGGTTTTCTCTTGTGGTATGCTTTGATTCTTGACTTTCTACCTTTTGTGTACCTACTATAGGTTTTTGCTTTGTGGTCACCATGAGGCTTACGTAAAATACCTTATAGTCATAACAGTCTATTTTAAGCTGACGATTTAACTGATTGAATAAAATAACACTACACTTTTAACTCCTGCCCCTCACCCATTTTATGCTTTTGATGCCACAAATGACAGCTTTTTGTACTGTATATCCCTTAACATATTACCTTAGCTGTATTCACCAGGGTTCTCCAGAGAAGCAGAACCAACAGGAAGGCTAGACAGATGGGTAGATGACAGGGGATTTGCTAGGGGAACTGGCTCACACAGTTATGGAGGTTGACAATCCCACAACAGGCTATCTGCAAGCTGGAGAACCAGAGAATCCAGTGGCATGGCTCAGTCTATTCTCAGAGGCCTCAGAACCAGGGAAGCGAATAGAGCAACTCAGTCCAAAGCTGAAGGCCTGAGAACCCAGGGGGCCACTGGCGCAAGTGCCAGTGTCCAAAGGCTGGAGAACCTTGAGCTTTTATGTCCAAGGGCAGAAGAAGACAGTGTCCCAGATCCAGGACAGGTGAGACGGGGAGAGGGAGAGAAGGAACTTGCCTTTCTTCTGCCGTTTTCTTCTATCTGGGCTCTCAGACAATTGGACGGGACTGAGGGCAAATCTTCCTCACACTGGTTCAAATGCCAATCTCTTCCAGGAACACCCTCAGAGACATTTCCAGAAATAATACTTTATAAGCTATTGGGGAGTCCCTTAATCTACGCAAGTTGACACCTTGAAATTAACCATCACAGTATATTTTATTGTTTTAATAGTTTTGTCTTTTAGCCTTCATACTAAAGATATAGTTAATTTACATATCACCATTACAGTGCTAGAGTATTGTGAATTCAACTGTGTACTTACATTTACCAGTGAGTTTTACACTTTTCGATGTTTTCGTGTTACTAATTAGTGTCGTTTTCTTTCAGCTTGAAGAATTCTCTTAAGCATTTCTTATAAGACAGGTCTGGTGGTGGTGAACTCCCTCAGCTGATGTTTGCTTGGCAAAGTCTTTCTCTCCCCTTCATTTCTAAATGACAGCCTTTCTCGGTAAAGAAATCTTGGTTGGCAAGTTTTTATTTCCTTCAGCACTTCGAATAGATCACCCCACTCTCTCTTGGCCTCATAGGTTTCTGCTATGAAATTCACTGACAAGCTCAGGGTCACACAGCCAATTAGTGTTGGGGCTAAAATTAGAAACCAGAGGCTGAGATCCTACTGCCCTTGTTACTATTTTGTGCAATTGCAATGCCAGACATATGAGACAAGCTGAGAACAAGTCTGTCATCCAACCATTCGTAAATATTTCCACAAATCCCATGAAACTGTGGGAAACTCAGCCCATGCAACAAGCAGGCAGGCTTTCTGTGGTCATTCAGGTTGAGCAGATTGGTAAAGTCGTGCCGAAAACTATGAGGCATTCATCTGCTCTCGCTGGCACTCTCTGAGAAAAGACAGTTAATAGAACCAGTAGGAAAGATGCTGTCCCTGCCCTGCCCCTGCCCTGGCAGCTGCGCAGTGCCACCTCCAGCTGGTGGAGGCTCCAGGGCAGGGACAAGCACCTCTCAGCACATGCTGCCACCACAAACCACACCCTGGCCACACCACGGCCGGATGCGGAAGCACGTGGCGTCCCCCGTGGAGGCTGCCTGCAGTGGGAAGCCAGAGGCTGTAGCTTCATGGAACTCATCTTAAAAGTTTTGATTATCGGCTGGATGTGGTGGCTCACATCTGTAATCCCAGCACTTTGGGAGGCTGAGGCAGGCAGATCATGAGGTCAAGAGATCGGGACCATCCTGGCCAACATGGTGAAACCCCATCTCTACTAAAAATACAAAAATTAGCTGGGCGTGGTGGCACACGCCTGTAGTTCCAGCTACTCGGGAGGCTGAGGCAGGAGAACTGCTTGAACCCAGCAGGCGGAGCTTGCAGTGAGCTGAGATTGCACCACTGCACTGCAGCCTGGTGAAAGAGCGAGACCCCATCTCAAAAAAAAAAAAAGGTTTGATTATCAGTATTTCACATCATTTAGGCTGGCACACAGACTGGGACTCTATCTTCTTATCTCAATATTTGTCCTAAAAATATCAAATCCCATCTATCTAATAAGATGTCATGCTTAGACAGGGCATTCTACAAATCCCAACAGATTCATAGAAAACGAAACCCCACAGCACTTTTAAGTAATTGTACAGATGAAATACTGCCAGCTCAGGCTACAGAGAACAGATTCAGTACAAAGTGAGACTGGGCATTGGACTCCCAAAGTACTCTGGGCAGGACGCAAGAAAACCTCACAGCTGCAGACACAGGCCTCTCCATGGAAAGGAAGAGGGACTCCCCAAACAGATCCAAGAGCCCAGAGGGCACGGCCAGGAGTGTGGAGGCCACGCGGGATGAGGCCACAGCCCTGTCCCGAGGCTGCCAACCTCCACCCAGCTACCTTTCAGGACCGCGTGGGCCAGACACCCCTGTCTGCCGCCCACTTCTCCCTTTCTGAACAGGAAGGTTATGATAGGTACTTTTATGCGTCCCCTTGGCTAGGCCACAGTACCCAGATATTTAGTCAATCGCAGTCCGAATGTCACTGTGAAGGGTTTTGTTTTGAGATAGAGTCTCACTCTGTAGCCCAGGCTGGAGTGCAGTGGCGCAATCTCGGCTCACTGCAACCTCCACCTCCTGGGTCATGCAATTCTCATGCCTCAGCCTCCCCAGTAGCTGGGATCACAAGTGCACGCCACCACACCTGGCTAATTTTTGTGTTTTTAGTAGAAACGGGGTTTCACCATGTTGGCCAGGCTGGTCTCAAACTCCTGACTTCAAGTGATCTGCCTAGCTCGGCCTCCCAAAGTGCTGGGATTACAGGCGTGAGCCACGGCACCTGGCCTAAGGGTGTTTTTTAAAGACATGATTAACATTTACATGGGAAGATTTTGAGTAAAGCGTGTTTCTATTCACAATACGGGTGGGCCTCGTCCAATCAGTCAAAGCCTTAAGGGAAAAAGGCTGAGGTTCCCGGAGCAACAGGGACTGCAATGCCAGCACTTCCCCGGGTCTCCAGGCTGCCGGCCTGCCCTGCAGATTTCAGACTTGCCCCGCCACCATCGGATGAGCCAGGTCCTTCAATCTCGCTCTCTAATCCCTCTCACATGTGCAGACACACACACACACACATGCACTCACATGTACCCAGTTGGTTCTGCTTCCCTGGAGAACCCTGACCAGCACAAGGGCCTACAGCAGTTCTCCTGTGCCTGTCCAGGGCTGTACACTGTGGGCTGGGGGTGGGTCTCTCATTGCTTTGGAGCACCAGCCTTTGCATCAGAGGAAGGACTAGAGCCCAGGGAGGCACTTTCACACCTGACTTCCACGATGACTTCCTGGAGCCTGAGTCTGATGCCACAACAGGATGAGATTTGGGGATCGCCGTGGCCTTTTTTATGTGGAAGAGACATGAGCTTAGCGGAAAGAGCAGACTCTATTTTCCAAAGATGCCCCATGGATGCACCCTGCTCGGCACGCCCTTCCCTCCCAGTGAGATTCCCCTCCGCTCACAGCTGGGACCCCATTCCCTCCCCTGCTACGCGGCAGGCCAGGGACTGAGGGGGAAGCAACACACGACCTCCCCGCCGCGTGAGAAAGGTGACCCGGTTCCACCTGGCTGTTTTCTCAGGTCACAGTCAGTGGTGACCCTGACTCAACACACAGGGAGTCCCCTGCATCAAGGCTGCCACGCTGGAGCGACTACACAGAAGGACACAGAGTGACAGGGGAAGGTCCCCGAGGAGCCCCTGCTGCGCCAGCCCCGAGTGTGCGAATCCTCCTGGCGCAAGCCTCAGGCAGCAAGTCAGCAGCCTCCATGGTTCCAGCCCTTGGCCTTCAAGCTCCACATCTGGTGCTGAATGGCAGCAAGGTGAGCTGTACCCAGCGAGACCGCAGACTTTTAAGCAAAATGAAAGCTATTGCTACTAAGACAGGAACAGAAAACCAAACACCACATGTTCTCACTTATAAGTGGGAGCTGAACAATGAGAACACATGGACTCAGGGAGGGGAACAACACACACTGGGGCCTGTAGAGGGCGGCGGAGGGAGAGCATCACGATAAACAGCTAAAGCCTGCAGGGCTTAATACCTAGGTGATGGGTTGATAGGTGCAGCAATCCACCATGGCACACATTTACCTATGTAACAAAACTGCACCTCCTGCACATGTACCCCGGAACTTAAAATATAAATAAATGAATGCTATTGTTTTAAGCCATTAAGTTGTGCGTGGCTTATTGAACAACCATGATATTGGAACAAGGGTCTTGATACGAATATTCGGAACTGTGGGCTGTATCTTGCAGGAATGGGAAGCTATGAAACGCCCAATATTGTAAGAATTTTAAAAAATAATTGCTCTGAGCTGGGCGTGGTGGTTCATGCCTGTAATCCCCCCACTTTGGGAGGCCAAGGCAGGAAGATCACTTGAGGCCAGGAGTTCGAGACTAGCCTGGCCAATATGCTGTGACCCCATCTCTACTAAAAGTACAAAAAAAAAAAAAAAAAATGAGCTGGGTGTGGTGGAGGGCGCCTGTAATCCCAGCTACTCGAGGGGCTGAGACATGAGAATTGCTTGAACCCTGGAGGCGGAGGTTGCAGTCAGCTGAGATGGTGCCACTGGATTCCAGCCTGGATGACAGAGCAAGACTCCATCTCAAAATACAATAATAAAAATAATTGTTCTGACTACTGTAGGAGAGCCTGTTCAAAGAGAGGACATGCAGAGCCTCTCCAGAGACTACTGCAGCATTCCAAGCATGAGATGGAGGTGGCTTGGACAAAGATGGTAGACTTCACAGAAGCACGCCTGTATGTCTGTCCCCACGACTCTATGCCTTTATAATAAAACAGTAACAATACCAGCTGACATCGGCACCGTGGTTTTTCATTTACGAAACATTCTATGTGCATCTTCCTATTTAATGATTTCAGTTTAGGACTCAGGATGTCTCTGCTACAAAATTAATCCATATGAAACTCCGTCAAGCTCTAAAGCAGGAGTCTCCAATCTTTTGGCTTCCATGGGCCACACTGGAAGAATTGTCTTGGGTCACACATAAAATAGACTAACACTAATGATAGGTGATGAGCTTAAAAACAAAAACAAAAACAAAAAACACCTCATAATGTTTTCAGAAAGTTTACAAATCTGTGTTGGGCCAAATTCAAAGCTGTCCCGGGCCACATATGGCTCATGGGCCATGGGTTGGAGGACCTTGCTCTAAAGTGTGAAGCTCCATCAATTTAACTTAGCCATAAAATCGGCTGACATCACACTTTTACTACGCTCTGCTCCAGCACCCCTCAATGGCCTCTCCGTGCCCTAGTCCTCACCACAGGGCCTTTGCACACGATGTTCCCGCAAACTTTCCCCTGTTGGGCTCCTGAGCCACCCCTCTCATCCCTTAGTTCTCGGCCTAAGATTCCTCTGTTACATGCATTCACGGGAATGTATTCCTCTCCTTCAATGCACTCGTCTCCGTGTGTTATTACCTAATAATTAACGTAATTATATGCTGAATGCCTTTCACTGTATTAAAGTCTCAGCTGCAGATAGCAGGGAACTAGGCTGACTTCACTTACAACTGTATTCCCAGCACCTAGGACTATGCCTGACCCACAGCAGGGTGGGGGGTGGGGGTGCGGGGGAACTCCACAAATATTTAGAAGAGAAGGAAATTCATGCTAATCCTTCAAACGAAATGCACATAAGACATGCAATGGTTTCTATTTCCAAGACAACATTTATTTCAAAATCATTTCTAGCAGGAACCTGGCTGTGGGCAAAAAGTAAACTCCTGGATGATTTAATTTATTCTTAAAGTTTTTGCTCATTGTTAAATACTTTGCAAACATGTGCTGGATACCAACACTATAATTTTAGCTTAATTACAATGATTTCAAGAGGAAAAAAAAACAAACTCAAGACCACAATTGACACGATGAGCCCTTGACCTCCGGAGAAGGGCAGATATGGCCCTGAGTCACCAGGGGAACATATGCTGAATGACAGGCTGATTTGTGATCAGGAAACCCGCTGTTCTCCCGGCCCTTCTCAAGCCCACTCAGACACCAGTCCTCCTTGATCACAGCCTTGGATGCAAGGAGGCTTAGAGGCACTGCAGCTGCCTAAGTGATTCCAGATTTGCAGGAGAGCTATTATTACTGAGCAATCTGTGCTCTTGGTATTTAGAAAACAACTGAAACATGTGCCCAGATGGAGGCGTCCACAGCACGGAGAGTCTCTCTGTATCAGCACAGGGACAAAGATGGGACCTGCTGGGCTCCCACTGCCAAGGTTGCTACCTGTACCAGAACATATGGAAACCCCATTGAAGCGGGTTTGTCTTGGAGTTTACAAATGATGCGATGACCTCCAAACCACCTTTCCGGATTCTTCCATCCTCCCAGGGCAAGGTGCTCT
Source organism: Hylobates moloch (assembly GCF_009828535.3). Taxonomy (NCBI): domain Eukaryota; kingdom Metazoa; phylum Chordata; class Mammalia; order Primates; family Hylobatidae; genus Hylobates; species Hylobates moloch. The sequence continues at coordinate 126,265,304 of NW_026652283.1, forward strand.
GAGGTTCAAGTTAGGCCCAGACATCAGTCAACACAGAGTCCTGCTCCCTGGGAATTTCTTTAGTCTCAGAGCCACAGCATTTAAGCTTTCTCCCCTCCTCCCAAGCCCATTGCTGGCTTAAATACAGCCAGGAATGGTTCACACGCAGATAGGTTCTGAGAAATGATAGGTAACTTCATCACTGTGCAAACATCACACAGGGCACTTGCACACCTAGACGGTGCAGCCTGCTACACACCTGAGCTCCACTGCGCGGCCTCCTGCTCCAGACTGCACACCTGTACAGCACGCACAATACTGCAGGCAATTGTAACACAATGGTGTTTGTGTATCTACACATTTCTAAGCATGAACAAGACACAGGGAAAACAGTTTTATAATCTTACAGGACCACCTTCATCGTGGTGGTGTGTAATTGGTCCGAACGTGGCTGTGCTACATATGACTATACTGCAAGCAACATCTTTTAACTAATTTTCTTATTTGCTGTCTAATGCTATGGCCAGCAATGCCTGTACAACTAACATGAAAAGTTCAAAGGCTTTATCTCATTACAATTTTTGCTTAGTTATGCCCTGATGGGAGCATTGCAATGCCAGTTACCATAAATTTGCAGACATCAGGATGTTGCAGGAGCTAATCTGAAGGCAATGGACCGCTCCCTTCCGTGATGCCAGGAACGGGGAGGATGATTCTAATAATAGCACACTATTAGCTCAGGATAAAAGGCTGAAGGGTTCCACTGACATCCATTAAGGGGTCCTAATTGGAGCCTGAGTAACTGCTCCTTAGTGGGAAATGGAGGCGGGAACCGCGGGGAATCGGGCGAACTTCTCACTCAGCGCATGAACTTTAAAATCTGACGGCGGCGCCTTTCGTGGGCTGAGTAGAATAAAGCTGGCTGCACTGATTTGTTCCTTTTCTTTTTCTTAGAATAGACACTGGAGTGGGTGGAGGGGGAAACGTGGTTTTGTAGGACTCTAAAAAGGTGGAGGGACTTTGGTTAACCCTCTTTTCATGCTCCAGAATGACCCCGCCTGAGAGGAGGGACTCCTGCGGAATCCCGCCCAGACCGCCCGGGGGTCTCCCCAGCACATGGGGCGGGGGCTGGAGGGGGCGCCCGGCAGGGCTCGGGAGCCGCGGCGTCGTGGGGCGGGTGGGTCGGGGTGCTCGGGGCTCGCGGGGGTCAGCGGCCTGGACACCCCCGCACCCCGGGCGCAGCGGCGGAGGACCAAGGGCTGCGCTCCCCTCCCCAGGGACCCGAGTCCAGCAGGGACCCCCGTCCGCTCCGGACAGCCTATCCTCGCGACCGCCGAGAGCCAAGCGGAGCAACCCCGGGAGGAGCCCCCGCCCTGGCCCCGCGCGCTTGGCTTCGCCTTCAGCTCCGGCTTTTGCTCCGGCTGGGGCGGCGGGACCCTCGGAGGGGGCGGTGACTGCGGGAGCGGCGCGGGCCGCTCATTGTCTTCCGGCCGGGGTTGCCGCGTCCCGGGGGAGGGCCTGGGGAGACCCCGCGAGGAGGCCCCCACGCCCCCCACGCGGCCTCCCGGAGGCGGAGCGGAGACCACCCACCGCCACCCACCCCGCCGCGGGCAGCACCGCCCCCTCCTCTCCCGGTCCCCATTCCCCTCCCCTCCGCTCCTCTCCCCTCCCCTCCTCTCTCCTCCCCTCCCCGCCTCTCCCCTCCCCTCCCCGCCTCTCCCCTGCCGGCCTCCCCTTTTCTCCCCTCCCGCCTACTGCCGCCCTCGCCGACCACCCCCCACCCGCCGCCCCCTCTGACCCGCGCCTCGGGCTGCTTCCCGCTCCGCCCGCCAGGCCCCGCCGCTGCCTGCCCGGGGTCCGCCCTACCTCGCCGCCGCTCCTCTTCAGCCCCCAGGCCCGGGACGCGCAGCCTGGAGGGTGGGCTCCGGCGCATGCGCGCGGCCTTTTCCCGGCACCTGTGGGAGCCGCGGCCCGGCCTCTCCGAGCACCTGCGAGCGCTAGCTGCTCCTCCGACCCGCAGCGGGGCGTGGGAGGCAGAAGGGGCGGCAGAAGGGGCGGCAGAGGGGGCGGCGGACCGGCCTCTCCGCCTCTCCAGGCCGCGCGGAGCCAGCGTTCCAGCTCCAGGCTGCGAGGGGCGCGCGCGGGGCGCGGGGAGGGGGGCGGGCGCGTGCACACGGGGCGTTCTCGGGCGCGCGCCGCCTGGCCGGGTGTGCGGAGGGGCTGCGGGTCCCCCCGGGCTTCCTCGCCGCGCGCCCGCCCGCCGGGCTCTTCATCCCCTCCAGGACCGCGGCCCACGCCCCCGCCAGAGCCCGAGCCCACGCGCGGGGGCCGCTTCCTGCGAGGAGGCGGGGACAGGTGTCCGCGGGCGCAAACAGCGGAGTTTCGTGCGCCTATTTTTTGGTAAAAGTAGAGGCGATGCGTTGTTGACATATTTAGTGGTTAAAAACCTATTGCCAAATTCTCAACAGATTCCAGAATTTTTTGAAGTTGACGAGAGTGGACGAAATGTCGGAGCTTTTCCTCATATCCAGAAATGTGGCCTCTGCCTCCCACCCGGGCCCTGCGGTGCAGACGGGTTCAGGGCGGCGAGGACTGAGCCAGGAGCGCAGAGTTCCAGCTGCTCCCAGGCTGGGTTCTAATTAACACTGGACCCCTGCTGGTAAATGCTATTTTTAATGGCTTTGTGCAAAATTAATGACGATGAGATTTCCATAAGTACCGAGAGCCGGAGCCTTTACTTTCTCTTTTTTTGTTCTTTTTGCTTTTGACATTCTTTGCCAGTTCCATGCTGTATACATATAATGAGCTGTTATGACTCCAGCACCAAAGCTAACGCCCCGGGAACATCTTTAAAACCTTTTTCACTCAGTTGCCAAGAAGAGTAGTACCTGCTGTCAGTACTGGAATTACAGGAGGCTGAAACTAAGCGAGCTACTGGGATTTTTGAAAATTGAAAACTTACGTTAACTATAGCAGAAACAGACCCTTTTGGTGGGGGCTAAAATAATTCCCATGCTGCTCCGTTTTTATTTTGTTCAATTTACTCCAAAAATGTTCCAAACTCTACTGTGATCTTCTTAGTGCATCTCTACTTCCTTTTGGCTGCAGAATAATACTTCTTTTTCTTTTTCTTTTTTCTTTTTTTTTTTTTTTTTAGAGATGGAGTCTCACTCTGTCACCCAGGCTGGAATGCAGCGGTGCAATCTCGGCTCACTGCAACCTCTGCATCCTAGGTTCAAGCAATTCTCCTGCACCAGCCTCCCAAGTAGCTGTGACTACAGGCGTGCACCACCACACCCAGCTAAATTTTGTATTTTTAGTAGAGGCAGGGTTTCACTCTACATTGGCCAGGCTGGTCTCGATGTCCTGACCTCAAGTGATCCACCTGTCTTGGCCTCCCAAAGTGCTGGGATTACAGGCATGAGCTACTGCGCCTCGCCTAACTACCCCTATTCTTTTCCAGAGAAACGTGAGCAGACCAAACAGCCTCACCTGGCTATCTCGCCACCCTGGGGTTGGGCCTCCAAAGGCCCGGGAGGTCACCTAAGACACGGTGTTCTGAACATGCAAGCCCCATAGCATCTTGTCTACCATCCTGCCAGCGTCCAGAGACCTGGGAATAGGTCATACCCCTCACTGGATTTTACAAGCTTGGCATAAATTAGGTTCTCAATAAATACTGAATTAATGAAAAAATTGCTGAAGCAACTTAAAATATCCATCCAAACCCCACACCATCTACTAGATAAGTAGTCTGTGGGGAGTCCCATATTTTTTTAGTTTAGATATTTATTTTGGAAATGGACTGTAGGCCCAACATGGTCAATGAAACTTGCAGAGGAACATTTCATGCCTTTAATTAGTTCTTCGTAACTACAGGGACCTCTAGAGTTCCTAAATTGAACTGGGTTGTAATACTGTCAAGAAGGAGGACCTATCTTAAATCTATTTCAAGGGTAATAGTATTTACTGTGTAAATTTTCCCCTGCTCAGGGACAGCCTGACCATGTGTGGTAGGCTTGAAGCATGCAAATATTTCAACATGCAAAACCGCCCTAAAAATATAAGCAAAGCTTATGAAGTTGTCCAGGGTACAGTGGTTTACTGGCCCCTGAATGCTGGACTCCATCAAACTGTGCTCCAGGCTGGGAGGTCTCTGAACCCAATTTGTAGACAGCCCGCTTTGGAGTTCAACCGATGGGACCTTAGACACCAGCCTCACTCTCTGCAAGTCTTGTGATTTGGAGCCAGATACTTGGCTGCTCTGTGCTCCAGGGAGACACCACTGCACCTACCTGAGAGGACTGAAGGAGACGATCCGTGCAACTCACTCAGGATACTGGATCTTAAGCCAATGGTCGGACTCACATTCGTCACCTCTGATTCTGTCGCCTCCTGCGCGGTGACTTAGCAAACACTTCTTACTCTCCAGCTGTGCTTCTTACTCTCCAGCTCTGCTGCCCTGTTCCGGTGCTGACATCAGACAACAGATAATTTCCCAAATGCTTGTATTAGCCCTTAGGAGTTCATGTGTTCCTCCCCCAACCAATAAAGCTGTTAAATCCCAATAACTGTCAGGAAAGGAGCCCATTGCTATAAAGTACTTCAGCTTCTTGGCATGAAAAAATAATTAGAATATATGTGTTGGCTTTGAAACGACACTCACTGGTTCATTAAAAAATTCTGTGCGTATTGTACAAAAGTAGTCTTGGCCTTGGCACTCCCTTAGACGAACCTTACCCGGCCCTGGCACTCCCTTAGGTGAACCTTACCCGGCCCTGGCACTCCCTTAGATGAACCTTACCAGGCCCTGGAGCTCCCTTAGACGAACCTTACCAGGCCCTGGCGCTCCCTTAGATGAACCTTACCAGGCCCTGGAGCTCCCTTAGACGAACCTTACCAGGCCCTGGAGCTCCCTTAGACGAACCTTACCCACCTCAGTGCTCCCTCAGCTCTGATGAACTGTGTGCAATTGCGTTTTTCTCGCAAGCTGCTTCTTAAATACTGTAAAGCTCTTTCCTTATGTCAGTCTCTCCACCTATGTTACCAGCCAGCGCCTGAGACCCTCATATTAAGGAAACAGTGTGCTCCTAAGTCCTCCAAAATATTGTCCACTATTGACTATCAGTAGCACACATGTATTGGCCATTCGCTAAGCATGTCATTCCCCAAATTTTATTTTATTTTTTTGAGACAGAGTTTCGCTCTCGTTGCCCAATGTGAAGTGGAATGGCGCGATCTCAGCTTACTACAACCTCCATCTTCTGGGTTCAAGTGATTCTCCTGCCTCAGACTCCCGAGTAGCTGGGATTACAGGTGTGCACGACCACACCCGGCTTATTTTTTTTATTTTTAATAGAGACGGGGTTTCACCACGTTGGTCAGTCTGGTCTCAAACTCCTGACCTCAAGTGATCCACCCACCTCGGCCTCCCAAAGTGCTGGGATTACAGGCGTGAGCCACCGTGCCTGGACCCCAAATTTTAAATTACAGACTGTCCCAGGTTTAAGATAATACCCTAATTGTCCTGATTCGAATAGGGAAACGGAGGCCATGCTTTTTAGCTTTGTACCCCTGGGCCCAGCACTGTGAGGGCATGAAGCCAAGCTCAGTAATTGTTGAGTAAATGAAGGAGTGAGGCCTGTTGAGCCCAAATGCCCATTGCTCATCATCCCTGACAGGCTCTCCCAGGGGTTGCGGGGGCCTGGGCACGTGGTTCCCTCAAGCAGACTGCAGGTTACCTGTAGGCAACACGCTCTGCAAGTGAATTAACACTGCCGTCCCCAAATGGCCAGTACGTTTATTAGTGGGAATCCTAGCAACCATTTTTCAGAAAATAAAGGAAATAAGATGGCAACCATTACTTTAAAATAGTTTCAAGGTATATATTAATAATGTTAGAGCAAGTTAGCTGCAATTTAAAATATTTTCAGGGTTGGGGGCAGTGACTCACATCTGTGGTCCCAGCACTTTGGGAGGCTGAGGCGGGCAGACTGCTTCAGCCTAGGAGTTGGAGACCAGCCTGGGCAACATGGCGAAACCCTGTCTCCACAAAAATACAAAAAATTAGCCAGGCATGCTGGCATGTACCTGTAGTCCCAGCTACTCAGGAGGCCGAAGTGAAAGGATTGCTTGAGCCTGGGAGGTCGAGGCTGCTCTAAGCCATGATAGCGCCACTGCACTCCAGCCTGGGCAACACAGTGAGACCCTGTCTCAAATATATATGTTTATTTATTTTAAATATAAATTTTATATTTTATATTTTTTAATTTTATATTATTATATTATATATAATATATAATATTACATAAAAATATATATTATATTATATATAATATATTTTTATATTATTCATTTATATTTATATATAAAATATAAATTTTATATTGTTTATATATTTTTATATATTATATATTTTATATATATTTTATTAAAATATATTTATTAAATATAATATAAAATATATATCATCTATGTTTTTAATATAAAATATATATCATCTATGTTTTCAATATAATATATATCATCTATGTTTTCAATATAAAATATATATCATCTATGTTTTTAATATAAAATATATATCATCTGTTTTTAATATAAAATATATATAAACAATATTTTTAATATAAAATATATAAAATAAATTTTTTCAAGGTATCTTTTAATAATATTAGAACAAGTTATCTATAATTTCCACATAAATATTCATGGTATATCTCTATGTGGTCTATCTACGATTCCAAAAATAACAGGTGGTAGCGACTGTTTCCATTTCTCAGTTGAGGAAACTTAACATTCGAAGAGCTCCGTGTAACTCATTCAAGGGCACGCCTTTTCCGTGAGGCGGAGCTGGGGCTCAGATCCTAACTCAGGGCCCTTGTTCACAGCAGTCGCCAAGGAGAACTGCTCTCCAGAGGGGTGAGCAGGTCCGTGCTACAGGACACGCTTCATACACCAGGAATCTGTATGCTAAAAATAACTAAAACTGGCATCCCAGCACATCTTATAGCTTCATTTCACCACATGGGTTTCCATCCCAAACCTGAAAATATTTCGTGCTGAGTTGGAAGTTATCCTTAGAGTGTAAGTGTCCCAGCATGCGTGCCTCTTGAACTTGTCTGGGTCGCCCGAGATGGCAGGAACCCCCAGTTCGAGGTCAGCGGCAGGGGGTGGCCTGTGACTGGTACAGCCCAGGAACTGGGATGCGGCCAGAGTTGGCCGTCCCGCCAGCGAGGCAGGACCTCCGCGAGGGTGTGTCCTGTTGGCACATAAATCGGTTCTAAACCGTGCTGCTATCGCTAGAAAAGAGTATTAGCTGTAGCTTCGATGCTGTGCAGGCTCTACAGACAAAAATCCAAGTAGAAGTGTATCTGCGATGTTTTTGATCCCACTGCTGGTAGTACAGTGACTGGAAACAAATTTCATTTTCAAGCCATTAGTTATTTAGAATAGGTTTAAGTAATACATCCTCAAACATATAAATCCAATAACACATTTGCCAAATAACACATTATCGTGAGCCACAATTTAAAGATTGTTAAGGGTTGAATCGTGTCCTAAAGAACAAGATCCGTTGAAGTCCTAAGCCTCGTCCCTCGGAATGTGACTGTATTTGGAAAGAGGCTCTTTTAGAGGTAATTGCATTAGTGTGAGTTCGTTAGGGCAGGCCCTCATCCAGTATGAGTGGAAGGAAGTGGAAATTCAGACACAGAGACACACACAGAAAGAAGATAGTGTGGGGGTGCCCGGGGGGGGGGGGTGTGGGTAGGCGGGGATTGCAGTGATGACCTGCCAGCCACAGAAAGTGGGGAGCGTTCCTGTCCACTCTGGCAGCTGGAAGAGATGGGAAGCCTCCTCCCCAGATCCTTTGAGGGAGTGTGGCCCTGCTGACGTCTTGATCGTGGGCGTCTGGCCTCCAGAGCTGCGGAGAATCTGCTTCTGTGGTTTTCAGCACCCCTTCCCCCGTCCCGCCGTGTGTGGTATTGTGTTGCAGCACTGCCAGGACACTCATTCCAGGGTTTTGTGTCTCTTCCATACAGGCAGGGCTTTCCACGCTATTGGGAGTGACACGTCAGTTTATGATTTTAAAGTTTTCAATCCATTATAGACAGACAGCATTTCCATTTACAATACAAATAAAAATTGTAAAAGACATACAGAATACAAAACCATTACCTTAGTGTTAGGTTAAACGGGCAAAATCACGCTGTCAAACTGGTACAAAACTTTCTAAACGCTGGTTTCAGTTTTACTACTGGTGGCCATGTTGGTCCTTCCTGGAGGGTTCATGGCCCACAATTGTCACACTTCGAGCCGCATAGCTGAGGGTCACCGGGTGATGACTGAGCAATTGCCTGGTCCCGGAGAAACGCAATGCACATCCGTGCCCTGGCAAAGGCCTCACCATGCCAGGTGGGGGCAGCTGGAGTGGTTCCTAGACTCAGTTTTTCCAAACAAAGTCTTCCGGCCGAATTAGGCAACACACTTGGGAAAAAGTAGTTGTGGGGTATAAATGTTTGAAAATGGCTCTAAACTATTTCCATCAATATAAGAGGACATCTAACTGCTCAGCCAAATTGACCTCGATGTCTTCTGACCAGGATGACGAATCTCTCCTTCTGGCTGCTGTCTGGGATTAAAATGCTCCAGTTTGCAGGGTGCCAGGAAATCACTTTAAAAAACACTAACAGTCAAACTTGGATGGCCTCTCGGTGTAACACCGAGGCCTTTCAGGATGTGGGGACGCACGGGGTTGTACACTTAGGAGGGTGCGGGACACTGATCAGCTGCAGAGCTTCTGCTCGGACGCCCTGGGAGGTAGGTCAGCCGCCTGCGCAGCTGCATGGGGCTGGGTCACAGGGAGTGGTCAGCTCCGACCTTCCTCCCCGGCTGCCCCTCCTCCACCTCCAAGGGTGTCTGTTCTGCAGCAGGAGGCGTGGGAAGTGAGGAGAGTGGGGGGCTGACAATAGAGCCTCTCCCAGCTCCACTTGGCTCCGTGGCCCCTGCAGCCCTGAAGCCCCCACACCGTCCTGAGAGCGCCTGTTCCTGGCATCCCAGGCGGGGGCCTGCAGGGAGCTCTGGGAGTCACAGAGGAGAGGACTCGGAGGAGACCGGGTCAGAGGGGGGTCGGCAGGACCTTCCTGCCCTGGGCGTTTCCTCAGAAGCCTCCGCGCTCTTTCTGGGCAGCCCCAGCTGCTCAGCAGTCCCCAGCTTCAGTGGGTTCTTCGCTGGAAAGGACCTGCAACCCTCAAACTGTTTTGGCCTCTGCACCTTCCAGCAGGACCCTGCTGCGATCAGAACTCCTGTGTCCAAATTTTAACACAGAGAGTGAATTTTAATGGAGAATCTCCAGAGAAGTCGCCTCCCGTACCGGGGTCCCACCGGACGGAGCTGAGACAGGAACGGGACAATGGGCCCTGGGAAACCACAGACTGGGAGTGGTGGCGGGCAGTGTTGGGGGCGCCTGTTGGAATGGACGGCTTTCAGGTAACTCTTGAACAAAGCACACGCTGAGGAAGGTGAGCGGTGGCAGGCAGGTGGCTCCGTCTGGCCTGGAGGACTGTGTCTCTTTCTCCTCGGCTTCCGTTCTCATATCTCCTTCTCCACCTCTGCCTCCTTCTTAAACAGACCCCTCTGATCATGCTGGGCCAGCCCAGATAGTCCATGGTCATCTTTTCAACTCAGGATCCTGAGCTCGGCCCCACCTGCAAAGTCCCTTTGCCACATAAGGCCGCATATCCACTGTATCCAGGAATGAGAATCTGGACATCCATGAGGGGGCAGCTGCCCAGCTGCAGGATGCTGCAGAGAGGGCTGGGTGTTAGGGAAGGAGCAGAACACCACAGAAGGGACTGCATCTCGGGTCAGGGCCCAGCAGGCCCTGCTCCCCTCGAAGCTCCAACCGCTGCTCAGAGCCGACCCACTGCAAGCAAGCAGTACACATTTGTTGCAAAATTGAAACCATCTAAGTCAGGAATGAGGAAATTATGGAATAATCGAAGCAATCGCGGCCCATAGGGATGCATGACTGAGATGGAGGTTGGGGGAAACTGTTACTAGTTAAGAGCTCCTACCTACCGACCATGGGTGACACGCAGACACCTTCCCATGCCTGATTCATTCACATCTCCTACCAGCTGCGTGAGGCAGCTCCTACTGGCTCCGTTGAAACAGATGTGAAGTAATTAGCCCAAGCAGCTCTAAGTCCAAGTTAACGTTTGGATTTCGGGGCCTGTGTGCTTCATCCGTCATTTGTGTTTCTGAAAAGCAAGATGAATACAAGTTCCAGAACGGGAAACACGATCTTCAGGCCCCAGGACAGCAGCATTGAGTGATTCCTGGTCACAAGGGGACGTAGCCGTGGGCACGCCTGTCCCGGGAGCTCACAGCCCCGGTGGGCAACTGTGGACCCGCAGATACCACAGTCGTGGGCATGCCTGTCCCGGGAGTTCACAGCCCCGGTGGGCAACCGTGGACCCGCGGATCCCGCACTCGTGGGCACGCCTGTCCCGGGAGCTCACAGCTCCGGTGGGCAACCACGGACCAACAGATCCCGGAACCTGGGTGAAGAATTCCCATCTAAAGCCTGCACCTCCTTCAGAAAATCAAGAGGGGTCTGTTGTAAACTTTGAATATGTGAAAACCCATGCCCAAATTTACTGTTTGTGCGAGTCAGATGTACATATGTTGAATTTGCTCAAAATAAGGTAAACTAAAATGTCTCCTGCCACCAGAAATTGTTCTTTCTGTCTCGGCTGAGTATGGATCCAGATACCTTCAGGCTATGAATGTACTGTTGGGTTTGGCTTAGAGACGAATGAATGGAAGAGTGTTCACATATGGGCTAATTGGCACTGCTAACTCCTGCTAGCCTGTATGAGAATTCCATTTCACGACGTAAACAAGAAACTTTTAAAAATTCAAAATAGACTAACAGTGCTGAAATGAGACAGGCACAGTGAGAACAGGGGGGACGTTAGAGACCAGAGCAGGGCCTCACATGCTGGCAACAAAAGGGAAACCAAGCCGTTGATTTTTGATTGGGTGGAAGATGGTGAAGATGAATCGTCCCTTACTTAACCGACCCACCAGGGTCTTCCAGCCTCTGTGCCGTCGACGTCTGGGGCTGTTCAGGCACTGCAGGATGCATGGGGTGTCCGTGGTCTCTGCACGTGGAAGCCTGGCGCCCACCCTTCCCCTGACCTCTCCCTGTATTGACCACCAAGGTGTCCCAACATTGCCGAATGTCTCCTAGTGGGTGGGGGAAGGTGGAAATTGCCCCTGGGTGAGACCCACTGAACTGGAGATGGAACCGGACTCTTGTATGTTAGCACCAAAAAAGCAATTATTTTTTTCATGAGCAGAAGAAAATACACGCAAGCCCCTCATTGCTAACAAGAGCAGCCCCCACTTTACTTTCTCTCCATTTTGCTTCTTGAGCCTGTGCTTTGCACCCACAATCCAAGGGGCTGGACTCCGGACAAGCCTGTGGGTGTCGAGGGGAAAGGTGCCTTCTGCGTCACCCTGATTCTTGCACCATGGCATTTGAGGCTGCCTCCAGCACTGTGTCCAAAGACCCTGTCCCAGAGGCCCAGCAGGGCAGGACAGAGACTGCAGGCCAATGGCACACACAGGTGCCTCCTCCGCATCGCAGGCCTGCCCTACCCCAGCCCCCTCCACACACCCCCCACCCCCATCACAGAGCTCTAGGCTTTTGTCATCAATGGTCAAGCATCATTTTAGAAGCCTGCAAAATGACCCCGTCTCTTCTTTATCCTTGGAAAAGGCAGTTCTGCCACACTTGGCCATGTGCCATCTACACAGGGTGCCCGCTTAGAACCAGAATGTACAGAACCCTCTGGATCTCAGAGGCTGTCGGCTCTTTGGGACTGGAGGGCAGCTTTCCAGCCAGCAAGCCGGGCTTTGTCACCACCGTTTACAATACGCAGGAGGGAAGAGCCCCCGGATGGCACCAGGGCACGGATTCCTGTGGGCAGCTTTTGTTTGGTTTCTGCTTCCAGCCCTTTTGTTTGTTTGCTGCGTGCCCGGGCCGGGCTCCAGGCCGTGTGGTTATCGGCCCTGGCTGAGCCTACAGCTTTCCAGGGCCTGTCTCATCGCCCCTTTACTCTGTAATCCCAACCCCGTCATCCTGACTCGGGTCAATTCTGGTAATGAGGGCGGCCATGTGCCACAGAGCCAGGCTGCTCCACCCAGCAGGAGAGCAGCTCCTACCGCCCCTGGCCAAGTAGCCCGTGGCGAGACTCCCACACACGGAGCCATGGTGTCCTCGTCTGCAAGACAAGAGTGAATGACACCTCGCATCACTAGGGCCGTGCTCAGAAATGCGCTGATCATGGGGATGCAGCTGCAGCGGCCAGCGCACCCGAGGGGACACGCGCCTTGTGTCGTCCCCGTCACCCTCACTCTGCAGATGGAGGAGGCACCTCATGACCCTGATTTGACAGCTGACAGTGAGAAAAACAAAGAGCATGGACTTTTTCCCTTTCCTGCCCTAGCTCTGCCGCTTTCTAACCAGGAGCCCAGAACTCGGCGCATTTTTGTTAGAAACAGCAGAAGCTATCGGATGCAGGCCCAGTAAGTGAGGTAGGGACCGGGGGACCCCTGGGAGCACGATGGTGTTTTCAGCCACCAGAGGCCTCTGCCTCCACAGCAGCACACGTGCGTCCCTCCCCACAGCAGCTGGGGATGCCGAGTTCACTGCCCTGTTCCAGCGGTCAGTACTTCTCAAGGCCCCTTGAAAGAGCAGACAGGAGCAGGGAGCCGACAGAGCCACCAGCTTCCCCCCCGAGCGTGCACTGCTCAAGCAGGGCCGCAGGGGCCTCGCGGGGGACACCGTTTCCTGCCCAACACCAACCTGACTGGTACTGGGCTGGTCTTCCCAGGAAATGATGCCAAATTGAAGGAGCCACAAGGCTCTCTGTTGCTGGCAGGCTGGACGCTCAGCGGGGTCTTAGCAAGGCCAGGCTTGGTGCGAGGGAGCCCGTGATGCTGAGCTGGGGGGCCACACACGACCCTACCTCAGTAGCCCTTGTGTTCCTACACCCGTTGCACAAACCGACTCTGGCCAACAGCCCCAGACAGACCACTCTGCTCACCCCGGGGTCGGAGGCTTTCTCTCTGGGGGGCATTAACGCAGAGACAAGCACACAGGCTTTTGCTCATCCTCCTTCCAACTGAGAGGACGACTGCATGCCCTGTGTGCAGCCGTTGTGTGCGGAGGAGTGTCCTCCACAGCTTGCCGCAGGGCCTTCCTCGCATAGGACGAGACAGCCAGGGCTGCAGTTCATGCAGCAAGGACAAGGGTGTCCCCACGCTCCCCCAGGGGCCAGCTGCTGCGCGTGGCTGGGTGTGCACAGGGCAGCGCGATGGACGCTGTCAGAGCCACCTGCTTCCTGCATTTTACTGCACTTTCTGAACCTGCTCGGTGCTGTACCTAAGGTATCGTGTCCACCCCAGCCTGCAACTCACCCATCTCACGACAGCATTCCACGGGCTGCTTAGCTCAGACTTGGCATCTGTTCTGGGCTGCAGGTTCATATCTCCCCAAATTAATATGCCAAGGCCCCAATTCCCAGTGTGATGGCCTCTGGGAGCGGATGAGGTCACCAGGATGGGGCCCTCACGATGGGATCACGTCTTTGTTAGAGAACTTGCTTCCTCTCCCCCAGGAGAGGAGGTGATGAGAAGCTGGCTGGCTGCAGGCCAGGAAGGAGCCCTCACCATGACACAGCCGTGCGGGCACCGGGATCTGACTTAGCCTCCGGCACAGCGAGAAATCAACGTGGTGAGGCTGCCCAGTCTCTGGTGGTTTGTTCTGCAGCCCGCGCTGAGACAGTGGCCTCTGTATGGATCCTGGCGTCCAATTTTGACTGGGCCTACTACCACCCAAGCTCCATTTTTCAAATGGGAGATAACTGAGAGCCTGGCTCCGCAGCTTTGTGGGCTGTGCTGTTACAGCGTCTCAGCACAGTCACATCTGCATCATCATGAGGCCGGGCAAAGCGCCTGTGCTGCAGAAGTGGCTCAGCAGGCTTGTCCTTGCTCTTGGCCCCATTCAAAACTGCCAGCCTTAGAGGCTCCCCAGAGATGATTTGGAGCAGTCTTCCCATGCGTAGTGCATGCTGGGTCCAAACTCCAGAGGTCCCCCAGTCACTGCTTCCCATAATGGCATGGAGCGTGGCGTATGGTTTGCCCTTTACCTCGTAGGGTGTATCAGGGCATGCTCAGATGCTGAAACCCCAGAAGCTTCAGTGACGTGGCAGGCCTCCGATACCTCCCAGCTTCAGGCAGACACCTGCCTTCCTAGGTCACCTGGGTTCTCCCAGGTCCAGGCATCATGAGATCATCGACACAGTAGTGAACCTGTAGCCTTATAGTAACGCCAGGGTTCACAGCACAGTGGGCAAGGCAGTAAGTGTACTGCAGTCCTCGCCAAGTCAAGGCAAACTGTCTTCTCTCCATGGATAGGGTGTGGAGAAGAGTGCAGTTGCTGAATCGGCAGCTGCGCTGATCTGCTCCGGTAAAGATGCTATTTGTCCCAGCAGCTGTGACTGGAAAGACTACCTGGTCATGCTGCAGGACCCCACCGCTGCCTTCCACCACAGCCTGGTGTCTGCAATGCCCAGTTCCATGAATTACATGGGAATTGGTGGGCACCGGAATTTCACCATCCTTTGAGCCTCTGACAGTGGCTCTGATCTCTGCCATTCCTCCAGGAAAGCAGGATGGATTTACTAATTTGGTAGGAATGGGGAGGGGTGTTCAGAGCCTTCCAACTGATGGTTCCTAATTCAGTGGCTCTGACTTCACAGGTTAAGGAACCAGTGATGGTTTCTGCCAGCTGCCAGCTCTGTCCATCCCAATTATACACCTGGAGACCCACAGGCCCTTGTGAGACGGACATGGGCCTAACTCTATGTGCCATGTGGCTTTCATAAGACCCCTCTACAGCCCAAGGTGCCACTCTGCTTGTCTGCTCAGTGGCGACTCAGAGCCTGGAGAGTTTCCAAGGTCTGCTCTTTCCTGTTACCACTGCAGTCTTCCCAGCACACGCATGCAGGTCCCTTTGGGGAAGCATCGACCATATATGCCTGCAGCCTACGTTTGGGGTCCTTCCTCAGGTGAAACTGACTCCCCCTTCAGTCAATGAGCTCCGAGCCTGTGAGCTGACTCAGGTGTGGGACTTGGACCACGACCTGCGGGTTTTCGTTCATTGCTGAGCAATATCTCTTGGTGCCTTCCTGTCTCCATTCAGGCTGCTGTGATGAAATACTAAGCCTGGCCATGCCCCAGAGCAGGACAGGGCCCCATCAGGAGGTGAGATCATGGTGCCAGCCAGGCTTCTTGTTGATCAAGTTACTGAGGGTCTGCCCAGCAGATGGGGGCCCGGAAGCTGGGACAGATGCGTCCATTTGTCCCTGGGCTCCCACGTGTCCTGCTGTCACTGGGTTACTCCCTGTCCAGGAAGAGCCGAGGGCTCTGCAGAGGAGAGGGGGAATAAACCGACAGTGGCAACCCCAAAAGGATGCTTTTTCTCTCTTGTCCCATCCCCAGGGCCTAAGACAGAGCTTGGCCTCACCTCTGACACTCATCAGGTACTCAGTAGAAGCTTGCTGCTTAGCGAATGCACTTGCCTGTATGCACGGCTTCATTCGTTGGTGATATGCTTGTTTTCCTCACTCACTGTGAGCCTGTGAAAGTGGAACCCGTGTCCCGGCGTAGGAGGAGTTCTCTGTAGCCCACGTTCTCCGACCTCTTCCTCCCTCAAAGCCCTCCTGCGTCTGCCTCTCTCAGGATCTCTGGAAGTCTCTGTTCTCTAGGAGGGCAGGGGGAGGTAAGGAGTCAGTTTCACAGACCCCACTCTGTCCATGTCCCGCACCATCAATCGTGTGGAAAGATTTCTGTCCCAGCAAGTTAACTTTACACATCCATTTCCTCTGTCCATGTAAGATGTTGGCCCTGGTCTGGTAAAACACCTGTAATAGGAACATTTTACGGGAAATTCATTCTACTCATGACATAACTCAAAATGAAATGGCCAAGTACAGTCTAGGCATGACTGTGAAGTCAGAGCCACTGAATTAGGAACCATCAATTGGAAGGCTCTGAACCCCTCTCCCCTTTTCTACCAAATTAGTAAATCCATCCTGCCTTCCCGGAAGAATCGCAGAGATCAGAGCTGCCATCAGAGGCTTGAAGGGTGGCGAAATTCTGCCAACCAACTCCTGGCTCACACCAGGAATCTCAGCACTTTGGGAGGCTGAGACACGAGGACTGCTTGACGTCAGTAGATTGAGACTAGCCTGGACGACAAAGCGAGACCCCATCTCTACAAAATGTTAAAAAGAAAAAAAGAGTTAGGTGTGGTGGTGTGCATCTGTAGTCCCAGCTACTCAGGAGACTGAGGTGGGAGAATTGCTTGAACCTGGGAGGTTGAGACTGCAGTGACTGTGGGAGCCCAGGGAGTTATGGTGAGCCATGATCACGCCACTGCACTGCAGCCTGTACGACAGAGGGAGACTTTGTCTCTCTCTCTTTTTTTTTTTTTTTTGAGATGGAGTCTCGCTCTGTCACCCAGGCTGGAGTGCACTGGCGCGATCTCGGCTCACTGCAAGCTCTGCCTCCCGGGTTCACGCCATTCTCCTGCCTCAGCCTTTCCAAGTAGCTGGGACTACAGGCACCCGCCACCACGCCTGGCTAATTTTTTTGTGTTTTTAGTAGAGACGGGGTTTCACCGTGGTCTCGATCTCCTGACCTCGTGATCCGCCCCCCTCGGCCTCCCAAAGTGCTGGGATTACAAGCGTGAGCCACCGCGCCTGGCCGACTTTGTCTCTTCAAACAAACAAAGAACAAGTACATGAGTTGCTTGAAAGATTCCCACTGCCTACTTCCACTTCAGAGTGCTGTCCTCCACGCAGTTGGGTGTGTTGCTGGGATTCAGACACGGAGTCTCCCCAAAGCAGCAAGTGGTGATGCAGCTAGGAACGGATAGGCCAAGCCCCCCCAGCCCCCCGAGGGTGATGTCCCTTTCCACTTGACGCATAAAAGAGGCAACTCGTCCTACTGCATTTTAAAATAAAAATACTTTATTGATGAAGTCAGGCAGCAGCTAACAGTTTGAGAAGCTTGGGAAGAAATCACTTTCACATGGGGGATATATGCAACCTAGAAAATATTTGGCTAAGTCATAAAATTAACATTTTTAGTCATCTGTAAAGTGCTGAGACATTTATTTCTGGTGACTGCCTGTGTTAGGACTTTTTTCTTGTTATCCGTCCAGTAAGTGAAACATTGAAATACAGGTTGAGCAGGACGGAGCTCACTAAGTATGCACCTTGACATGACGGTGTGCACTCATTATGCACCTTCGCACGCGGGGTTGGCTCTGCAACTGCAGAATACAAACTGATGCGTTCTGCGGAGGAGGCGTCTGCACAACAGACAGGCTGGCCTGAGGTCACGCTTCTTGGCCTGGGTCCCGCTCAGTGACAGCAGCCAGCATGGCCTAGCACCAGGAGTCATTTGGAGCATGTGTGCTAAAGCAGACACAGCATTCTAGGTCAACAGGGGCAAGAAGCCGCACGAAGGAACTAAGCAAGATTTCTCTGCCTATCTCCTCTAATACTAAAGTACACACGTTTCTCCTGTGGATAGTCACTCTATTTATTCGAGAAGGGAGGAATAATTTGGCGTTGATGCTTGAGTCCAAATGTTGATAGGCGTTGAGCATTTTGGTTCAAAGCAAACATTATTTGTGAAATGCTACAGATAATATATTGACTGAAACGTTAACTGTTAATTTTTTTAATAGAAAAACGCAGTATAAAAATATTACTTTGTTAAAATATACAGTACACACATTATACCACTTTGGAAAACCCAGCTCACTTCTGAAAGCAAATCATGCTAACTGGACTGGTAGGTGTTACCTGGCTTTTAAAATCGCTAACAAATTTTTTTCTGAAATTCAAAAATATAGAATATAAATAAAAGTCGTGAATCTGAATCAGGTAAAATTATTTTAAGAATTGTTAATAAATGCCTGCACTACTGAATACATATATTTTCTCATAAATTCTTAGTATGCAAATTCTCTAATATGATACAATAGGTCTGACGCTGATAAGTTTAACATTTAGTATTTATATATGGACTACAGCAGTCAAAAAGAATGTGGTATTTTCCCAGAACTGCACTCAATTACTTGAAAATTGCATCAGTCTTCTGCCTTCGTGAGAAGTGCTTGTAATTACTTCTGCTGTACGGAAGAGAACGAAGGAATTGGCAGGGACGCCACCATCACGCTATTGCACGTTTCTCCCCCAAATACTGTTTTTAATTTATTCCCAACCAGTGTAGACACAGCTTAAACACTCAGGCTGTAGGATTAGCTGAGAAGTCACCCTTGATTGCAAATTCCGACAGCAGGAGGCGGCCGTCCTGCTTATATATTCAGCAGAGGGATCTGCCAGACCATGACGGACGGCGCCAGCTCTTCCTGGTGGGGCTGCCGGGCCTTCCTGTGCACCCGGCGGTGGCCCTGCCCTCCACAGACCACCAGCGCCGAGCTGGCCTTGGCTTTCTTGGCCCGGCGTGCTTTGCTTCTCAGCGAGACAGGATCCTTCAGGAGGTCATAGATAGTGCCATCCTCTGATCTGTGCTCTAGAGAGCTGGAGCCGTGAGACAAGCTCAGGGACCCTGACGAGGAGGACACGTCGCTTTTCTGAGCCATCGATCCCAGCGAATCTCCTAACCAGATGGCCGCGTCAGGGTCGCCCTGGCTCAGGGATGAACCGGCTCCTTCACTCGGAAGTGCATCCTTCTGATCTTCGTCCTGGGGCTCGGGGCCGGGAGCCAGGCTGTCCCTGGATTTGTCCTTGTCTTTCTCGTGCAGAGCTGTGGCCAGGACGATGAATTTGACAGGACCATTGTGTGCATGGTAGGAGACCATGCCTCTTCCTGAAAAGGGAAACAGTTCAACAGCTGTCTTTTAAAATAGGCAAAATTTGAGAGAAGGAAGCAAAAAGTGCATGGCTTCACCCCAACGCATTCCTCCCTGCCCAAATAACGAAGCCTGTAAGTAACTTGCATACTTGAATAATAGGCTACGATGAAAATATCTGGATTATATTCTTCTGGGTTTTTAGTTAATGTGAAGAAGACTTTAAAAATGATTTTCTAAAAAAGAAAGTTGTGTTTTCCTCAGCAGTATTTCAATTCTAATACTCATATTGTACTTTTCAAAGTAATAAAATAGTCATTTTTCCATTATGCATAAAATACCTTCTAACTTACCCTATAGAAATATCTTGAATTTTCCTAAATCTTGATTAGAAATCTTAACGCCAGAAATGTGTTGATTTGGGAATGAAATGACTAAACTACCGGCTGCCTGCCAGTTTTCATTACAAAAATGTTCTGGGGTTCAGAACAATTTAACTCTATACTTTGATTAAAATTAGGACTTTCAGTTTTCAGATGATGTGATTCACAATTTTAAAGTCATCATTGTATC
Organism: Hylobates moloch; assembly: GCF_009828535.3. Classification (NCBI taxonomy): domain Eukaryota; kingdom Metazoa; phylum Chordata; class Mammalia; order Primates; family Hylobatidae; genus Hylobates; species Hylobates moloch. The sequence goes on from NW_026652283.1 coordinate 126,284,817, forward strand.
AGAAACACCTGCAGGTCTTCTTAATGCCACACAGAGCCCCACAACCCCCACACTGATTCTGTAAGCATCATGTGGGCCTGGTGTGTCTTCTGGATGCTTCGTGGGTGACATGACATACGGACAGGGGCACGTGTCCTTTCCTCAAGTGCTTTCAGATGAAACAGGCCCCAGCCCTCACCATCATCCTACTCTGGCCAAGGCAGATGACATCATTGAATCTTCCACCATGGTGAGAGTCCATTTCCCAAAGAGGAGAGTGGCAAAGTGAAGTCTGCAGGGAGCAGGAGCTGGGGGGACCGTGCAGGGACAGGGCTGCTCATCACCTGGCGAAGCAGACACCTGTGTTCCCTGCATACCAGCGACGCTGCCCCTGGGCATGCCCTCAGAAGGAGCTTCTGCCCATGTCAGCAAAGCCAGCCACACAAATATTCAGAGGCTTGATGTGTAATGCAAATGGGTAGCACCTAGCTACCCATCCAGAGAAACACAGTGAGTGCACCTCCTTTCAGGGAGCACCCAGCTACCCATCCAGAGAAACACAGTGAGTGCACCTCCTTTCAGGGAGCACCCAGCTACCCATCCAGAGAAACACAGTGAGTGCACCTCCTTTCAGGAAGCACCTAGCTACCCATCCAGAGAAACACAGTGAGTGCACCTCCTTTCAGGAAGAACCTAGCTACCCATCCAGAGAAACAGTGAGAGTGCACCTCCTTTCAGGATGCACCTGGCTATCCATCCAGAGGAACAGTGAGAGTGCACCTCCTTTCAGAGGCAGCCTGCAGGCAGGGAGAGGAAAGCACTGTAGCTGCGGCACCAGCAGGGACCGAACCCAGCAAAGCCGAGAGAAAAAGCAACAGAGGCTGCGTGCACCATGGGACAGCTACAGAAAATGCAAAAACAGGAAAAGTGAAAAGAACCCTTTAAGATACAAATTGGTACAACTACAGACGAGGACTAAAGGAATAACGGACGTAAAACTCAGCATCATCGTTCTCTAGGGTGTGAGCGGAGAGGTCTGAGGCTGAGAAGGGGCGGCTGAGGCTCAGTGTGTGAGTCACAGCCCCTTCTGAGCTGGGCACAGGCATGTGGCCTCTTCTCATTACCATTGAAACTGTGAAAC
>NW_026652283.1:126290936-126368725 GCF_009828535.3 Hylobates moloch
CAGAAAATGCAAAAACAGGAAAAGTGAAAAGAACCCTTTAAGATACAAATTGGTACAACTACAGACGAGGACTAAAGGAATAACGGATGTAAAACTCAGCATCATCGTTCTCTAGGGTGTGAGCGGAGAGGTCTGAGGCTGAGAAGGGGCGGCTGAGGCTCAGTGTGTGAGTCACAGCCCCTTCTGAGCTGGGCACAGGCATGTGGCCTCTTCTCATTACCATTGAAACTGTGAAACTGTGTGTTATGCACAATTCTATGTATTTACAGGCTGAGTGTCCCTTATCTGAAATTCTTGGGACCACAAGTGTTTTGGATTTCTTTTCTTTTTAATGTTGGAATATTTGCATTGCGCTTGCTGGTTGAGCATCCCAAATCTGAATTCCTCCAGTGAGCACTGCCTTTCAGCATCACGTCCACACAGAATTTGGAGCATCTGAGGCCAAGGCAGGTGCATCACTTGAGGTCAGGAGTTCGAGACCAGACTGGCCAACACGATGAAACTCCATCCCTACTAAAAATACAAAAATGAGCCAGGCATGGTGGCTGGTGCCTGTAATCCCAGCTACTAGGGAGGCTGAGGCACGAGAATACCTTGAACCCGGCAGGCAGAGGGTGCAGTGAGCCGAGATTGTGCCACTGGACTCCGTCCCAGGTGACAGAGTGAGACTCTGTCTCAACAAGAAAAAAAATTTTTTTTGGAGCATTTTGCATTTTGTTGTTGGATTTGGGGTCCTCAACATGTATAATCCCATAGATCATAATAAAAACATAAATGAGAAAATGAATGGCGAAACTAGAGTTCCTTAATCCTCATGGGTGGACCTGCCAAAATCTGAGTGCATGGAAGCCACCGTCAGGTCGGCCAAGAGGACATCACAGAAATGGAGGCAGCAGGAACAGTTCTGCTCTACGAGCTTCCTGCAAAGCGTTTTCTCTGTTAGTATTTCCCCGTGGCTGACATCATAACCCACATAGAATCTAAGGCCGTGGTTTACTGAACTTACAGGACGAGGAGTTTTCCGCGTCACTGCAGGCTCTGCACACACCACTTCTGCTGGCTGCGTTCTACCCACTACAGGCAATGCCACCATTTTATCAAATGGCCCAATCCCTCATTACGAACTGCGGGTCACCTCCTGTTTTGTGCTGTTAAAAATTAAATGCTGTGGCAAATGTCTTTTTGCATCATACTTTGTTCCTAGATTAGGCTGTTTCCTGGGCCAATTTCCTGGATTGGGAATCCTGATTCCAGACACACAAGCATATTTTAAGGCCTCCAATCCCTAATGGGACCGTGCTTTCCAGAAGGCCCATGTGCTCCAGCCTGAGCTCTTCCTGACATTGCAACAGCACAACGGAGCCTTTTCGGATCCCCAGCTTCCTTCTTCACAACATAAAACACAGAAAGGAACGACGGAGATCCCGGCTTCCTTCTTCACAACATAAAACACAGAAAGGAATGATGGAAGCTAATTCTGGCAGTAAACAGAATATGAAAACATAAGATTCTCCTTGGACTACTAAGGCAATAAACAGAAAAAGTATAAATTGATAATTCCAATTAAACGGTCTATTAAGTCATTATAATACACTGAAAAAGCACAGATATGAATTGTTTAAACAATCCTAGGATGTTAAATCACACTACACACTGCTATGCTCTACGAGTCTGCAAGACAGGATGCAGCCACTCAGACTGCAGGTGCCACTCACCGGTCACTTTGGGAATCCCTTGCAGACGTGGGACCGGCAGGGCCACGAGGATTCCCAGGCTGGTGCCGACCATCAGCAATCCGTGGCAGACGAGCAGGCTCGTCACCGACAGCCGCTGGTGCCCTGGGCGGAAAGACACATGAGTGGCTTCGGGTCTGGTTTGTGTAGCAGAGTTGGTGGGGCGGTGAGGGGGTGCTGGAAACCCCACAGGTCTGTCGTGCCACCACCAAATCCGCCAGGAGAAGGACGTGGCACAGGAGTTCCCAAACCCGAGCACCAGGCTCCCTCAACAACACGAGCAACACAAGGGTCTTGGGGGCATGCCCTGCACCTGCACCTGAACAGAACAGGCCAGATGTCTGGCTGGGTCTCCTGGGCTATCGTTTGCATGGCTCTGCTCGGCCCCTTCAGCCGTGAATCAAGCCCCTGGATCAATCTGTCTAAACCTCTTGCTTCTGGGCCGTGTAGCACGTGAGCTCGTGAGCCCCCGACATACACAGCAGCCTGTGGCTCTTTGGGAGCACAGAGGCCCCTTTGTAAGTGAGGAGAGGTCTCTTAACGGGCGTGGCTGGACTGGAGTAACGGGCTCTCAGCCGCAGTTGGACCCTAGAGGGGAACAGAAAGGCCTCTCCAGGGCTCTGCGTGAAGGACAACATCGTCACATGGCCTCAGCGCTGGACACAGCAGGGAAACACCACGGTGGATGCTGGGATCAGAAAGGCCTTTGAGGCTCTTTGTTTGGTTTTGATTTGCTTTACAGCCAAGGATCTGAAGCCCAGAGAAACTAAACAATTTGCTCCGGCAGTGACAAGGCTAGAAACTGGCTGCAAAACAATGTGGGAGACGCATGGCCTATTCCAAGACCCTGCCTCACTGCAGTTACAGGAAGACCCCGCCTCACGGCGGTAAAAGGGAAGACCCCGCCTCACTGCAGTTAAAGAGAAGACCCCGCCTCACTGCAGTTACAGTGTGGGAGACACATCACCTGCTCCAAAGACCCCACCTCACTGTGGTTACAGGAAGATCCCGCCTCACGGCAGTTACAGGAAGACCCCGCCTCACGGCAGTAAAAGGGAAGACCCCGCCTCACCGCAGTTACAGGGTGGGAGACACATCACCTGCTCCAAAGACCCCGCCTCACTGTGGTTACAGGGTGGGTCTGGACTTTCACATCATTCCAGCACACCTCTGACACAATCATCAGCACTGCAGCCTTCAAACATAGAAAAGACAATCCCCAGTGTTTCTGTTTAGCCCCAAAGCTGAGGAGCACAGGCCAAGTTAGCTTGCCCCTGAGAAGCGATGGTAAACACTTAAAAACAGTTTGATTCTTCTTTTCTGTAGACATAAAAGCTATTTTAAATATCCCTGCATTTGACCCAAAGTTCATCTCAGATAAAGAGCATGAAAAACGATTTGACACCAGGGCCAAAGACTCCGTATCCACAGAAGTCAAACAGCCTCCCCCAAAACAAAAAACCCTCACTACAGAAAAAGAAAGACATTTGGTTCTATTTCTAAACACCGATTCATATTATTTTTGAAAGCTCAATAATATGCATGTCCCAGGAATTCGAAATGTTTGCCTGGTCGGCGTGACATGGTCAGGGCGATAGTGAATCCACAGCACTGTCCTGTACGTAAGCCGGTGCTGTTATTTTCTAAAGCTAATGAAAAACACGGCAGTGGCTTCAAAGCTGACGCGCAGCGCACGCGATTCCCAGCTGCTCTGAAGTGCTGACCACTCTACAAAATGGGGAGCAGCCCGGGGCGTGGCCGCAAAGGGAGTGTGGATGATCTTTCCAGGGCAGCAGTTGGACTCAACAGTAAGTATTTTAAGTATGAAACATGATTGTCTTATGAGAGAGAAAACCAGTGTGCATATGAGTTCAGCATCAAACCTGAACCCGGCCTCCCCGGCCCTCTGTGTGGCACTAGGATGGGAAGCAGCCGCGCTGTGGGAGCACGGATGTGAGATACTGGGAAGGGGAGAAGCCCCACTTGCATGCCAGCCAAGGCTGCGGCTGCATGACTGAAACGATGGCCCGGCTTCTGGAAGGGCTCGTGTAATGCTGGCCAAAGCTTGCATTTAATAAAAAGGTAGGCCAGGCGCAGTGGCTCATGCCTGTAATCCCAGCACTTTGGGAGGCCGAGGCGGGTGGATCCCCTGAGGCCAGGAGTTCGAGACCAGCCTGGCCAACATAGTGAAACCCCATCCCTACTAAAAATACAAAACAAACAAACAAACAAACAAAACAAAACAAAACAAAAAAAACTAAAAAACAAAACAAAACAAAAAATACAAAAAAACTAGCTGGGCGTGGTGGTAGGCGCCTGTAATCCCAACTACTCAGGAGGCTGAGGCAGGAGAATCGCTCGAACCCAGGAGGCAGAGGTTGCAGTGAGCCAAGATTGCAGCATTGCACTCCAGCCTGGGCAAAAAGAGTGAAACTCCGTTTCAAATAAGTAAATAAATAATAAATAAATAGGGTAAAAGCAGGTAAAAACCCGATATGAATGTTTTTAACTGGTTTCAAAGTACCCAGGAACTACGTAAAAGAGTTAAGTTCCAGAGTGGTTTTCCATTGCATTTTCCAAGCAGTCTGTCAATCAACATCTTTAACTTTACATGTGAAAGTTGACCGCCTCAGTCACGAGGTCATGGGGTCATTTTCCGATTCCAGAGGCTGCTGTGAGTGCGGCTGTCCAGGCGTCCCGTGCCCGTCTGGAAGCACCAACAGTGACCTAGAACAGGACAGCAGGGTGTGTCCCAGACGGGGCTGGGTCCTGAGAGCTGGAGCTCACGTGAGGTCCGCTGGTGAGGTGGGAGGCGGGGGCAGCTGAGGTGGTGAACGGTGATGCAGCTGCACGGTGAGGTTGGTAAATGAGGTTACACGTGTGAAGTGGGATTGACTGCACTTGAGCTGCTGCTGGATGGCGACTCCATGGGGAGCCACCAGGGCCTTCTGCAGGCAGCCACAGAGGCAGATGCATCTCCTGCCCTGGAGGCTAGGAGGGGCTGGGGGGTGTAAACAACACCATCCAGGTTCATTCAAATAACCTCAGAGACAAAAAACAGTGAGTAGAAGAAGCAATACGTTCCCCAAGTGTGGGAGGGAATGCTACCAGGGGTATTCGCCCTCTGCTCTTCCTAGCCTGGAACATAAACCGAAGGACAGGCCAGGGCCACACCGGCCACCAAGAAAGGCTGTGGCTCCCAAGTCCTCAGTCTTGTTCATTAACTCACCATCTTGAGTCCGGTTTCATTTATTGAATTCCCTTACTGTGTAGTCCATGGTCTTCAGAAAAGTTACACTGTTTTTTTTTTTTTTAATGGAAATTTTGGCCATTTTATTTGGTCACATAGTTCCTGGAGGCTCTGTATTCACTCGGTGGAGACTCAGAAAGGCGCAATTTACCATGTGTCTCAGCACTTTTCCATCAAAAATATCCTCCTTTGAACATGCAGGACAGAGCAGGAAACATCTGCCTGGTGACGTAACCTACGGCAACTGCTCACAACCTAAAAGCTGAGGCGCCGTGAACTCACTCGCTGTAAACTCTACTCCTTTATAACTTAGAAAGGTAACGACAGCTCTAATGAATGTGTATGTTAATCACAGACCTTCATCAACTGTTAGTCTGCGTTGAATCTGATGTAGCTTATGTGAAAGAACGTGAACTAAATGGTTTTCAGAACTGAATTCCAAATAGAAGGAGAAAAGCCAGGTCCTTAGCTACAGATTCACGGATTCCCCAGGGGCCAGTACGCTGCGACCCTGAGGAAGGAAGGACGTTTCATCACGTCGTGTGAACTTATACAAAATGTATGAGTTATAATACAGTTTGTTTTTTTCAAATTTTGTGGTTTTGGCTTGGCAAGTCTTCATTTGCAGAAGCTACCCGACTTTTATTTTCCAGCAATAGCACAAAAAGGTAATTTTACGTCTTGTTGCCACACACACACACACACACACACACAAAAACCCATTTGAGCATCGTCATGAATACAACTCTAGAATGACGGTTTTGCGTGTGTGAGAACAGAGCACAGAGGACATGTGTGGGCCTCCAGGAACCATCTTGGACGATGAGGAGGAGAAGAACCCAGAAGTGGTGATGGCCCGGCGACCTGAGCATCCGCGCACTTCAGCATGGTATGAACATGCCCCCACCGGAATGTCTAAATACAGCATGAAATGCAATAATGCTTATTTCTATGATATATATGAAATATTGGCTGAAAGACAAAGATGACTGGACAGAGGATACGAGAGGAAAGGACTCTCGGGAGGAAAGGACTCCCTGGCCTACTCATTGCCTCTGAGTCACAAAATGCAACGAAAATCAGAACCATTTCAGTCTATGCCGCACGGAGGATCTTATAGAGAATCACTGTCAGAAGCATCACGAACAAAACTGAACTTCTGGTGTCACTGAGGTTGGCTCTAACCCGTGTACCTTTCTCCTAATGACAAGGCCACGGTGGCAGCACACCACAGCCTGGGAGCAGAGAACTGAATGTGGGTAAAGCAGTCAGTGTCTCCCAGAAATCAGTGAAGCTGGAGCTATTTCAAACTTAGTACTGACATGCTGGAGAAATCTGCCAACTAGAGGCGCGGCGCTCCATCTGGACAGACACATCTGTTTGCTTTCATGCGGGTCTCAAATGCAGACCTGACTACGTCGTGCAGGAATAAGTAGAGACCCACGATTCGGGGGCCCCTGGAGCAGGAGGCTGAGAGCACGCACTGTGGCCATGCAGAGCCAGCCCAGGATGTTGGAGGGGCCCAGGAGGGTGGGCGCCAGGGGACGGTGGCTCTGCAGAGCCCCATGCATCTGCTACCAAGTGAGAGGCTTGTGGTGGGCTTGGGATGGATCCATCATCGGCTGCCTGGAAACTGAGCAGAAGGGTGAAAAGTCCCAAGGAAGGCTCAGCGCCCAGCCACGGACAACTTCAACCTCCAAAACACGCAACACAGGCAGCTGCGATTTAGCCAGAATCTGCAACCTGAGCAGCCAGCAAGGGCTCTGCATTCTGTTTCTGTGTGGGTGCAGGACTGTGTTGGGTGCTCTGTGCTCGGAGGGAAGCAGGATAATTCCATCTTTCTCTTCTACAGGAGAGGTCAAAGACAGTATCTAAAACAAAACATCAAGAACCTGCCATACAGGAGTGGCTTTCAAACAGCAGCAGCAGGGAGGCAGACAGGAGAGGCAGCTGACAGCGGGGTGGGTTATGGGGATGGTGGGGGCGGGGGGCGGGTGCGGGTGCTGAGAGTTGGTGGGGGTGCTGGGATGAGGGGGTGGGCGCTGACTGCGGGGTGGGGTGCTGACAATGGGTGGGGTGCTGGGATAGGGGCGAGGCTGTGGGTCTCCAGAGCGCAGGCTTTCCTATCCTGCTTTGCTTTTCATAGCCTGGGCATGAGTGCTGTTGGGTTTTATTAAATCGTGTGCAAGCGTTATTTTATTAAGAAATCAAATTTAAAATACAAACTCCACTCACACGTGCCAGAGCCTTCCCTTCATTAGGAGTTTCTTTCTGATCCTAACCAGAGAGGGATAAACACCAAGGAATCTGCGGGGCCGCTGCATTTCTGTGGCTGCTCTCGGAACTCTAGAACCAGGGTAACCGTGGGGTGCTTCTCCCCGGAGGGAGGTCTGCGCTGCAGGGCAGCTGGGGCAGGATTTGGAGGCTCAGGTGCTGCAGCCCACAGGACATCGAGTGGAGAGGTTTTTCTCACAACACCCTCCTCACCTCCCCTTGTATACAGAACTTTGAACACATGGACACTCACTGCCACGTGAGAGCGTGCTTTGGCAATTACGGATGTGACTTGGTTTTGTTCCCAACAACGACAGCCTATTCCTGCAGCAAACATTTGCTCCAGCAGTGAGCGCTCCAAAGAAAACACAGGGTCCACAGCAGAGCGTCTGCTTTCTGAGCCACAGGGACTTAACCATTTTGGTTCTCTAAATATAAACTTGCATGTTACATAAACCTCCTTTTCCTCACTAAGAGAAATCTCCTGTAGTATTTTAACAGTGACTTGTACAGTTACCCCTGAGAAAAGAACGGCTATCACGGACCCACCGTGCACTGAATATATTCACCCTCCCACCTCCAGTGGGACCGCAGAGGGGGTGCAGAGGGGACGCAGAGACCGCAAGGAACATCCTAAATGCCTCCTTGTCCTCCTCATCCTCCCCTTGTCAAAGGACGGCCTCACACCCATTCTAGAACCAGACCCCTGATCATTGTGGTTTTTTCAACGTATCATAAATGGCCCGTCATGGACTGAAAGTTTGTGTCTCCCCAAATTTCGATGTTGAAGCTCTGCCCGCAGTGGGATGGTGCGAGGAGGCGGGGCTTTGGGGAGGTGATTAGGGTTAGATGAGGTCATGAGGATAGGGTCCCCATGATGGGATTAGCACCCTTACAGGAAGCGGAGGAGACCCCAGGGCTCTTTCTCCACCACGTAAGGCCCCAGCCAGAAGGCACCAACTGCAAAGCAGGAAGCAGATCCTCCCAGAAACCGGCCCTGCAGGCACCGTGCTCCCGGGCATGCAGCCTCCAGAACGCGGAGGGGCAGCCTCTCTGGCTTGTAAGCCTGCCCGTCTGTGGCGTGTGTCACAGCAGCTGAGGGGCTCGGAGGCAGATCCCTTACTTCATGCCTTCCCCTTAAAACTGCAAACATCTTCTAATACCCACCAGCAGGCAAAGAACCAAAACAGCCCTTCCACGGACCCCACCGCAGTCTCCAGCTACCCGTGAAAGAAGCCGGTTGGGCCCCCTTCTCATTTCTTTCCTCCGTCCTGTTGTAGAATGATCCTCCCAAAACTCAATGTGTAACGGCCTCCCCTGCCCAGAAACTTCAGTGACACCCACCAGTAACAGGGCATTCACAAACATACGCCTCTGTTGGCCTCTCCCCAACAGCCCTCCCAGCAGAAGGGAGGCCTCCTGTTCTGTGTTCTTCAGCCTCAGGTCCTGGCTTCCCCACGGCCTTGTTGCACCGACGATGAGAAATTGTCTCCCACCCGCTTTCACCTACAGAGATGGCACTGCCACACGGCTCCTCCCAGCACGCGGCTCCTTCAGGGCCTCTGTGTCCTGCACCAGGAAGCGCTAAGGTGGGCTGACCGTGCTCCACACCCCCACGTCCATCCCTGGGCCCTGTCCCGCCCCCTTACCTGGAGCATGTTGTGAACAGTGTCGTGCACTGGGAAGCGCTAAGGTGGGCTGACCGCGCTCTGCACCCCCCACATCCGTCCCCGGGCGCCGTCCCGTCCCTGGGCCCCGTCCCCTCCCCTTACCTGGCAGCATGTTGTGAACAGGGGTGGCGATGTTGATGTCCTGCAAGTGCTTGAGAGTTTCCGTGTGAAAAAGGCGGAGCGTGGACCCCGAGGTGAAGGCAATCCAGATCCCGACGCCGGCCACGGCCATATGGGAGATCACCATGCCTTCCTCCTGGTGGGCCTCCAGCTGACCCTGTGAAATCGAGAGGTCAACTCTGCTGGCCCCGTGGAGTGAGTCTGAGGGGAGCCTGTTGGGTCCACGTGGCGTCTGCCTGCAGCGCCATTTGGTGGCTGCAACACAGTAGCAGGCTTTGCTCCAAATCACAGGCCTCTCCAGCAACCGAACACCAGCAACCCAACTGCCTGCCATTTTCCAATCATCCTGGCTCCTTCGTGAGCCCAGAAAATGGCCATTCCAAAGACACAGGCACGGTGCACCTGCCGAGGGGCCACTGAGCTTGTGTCCTAAAGGAGACATGCGCAGGCTGGTGAGGGGAGGCACAGGATCCATCCCCCTAGGCCCATCAGAACCTGCCTGGAACCTTCCCCGAGGTCTCCAGGCTGTGGCATGGGGCCCCACCGCCTGCCTGCAGCCTGACCCTGGTTCTGAATCTGTGCCTCCTCTTAGCTCTGCTGTCCTGGAAAGGCACCTTCTGCTTCTCCATGCAACCTGGTCCTTCTGGAGCTTCCAGGCTCAGCCGCAGCCCCGCAGCTCCGAAAGTGCATCCCAGCAGCCTGCTCTGAGGGGTCCCGCTGGTGCCTGGGCCTGGGCCCTTGTCACCCCACAGCCAGCAGGGGCTGCTCACACAGCGACTCCCCCCACATGGCCTCAGGGGCTGCCTGGCGTTCAGGCTGTCTGGGATCAGTCCCAGGAGGACTGCCCCCACCCTGCCCATCAGGGATTGGAGGTGGCGGCAGGGGGTGAGGGCTGGGATGAAAATTAGAGACACTGTGTGCCCCAGGAACCAGCAGCCTCACAGCTCTTGAAATTAAACTCACGATCCTGCACAATTATCTAAAGTGATGAAACTCATAAAAACCCACAGGAAATAACCAGACTGACATCTCCGCCCTATGAGTTGCCCCACAATCTGAGAATAAGGGAAAAGATGACAGCCCCCATGGTGGAGACTGCTGACTCCACACACAAGCCCCGTGGCACCAAACCCCACCCTGCGGCACCACGCTGCACCCAGAGCCCAGTGAGCCCAGCGGGCAGGAACTCAGGGATGTGACTTCAGTGGATGGGAGATCCCTTCTCCCGTGGTATCGCCTCTTATTTCAGTTGAGATTCCATCAGGAACGGGGGAGCAGAGGAGCACCCCAGCCTACACAGGGGTGCTGCAGGGCCTGAGAACGATGCCATCTGAGAAGGGGACTGTGTCCTCAGGCTGGGCACGCAGGGGCTGGGGTCCCGAGGGAGGCGACACGGTGCGGGAGGCTGGGGTCCTCAGGGAGGTGACACGGTGCGGGAGGCTGGGGTCCCCAGGGAGGTGACACTGTGAGGGAGGCTGGCCCACACGGCCCCAAGTCCCATCACTGTGGGTCTTGAGCGGGCTCCACATCTGACTGTCCACCCCCCTGGAGCAAACTGGAACCCCCAGGTCCCCTGATGTGAAGTGAGAGCCCCGCCTCTAAAATGCCCATTCTAGAGTCAGCCGTGTAAATGCCTCTCACCGTATGCCCGTAGTTTCCTCATAAAATGCCCATTCTAGAGTCAGCCGTGTAAATGCCTCTCACCATATGCCCGTAGTTTCCTCATAAAATGCCCATTCTAGAGTCAGCTGTGTAAATGCCTCCCGCCATATGCCCGTAGTTTGCTCATAGAAAATGTCTTCAATAATCACAAGTGGAATTTAAATATTTGTCAATGGGAAGGAACTGGTGCTCACAGTTGCGAAGGAGTCTGCATCACTGACTTGTGACTTGGTTCCTATGCAGATAATCCAGCGCTTACTCCCCAGCGGAACACGAGTCTCACACACAAAGATCCCACGTGTTTTTATGAGCCGAAGCTTCACAGGATCTTCACACTCTAAACTATCTGGGTTGTGTGGCGTGGGAGACAGAGCGTCTGCCTGGGAGTTGGGAAGTCTGGGTTCGGATTCCAGATGGTTCTAGCGCGGGTCTGGTTTTGATCCCTCCTCCCTCTGACTGGGCCTCCTGCGTCACAGAGGAGAAGGCGTGCAGGCCCACACTTCCCCGACACTCCACCTCCCACCTGCAGAGCTCCCTGAATCCGGCCTCCTCCCGGCACTGGCTCCTTCCTGCCCTGCTCCTCGCCCTCTTCCTGGAATGGGGTCCTGTCTCTCCTGGCTTCTGTCATTGAGCCCCAAAGCACGCCCAAGTCTCACTCAAAAAGAAAAAGTGGGAAAAAGGAAAGGAAGAAGAGCCTGCGCCCCTTTCCGGCTGGGCTGTGGGGTTCCCCCTCCTCCTGCCTGTCTTAGGCAGGCTGCTCCCAGCAGCCATCTTTGGGGCCAGCTCCTCCACCTGCTTCAGGCTAACTTCTGCTAACTTCTCAGCTACTTCCAAAACTGCCACCTCCTTTTGAAAACACTGAGCTATAATTCACATATCATGAAGTTCACCCTTCTATACGGTGCAATTCTGTGCTTTTCAGTATATTCGGAAAGTTGCTAACCTTAGCCACTCTTGAATTCCAGAATATTTTATTGCCCTTATGCCCCCTTCCCCATCCCGACAACCACTCATCCACATTCTGTCTCTGGATTTGCCTGTTCTGACATTTCATATAAACAAAATCCTACAATGTTCGGCCTTTTGTGTCTGGCTTCTTTCACTGAATTTGGCATTTTCCAGGTTCATCCACGTGGTGGCGTGAGTCGGGGATTCACTCCTTTCTATGGCTGAAACCAATCCTCGCGTATGAAGGAACCACGTTCTGTTTGTCCATTCACCAGTTCCCGGGCGTCTGGGCTGCATTCGCTTTTTGACTATAAATAACACTGCTATGGTGATTCGTGTCTGCATGAATATCAGGTTCTTCTGAATCTACACCTACGACTGGAAACGCTGGGTCACCTGGTCATGCCACGAGTTACTTTCTGAAGAAATCAGAAACTGTCTTCTCAGAAATTGTACCATTCTGCATTCCCACCAGCAAGAGTCTCCCAGTGTCCTCACGTGCTCTCCAGTGCGTGCTGGCTACACTAACAACATTATTCTTGCCATCCCAGTGTGTGACACGGCGTCTCATTGTGGTTTCCCTCCATGATTCCCTAACGAGCAGCAATGCTGACCATCTTCTCGTGTACCTATGGGTCGACTGTACATCTTCTTTGGAGAAATATCCATTGAGTTCCCTTGCCTTTAATAGCATTAGTTTTCTTTTTATTAAGATCTAAGAGTGTGTTAGATGCTCTGCATACTAGATCCTTCTCACATGAGCTGTATGTATTTTCTCCCACTCTGTGGGTTGTCTTTTCACCCCGTTGATAGTGTCCTTTGAAGCAAAAAGGTTTTAACTTTAATGAAGCCCACTGTATCTTATTTTTCCACATTGGTTGCTTGTGCTTGAGGTGTCAGATCTAAGAAACCACTGTCTAGTCCAAAATCATGAGGATTTAGCCCTATAGTTTCTTTTAAGGTGTTTATAGTTTTAGCTCTTACATTTATGTTTTAATTCATTTGAGATAATTTTGTATGTGGTGTGAGGCAGGTGTCCAACTTCATTCTTCTGCACATGGATACCCAGTTGTGCCAGCAGCACCTGTTGAAGAGGCCATTCAATATTCAAATAGAATAGTTTTGGCACCGTGTTGAAAATTATGTGACCACAGACACATGTGGTCTCTGGTCTATGTCACTGATGTATGTGTCTGTCCTGTGCCAGCACCATGCTGTCTTGCTTACTGTGGCTGTGTGTTAAAATCTGAAATTAGGAAGTGTGGGCCTCCAATTTTGTTCTTTTTTCTAGATTATTTTGGCTATTCTGGATCCCCTGCATTTCCAGATGAATCTCAGGATGTGCTTGTCGCGTTTTGTTTTTTAAAAAAAAGCAGTGGAAATTTTGATAAGGATTGTGTTGAATCTGCAGATCCATTTGGGGACTGTTTTCTTCTTAACAATAGTCCATCTTCCAATCTATGAACATAGGATGCCTTCCCATTTATTTAGGTATTCTTTAATTTCTTTGAATGATGTCTTGTAGTTTTTAGTGTATAAATGTTGCACTTTTTGATTAAAAATTTCTCTAAGTATTTTTCTTTTTGACAGCATTACAAATGAAGTTATTTGTCTCATTTTCAGGTTGTTTGCTGCTAGTGTATAGAAATTTAATTGATTTTGTATACCGATCTTGTGCCCTGTAACCTTGCTCAACCTGTTTATTAGTCTAGCAGTTTTGCTGCGGATTCCTCAGAATTTTCTACATACAAGAGGATATCACACGCAAATGCAACTTTACTTCTTCCTTTCATCTGAGTCCTCCACTCTTTTTCCCTTGTCTAATTGCTCTGGCAGATCCTCCAGTAATACTGTGATTAAAAATGGTAGAAGGCATCTTTGTCTTATTCTTGATCGTCAGGGGAAAACTGTTCTTCTTTAACCATAAAGTATGATGTTAGCTGTGAGTTTTTTATAGATGCCCTTTGGCAGGTTGTGGAAAAGACACCTTCTAGTCTTAGTTTGAGTGTTTTTATCATAAAAGGGTGATAAATTATGTCAAATTCTTTTTGTGCATCAACTGAGATGATCATGTGGTTTTTTTTCCCCATTATTCTGTTAATGTGATGTATTCCACTGATTGATTTTCACGTCCTGAACCATCTTTGCATTTCAGGAATCCATCTCATTTTTCCAGGGTACACCATCCTTTCAGTATGCTGTTGATTTCACTTTGCAAGTCTTCCGTTGAGGATTTTTGCATCCATGCTCACAGTGGATACTGGTCTTTGGTTTTCTTGTCGTGTCTTTAGTATCGGGGTCACGCTGACTGCAGAATGAGTAGGAAGTGTTGTTCCCTCCTCGTCAATAGTTTTGGAGAGTTTGGGAAAGAGTGCTGTTAATTCATTTTACAGATGTTTGGTTAGAATTCACCAATGAAGCCATCTGGTCCTGGGCTTTTTGTTGTTGTTCAGAAGTTTGTGATTACTGATTCAATTTCCTTACTAGTTTTAGGTCTATTCAAACGTTCTAGTTCTATTTCTTCATGATTCAGTTTTGGTAGTTTGTGCCACTCTAGAGTCTGTCCGTCTCATCCAGATTATCTAATTTGTTGGCCACCTGCTGCCCGTTTCACGCACAAGTCTCCATCATAGCTGGTTTCTTTAGCCAGTTCAGAATAAAGCAGAAATTACTCCCTGGAAAACTGTTTGGGGCAGAGGAAGGCGACTTCCATAGAGAGGATTTTAAAAAGCAAAACAAACAACCGTGGCGTACGACAGAACTCTGGTGTGACTACAGAATAGAGGAGCAAAGCTTCTTTCTTTCCTCGGGCTTTTGACTCTTTCATAATCACAATCCAAACTTCTGGAAAGATGATTTAAAAAAACCAAACCCATGGAGTTTTTAACCCAGCACAACCTCCTTGGTTCTAGTATCCAAGCGTCTCACACCCCGTTACATTGCTGGCAAAATGCTCTTCTGAAAACAAATTTTGACATCTGTTCCATGCTGAAAACCCTTCAATGGCTCAGCACTGTCTGCAGCAAAAGTGCTGTTTAAAAGAAAACAACACAGAACTGTGCTCCAAGAAGTCAAGTCAAAGGCGGCTACCTTCAGCGGCATGGGGATGCCTGCACTGCCCATGCTTCCCCCAACCCCCGGGAGCTGAGCCAGTGACAGGACCCAAGCTCCTTGTCCCCTACTGCGCTCGCAGACCCACCCTCTGCTTCCAGCAGCCCCTTGGGGACCAGTAGTCTCGAAGCCTGATGCATCTCTCCCTCTCTGAGGTGGCATCCGGTTTTTCTCCTAGTGAATCCCTCCTCATCCTCCACCAGCCAGGCACATGGGCACCATCCCTAGGCAGCTGCCGAGGGCCCTGTGCCTGCAGGGATGCATCCTTGGCTTGACGCTCTACTGCTGCCGTCGTGAAATTCGTAGTAACTGCGGGATGCAGGGCCCCCAGATTTCGGCTCACTGTGCCAGCCTGAGGCCTGGAGAGAGTGTTGCCCCCAAAACTTCCACAGCACCCTCACTCATGCTGGCAGCCCAGCCATCCTGGGACTGACAGCCGGGCCTGTGTCATCAATGTCTTAACCATCTGTGGTTGGTCTGTTTTTGCACAGTGCTAGGTACTTGGTAGCACTGATGTTGGGCATGGCTTCTCCTTTCTCTAAGCCTTGGTTCTCTGAAAATAAGAACATTGGGCCACAGGATCTCTAAGTCTCTGCCTTGAAATTGTGTGATTCTGAAGGTGTCTGAAAGAAAGCAGGCTATGGATTCCACAGTGTTCAGGGTTTCTGGGGACTGGAATTCAACAGTGTTTGGAGATCTCTGGCCTCTTCTGCTGACCTGGGCCTGTTGTTTTATTTTCTATGTTTAGATATAGGGTCTCGCTACGTTGCCCAGGCTAGCCTTGAACTCCTAGCCTCAAGCAGTCCTGCCTCAGCCTCCCAAGTGGCTGGGATTACAGGCGTGAGCCACCGTGCCCACTTAGGCCTGTTTTGTTGCCCTGCGTCTCTTTCTACACAATGACGAGAATTAAATTCCTATGAAAAAGGAATGCATTGCTGCAGAAAATCACTACGTTGCACTATTTAGGTCATCTTTAATATCCCGCCTATTTTATTATTTCATTCGGTTTTTCCCTTCACTGGAGGATGGGGGCAAGAAACCTTTTTCCTGTCTTTCTTTCCTTCCATCTGTCTTCAGACAAGAGCACTGCATACTGTAGAAAATCAAGAGGGAGGAAGAAAAGGGTTGCACTTTAAGCAGCTGTAGTCATTCAACTGAAACTAGCTGCGACTCAAGGCTCTAAGCAAGAAACCTGTCCAGGCAATGCCCCCCAGAAATACAGAACGATTCACCCTTTCCTAAACGTCAGATCCCTTAGCACTGCATCCGTGTTCCTAACATTACGAGATTTAAAGAGCAATTGGACAAACCCAGGGTAAAGGGCCATTTGCAGTTGGAGAAAAAGAGATACTTCCCCTCCCCTAAAGCATCCAGGTGACTGTGACCAGCACCGTGTGGCAGCTCAGCGTCCACGGCATGTCTTCCCATCTGCTCCTGATGGCCCTGACAGGCAGGTGGGTGCCCCCTGCCACGTTGCGGGTGCTGCACCAAGCACCTGGCTCAGCCTCTCTACTGGTTTGCCCAGTGCTGCTTTGTTATGGCGCCAGAGCTGGGACGGGGCCAGCCACCCCCACCGGTATGCTGACTCCTGCACTGGCACAGTCACTCCAGGAACACCGAAGCCTCAGAGCCTCAGGTGCCTTTTTCTTCCAAATATGGCTGGCATCTCCCAACGCGCTCGACCCAAGCCCAGATCACATGCAGCTCCCAGGCCGGCACTGTTCTGACAGCATATGGCCATTTGGGACGGATCCCCCCGCAGCTGCTGCCCTCGCCGTCAGCAAGGTGGATGCACACCCAGGGCTCGAATCTGGTGGGCTCAGGTCCTGCGGGCTGCACCAGCCCCTGGTCACAGTTCCCCTGCACAACGGGAACGACAGGATGAATTTCATGTTTTCAGAGAGCAGAGTTTTGCTTCTTTCTAAAAATGTATTTAGTTATTTTGGTTCTAAAAATGCAAGGAAAGAGCCCTATATCTGGATCCAAACACATTGCATCTCTCTGAGTCTTCGAGATTTACAGCATATAAATTACAAGCAGCCTGAGAAAGGGGAATTACCCCCAGCTGTCAGCTCAGACAACTGAGGCCCAGGTAGGCGGCTGATCCAAGATCACCATGTACTATATGGATGAGCTCCCTCTGTAAATACACAATTACTAGGATGGCTGTAGTGATGGGGTACAAGGGCTGTGAAAAAACTCAAGAAGTTGTGACAGCATCCACAGTGCTACCCCGCATGGCAGCACTAGCTAGTCCCTGGCTCCCCGCGAAACTGAAGGCTTCTCATTCTCAGGGCATGTGAAATAAGAAGTGTCAGATGGATATGAAAACTAACAGGAACAATACTGCCAGAAATCATCTAACATGTATCCCGACCTCCCTGTCCAGCTATTTTCCGTTCTTGTCTAGCAGGCTGGGTCTCGAAGGATGTCGGGGAGGCTGTGTCAAAAACAGACTCACACACGAGAATGCTATTCATGATCCGTGGCAGAGTGTCGGCCTCCAGGAGGCTCAGGACCCAGGTCCCATCTGCACCTTGCCCCACTGTGGACCTCGCATCCCTAACCAAACCCACGTCTCCAGGGGCCAGCCGGAGAGCCCTTTCCTGACTGAAGACAGCATTAGCCCGCATCCCGCCGTGCTGCCAGCCAAAGGGGTGTCCACGTGGCAGCTCAGGAGCCACTTTCCCTCTGAGATGACAGAGGATGCAGCGTAGCCACATCCTCAAACCAGACTCAAGAGTGTGTGCAAATATGATTCATGAAATACCAGCAAAATGTCTTAAAGTTCCTAACCGGGGGAACCGATACATCCCTCCCAAAGATGGTCTACACAAGTATTTTTAGAAGCTCTTAATGATAACATTTCTTTCTGGATTTGTATAGATTTAGTCATTAGAAAGTCTTCAGAGTCTTCAAAGAGTTGAAATTAGACCCCTCGCCCCAACTGAAGACATTCTTTCCTATGACCTTTTGTGTGAGGGTCAAAGGAATTTTTTTTTTGAGACAGGGACTTACTCTGTTGCCCAGGCTGGAGTATAGCAGTGCGATCTTGGCTCACTGCAGCCTCAACTTCCTAGGCTCAAGTGATCCTCCCACTTCAGCCTCCCGAATATTCTACAGGCATGCACTACCGTGCCCAGCTAATTTATACATGTTTTGTAAAGATGGGGTTTTGCCATGTTACCCAGCCTGGTCTTGAACTCTTGAGCTCAAGCTATCCACCCATCTTGGTCTCCAAAAGTGCTGGAATTACAGGTGTGAGCCGCTGTACTCGGCCCAAAGGAAATTTTAATGATGAGTTGGTCCATTTTATTGGCTGAAAACACACCTGTGTTATCCCAGTTTGTTTAGGGACAGTGGGGTCAAGAGATGGCCATGAACAGATAGTAAAAAATAAGACAGCACAACCTCATAATAAACACCACATATGACATGGCTGAAAAATGCAGGTGTGAGGGGAAGTGTGTAGCCTTTCCTCATCACTTCAGGAACGTCTGTCCAACTGCACACACACACGCTGGCACGTCACACGGCCAGACAACAGCAGACATGGGTGGGCTCATCAGGCACCACAGCCTCCCTGGGAGTGAGCTCGGACAGTGTTCCGCAGCCTGCTTGCCTTCAAGTGCCCCGGTGGGCGTGCATTTAGGAACACCCACAAGGAGAGGGTGGGCCTCCTCCCACTGCCTGAGTTCACCCGCTCCGTGGGGCATAGATGCCCTCATTTCCCCAGCTCCTCCCATGCACATGCATTTAGGACACTCCCAAGTGTTTATGATACCAACAAGGTTGCAATGGACACCCTTAGATGTGCGTGCACAAGCTCCTCTGTAGAGAGGATTTCTCTAGGGCGGGGAGTTGCCAGGAAGACGTTACGAGCCCCAATGCCAACTGGTAACAGGTGAGTGTCCTCTGGAGGGGCTGCCCTAAGACCCTGCGGTCCCGAGAGCCCTGTGTCCCCACGTTCCAACCAGGTCGTACTTAGCGTTTACCTTCTGTCAATCTGAAGAAATGGCACCCTGAAGACCAGTGGTTGCCGGGACTGGGGTAGGGAGGGCTGAACAGAGAGCAGAGGATTTCCAGGGCAGTGAACCTACTCTGCGTGATGCTGTAGTGGTGGACAATGCTGCGATACATTTGCCCAAACCCAAAGAAGCATGGCACCAAGAGTATGCCCCCAGTGGACCCTGAGTGATGAGGGACTGTGGACCCTGGGCAATGATGACAGGCCTATGCAGGCTCACTGACTGTAACGAACGCACCACTCCAGGACGGGGCTGATGGGGGGTTGGGGGTGCTGTGCGTGTGTGGGAGGAGGGGTACATGGAAAATTCCGCACTTTTCATTCAATTTTGCAGTGAAGCTAAAACTGCTCTAAAAATAAAGTCTATTAATAAAACAGTGCCTTGTTTTAATAGGCAATCTTAGTTGCTAATGAGGCTAAGTTATATGTGTATGAGTTTATTGTTTATTTCTTTTTCTGTGAGCTGCCTGTTCATGTTCTTTGAACATCTTCTATTGGGTTGGTTATCTTTTTCTTAATTTAATAAGAAATCTTTGTATTTTAAGAACATTAATTCTTAGTCATATATACAGGAATTTTTCCCCAATTTTTCCTCCATAAATATTTGATACACATATTTCACTGTGAAAAAAGTAATTAAACTGTACCATTTTATTTATTATGGTAACTTCTGGGTTTGTGGCATGCTTGGAGAGGCTTTCTCCATTGCAAAGTAATAAAACTATTCTACTGCTTTTTATCTTAGAGGTTTATAGTTTCATTTTCATGTTGAAATTCCCGTCCATCTGGAGTGATTAGAAGAGCAGAGGGCTGGGGTTTGAGCCAGCTCTGTGTTTTCCAAATGGCTGCCCACTTGTCTCCTGATTCTTTGGTGAATGATCCATTTAGCCCACTGAATTGAAATGTCACCTCAATCAAATGCAAATTTTCCCTAAGTCCTGGAGGACTCTATGGGTTCATACTGAACACATTTCTTAAAGCAATGTTTCTTTTACTTAGCAGGTAACCAGTGAACATGGCTAAATGGTTAAAAAATGGTTAGTTGAATTTTCTTGCTAATCTTGTCTTTCTAAGCAAAATCTAGAAGGAATTTTCTTTCCCTTTCCTTTTTTTTTTTTTTTTTGAGACAGGGTCTTGTTCTGTCACCCAGGCTGGAGTGCAGTGGTGAGATCTTGGCTCAATGAAGCCTGGACCTCCTGGGCTCAAGTGATGCTCCTGCCTCAGCCTCCCAAGTACTGGGGACTACAGGTGTGCACCACCACATCCACTACAGGTGTGCACTGCCCTACCCAGCTAATTTTTTCGTAGGGACAGGATCTCACTTGTTGCCCAGGCTGGTCTGGAACTCCTGAGCTCAAACAATCCTCCAACCTCGGCCTCCCAGAGGCTTGGCATTACAGGCATGAGCCACTGTGCCCGGCTAGAAGGAATTTTAGCACATGGCCACAGGCAAGAAGCCTTGACTTTGGCACCGGAAGTCAGCTGAGCTGTTTCTGAAATGTATCTTTTCCACACTGTGTGGCCACCTAAGCGACTTACCTCTACAGCATGAGTCTCCACACTGATGATGAAGACTTGACCTCCAGAAGCCGCCCACAGCGTGTCTTCCATCATGAGTAGACTTCTAACTGGTAGGACGCCTAACTTGATCACTTTTTGAGGTTCTGAATCCCAGGATCCATCTTAAAAGAAAATATTTCATTTCATTCAAGTTGTTTTCTGTGCACAGGAACAGGAAAATGGGGTCACACATCATTTTAAATAACTGACAACCGAAAGATCACCTGTAGTGTTAATGCTTGTGCCCGATCCTGGGTGTGTCTGGGGATCCACAAGCTGACACCCACCCCAATCGGGCCATGGTGCACAGCTGGGAAGCACAGACAGCTGCGGGACACGCAGCCCTCAAGATCCCCCCGCCCCCCTGCCTATCCCATCCATGTGTGTCCCAGCCAAACCACTCATTCACCCTGAAACTCAGCTTCCTTCAGGGTAAGATCGAGACCATCCTACCACTAGCTGCAAAGGTTGTTTCAAAAGTTAAAGATGAAATAATGCATGTACAAAGCTCAGCACAGTACCCAGCACACAGGTGTTCAATCAATACTACCATTTACAATAATAGTACATAAGATGATTCAGTCATCATTAAAAGGAACTGCATCCAAAATAACTGGGCAGATGTTACATTTCCCCATTAGCTGCTTCCGTTCTAACATGTGCCTTGCTCTATACTGCATCACGAAGAAAGGCCATATCTTCACAGAATAAGAAATCAAAATTGAGGTAAAAGGAATTCCTTACTTTTGATGAATTTGTTCCCTTTCTTGAAGCCTAGAGAGTCGTGAAATACTCTGGTTTGAAAATATTTCCAAAGATCTACTGAGAAGGTCTTTCCCACTTTATATCAAGTATGAGTTGCTAGCTTGAATACCAATAAAAATTATTTGAGGCAAGATTTACCACAAACTTCTAAAGTCACTAAAGTAATTATCCTATAAAAAATTAAAATGAATTCTTCAATTCTCTATCTAACCATTAATTAAGGCATCGACCTTAAAAGTGTACCTAAATTATTAATCCAGCAATGCTGTCGACTTCCTAATCAAAAAAACATGCTTCACTCAGTCAGGAGAACACGGCCTCAGTTCTTATCTCTTTGTTCTGGATTTCAAGCACTGAACCTTTGAATACAAAACTAGTGTCTGAAGCGGAGGTGTGCAGTCACTAAAAGGCAACTTTGCAAGCTTTGACTTTTGTGGCATACTTTTAGTTATAATTCAACATTAATGGAAATAAATGCTTTTATGTTGCAATTAGGCTAAAAGCGTTGCAGGGTAATTATTAGCCTCAGTGAACACCGGCTTGCTTTTCATTTGTAATATCTGAACAGGGCCCAGTGTATCATTATGTGATTAAATATGCACATGCACCCATGCACAACACACATGCACGCACACACAGAAGTGCACATGCCATATGCACACACACACCTGCACATGTCACACACATACACACACATACGCAGGCATGTACATGTGCACACACACTCACCCACAAGTATGTGCACCTGCAGTCACATGCACACAGGGACACACACGTGTGCACATGTGCACTCAAGGCACACACACCTGCCTGCACACACACACGCCCTCACAATCACGTGTGCATACAAACATGTGCATACATGCATACACACCTGCTCACACAATGCACATCCCCTCACACTCCTGTGCATACACACATGTGCATGGGCCTTCCCATCTGTTAGTCATAGCCCTTTAAAGCACTGCACACTGCAACCTCCAGAAATACGTGGGCTCAGGGCAGAGCTACAATTTTCTCTGACATTCACACACTCTGAAGGGCATGGAGTGACACAAGAACGCAGGGTTTTGAATCCTAGGTCAGAGCTCTCTCTATCACCGCCCACTGTGCTTGGATCCTGGCTGTCAGGTGTGGCTTGGCAGTGTCCTACCAATAGCACCATTCCTTTGAAACAACAACTCAAAGATCAATGACAGGATGGCCTACTTGAGACGTTTCGCTTGGTTAAGGTTTAACTTCCAACAAGTGAACTTTGTTCTCTGAGCACCTGGGTGGGTCATTCCACCGTGTGGGCTTGTCTTTCTTGGGATGACTTCTTCCTGTGTATGTGCCCCAGGCCAGAGCCCTCAGCAGGCTGCCCACATCGCAGCCGGACCCAGGCACACGCTAATGACGTTTTGAACTAACAATGTTTTGGAAATTGCCCACAGAATTTCAGATTTTTAAGTCCCTTGAAAGGTCAGAGCCCAGGCAACGGTGCGGGGCTGGGAAGCAGCCTCCTCCTCCCTCTGCCCGGGCCGAGGCCTCCAGCCAGCCACGTCCCCCACCACCAAGAACGAAGTGGCAGTCTACGCGCTTCTGCGCAGGCCGCCTCGCACGCTCCCACACCATACGCCAGCCAGCTGTCCGTGAGGAAGATGCGAAGAGACATGTTCAGCAGATCTCAGTTACGGATCATGCAACGCGTCTGATGCGGCGAAAACACAGCCCAGTACGGGGCTCCACAGTGGACAGGACACCGATGCAGCCTAGTAAGAGGCTGGAGAGCCGCTCGGTAGTAAACCCGGGGAAAAAAGGGGGACATAAGCATAAAATACACTTCATGTAATAGAAAAACAGAAAAAAAAAACACCCAGATTATATGAAAAAGTCCTATCAACACACATTCCTCCACGAAGCTTCATGAAAGAGTGCAGAGTGGTAGGAACACAGGCAGCAGCAGGGAGGCGGCTCTCGGCGCACAGTGGAGGGGCCTCCGCCTACCGCGGAGCAGAGACAGGACGGGAAAGCCGGCCCAGGAGGCTGGCAGAGGTTATGACAACAGCTGAATGACAAAGCAGGACTGGAATGGGAGAGCCCGGTCCCGAAGACACACAACCGTCCATGGAGAACTGAAATCATGAGGCCAAGTGAAGAGGGGGTGCAGACCAGAAGCTAGGTCGGGGCACCCACCGGATGAGAGGGAGGCAACCAGAGGCCCGCCAAGGAGCCAGGGATCGGCCAGGGATCAACAGGGTCAGAGTCCAGATGGCTGAGGGACGAGACAGGAGCGGCTCCTGTGCTGACTCCACCTACCGGAGTGAGACAGAAGACCCAGCCTTCTTGGCGCAGGTGCGCACACAGGCCAGGCCGGAACCACGCAGCAGAGGGAGGGGCCGTCTCCGTGGAGCAGGCCCAGAGAGCCTCCCCTAGGAGGAGGTGTCAAAGTCCGACGGCAAATAACACCCCAGGCCCTGGGAGGGGCTGGCGCAGATTTCCAAGGAGGGAGGAACTCCAATAGCAGCAGGGGGCCCAATGCTCAGAGCAGGGAGAACGGGGGTGGTTGGAGGGCAGAATGCCTTGTGAGCAAGGAACAAGGACTGGAGGACTGGAATTCTGTTCTAAGTACACTGGGGACTCACCAATTTTCAGCGGGGGGTGCGGGGGGCGGCGGGGGTAAAAACCTTATTTACAGTTTAAAAAGCTCAATAACAGATATTTGGAGAATGAATCAGTAGAAGCGCAAGAATGAAGGCGAGGCTACGCTGCCATCCAGGCGGGAGCTGGGCGGTTTGGACCAGGGCGGTGATGACGCGGGAGTGAGGTGGGACATGGTCTCGGGGCACAAGAACAAGTGGTGGATGGCCTGGGGAAGATGACAGGACCCGCCCAGGGGTCGCTTCCGGGGGGAGGGTGGCGCAGGGCCGCTTTCGGTGAGGGAAGCCCTGCGTGTTCCACTCCGGGATGGCAGCACAGAGACTGGCTGGGATCCAGCTGGGCCTCGGCACCCCTGCACTCAGGGCTGAGTGAGGGGCCAGGAGAGCAGCCTCAGCCAGCACCAAGGAAGCTGGAAGGAAAGCCCTGTACCCAGAGCTCCCCAAAGCATCGGCGACCAGATCCACAGGAAGAGCCTGCAAAGCACAGCTGCCACCAACGCAGCAGGGGCTGGGGAGAGAACAGACACACAGCAGCCTGCCCAACCCCCAGCGGCTGCGGGGACCAGGCAGGATGGGCCAGGGAGGGCCTCCTCTAAGGCACCCAGCAGAACACAATGGAGTCCTTAGCCCTGTGGCCAAGAGAACAGCAGGGACCGAGGGCACAGCACCGGGGCAAAGAGGGCTGGCCCAGGTCCAGGAGGCCCCGCCAGGCGGGCAGGCTGCTCAGCTGGTCAGCGCAGGACATGCTGAAGGAGGGCACTGCATGGCCTGGTGCCCCCATCCGAGGGTGAGAAATAGGCAGGCGGAGAGAGGTGGGAGGGTGGGAGGAGACGGGGAGACTGACTTCTGAAAGATGTCTGTATATTCAAGAAACACCTTTTGGGGAAGAAGCAAGGCACACAGGCCTTGGGCAAGGGTGACGAACGCAGGGGCAGAGGCACAGGGGCGGGAGGCGGGAGGTCGGGGGGATGCGAGAAGTGGGAGGCCAGAGAAGGGGGCAGGCTAAACCAGAGGCACGGTCCCCTGAGTGAACCCCGAGGACCTGCCACGAGGCCGTGAGACCCGCCTCACCTGGGGCTCTGGCGTAGCTGGCGACCGCCCCGTTGACCAGGCCAGCGTACAGGCTCTGAGACGTGCAGGCCAGGCTCATGACTGTGGACTTCTCAGGAGTGAAAAAGTGCTGAAGTCTCACTTTCTTGGAGCCTTGACTGCTTTTATAAATGGAAATGCTTTAAGAGAAAAACACAAGCTAATAAATATATTTGCTCGTTGTGAGAAGAACGAGGGTGCCTATTAACATAAAAAACATTCCAACTCTTCCCTCTTGCGCTTCCTTCTCCATTCCCAGGGACACTTGCTTGTACTTTTACAAAATTTGCAACCACCTTGATTTCTTTATTTTTAAAAGGGAAATTCTGGGATATACGAAAAAAATTAGTTCTTCCTGTAAATCTTGGAACTTCACATCAGGAAAATCATTTTAACTCTCCTTTAAATGGTGTCAGCAATTCAGTATGATCATGACATAGAATATGGCTGTTTTATTCCAAAATATAAGGGGGGATGTGCTTTTAAAAACCATGAATATAAATGAGACATTTCAGTGGCAAACAGCCAAACTTCCCCTTTAAAGAAATACCACTTCTCTTTAAGAGTTTCCTGGAATAATTTCCATGGGCCCAAATCACTAGTTATTTCAAAGTGCAATGACCCTAAAAATTTCCCCTGGTATCCCCTACTTCCTGCACGGGCTACTCCTGAGTCAAAGTCAAGGACTCTTTCCAGGACACGCTCCCCACCACGCCATCCATGGGCAGAGCTGGCTGATGCTCTGTAACGCGGTGAGCATGCCCTACCTTCCCTCCTCCGTCCCTACACAGATCGTGGGGACATCAGAAGCTCTCACGGCCGGGGTCTCGGGGTCTGGGGGTGCCCCAGGCTCTCTGCGCTTCTCCTCGACTGGAATGTACAGCATGCACAGGATGCGAGATTCCACGTTGAAGCACTCGATGACTTTGGGGGTGGAATTTTGAAACGAGACGATGGCAATCTGACCCATTTGATGGGTGCAACTTCCGATCTGAATCAGAGAATTAGGAGGAAAGAAGAAAACGAGCATGTGGGGGCTTCCATCATATGCTGGAACCTGTCACTTAAAGGCCACGACAAGCTTCGATTTTCATGTGAGAATCAACACACTTAGAAAAAAAAAAAAAAAAAGCTTAAACAATTTTCACGGAGCCCCTTTTTCTTTTGAACATATTTAATTCAGTTTTCAAAAAATTTTAAAGCAAGAGTGTAACTTTCATTTTTACAAAGTCACATTTCTATACTTTAAAAATCACGTACTCATCACAATATGAAGGCAAGGGCCCATCTATCCTCAATTTAAAATCCTAAGAAGCAGACTATTATCAATTTTAATAACTTAACACTAATATTTAATGATCTTGGCTAAGAAAATAAACCTTTCAAATGTGAAAAACATCAGTAAGAATGCATCCCAAGTAGATCACTGGAATTCAACATGTGGTATGCTGTGGAATTTCTTTTTTTTTTTCTTTTTTTTTTTTTTTTGTTGGAGACAGTCTCACTCTGTCACCCAGGCTGCAGTGCAATGGCATGATCTTGGCTCACTGCAACCTCTGCCTCCTGGGTTCAAGTGATTCTTCTGCCTCATCCTCCTGAGAAACTGGGACTACAGGCTCATGCCACCACATCCGGCTAATTTTTGCATTTTTAGTAGAGATGGGGTTTCACTATGTGAAAGTACAGACGGGGTTTCACTATGTTTGGCCAGGCTGGTCTCAAACTCCTGACCTCGTGATCTACCCGCTTTGGCCTCCCAAAGTGCTGAGATTATAGGCGTGAGCCACCACGCCTGCCGTGGAATTTCTAAAGCAGCATTGCTGCAACAGTGTACGTGAACTTCCTGTGTGTTTGAATCTCTACAACGAGAACACACAGCACAGTTAGTTTCCCAATTTAAACTTATATTTATTTGTTTTTTTTTTTTTTTAAGTGGGAAAGGGTCTGATCCCTTAAACAGAAAGCAGTAGCTGGTTTAGGGTGGTGTTTTGATTTTTTTTCTTTTCCACCAACTTTGAGAATGTTGTTAAACTCTCCTTATTCTTCTTGTGTTTGTTGACGCTGCATACAGACATCCTACTTTCATGCTTCTGTGGGAAGGATGCCAATCTGCCAAGCCCCTGTCCTGCCTACAGGGCCTGGGGGCTATGACCAGGCCAGGGGATAAAGCTTCAGCGATGACAGGTCTCCCTACCTGGACAGAAAACAGTTCCCTTAGAAGTGGAAGCCCCTAAGGGAATTAAAGCTACTCCTCCATTCATACGTTGGTACAAATGAAATACCAGCTAATTGGGTTGTTCAATTTCTGACACTCAACTAGGAACACTGACCAAAAAGGAGCTGCGGCTGTGAGAAGTGAGAGGCAGTGGCGTGCTGCACAGGACGCCTGGGAGGAAAGGTTGAGAGTCTGGAAAAGCACAGTGGAGCCCTGGAGGGCGAGTCTGAGGCTGCAGGGAGGGAACACAGGAAACCAGAGAGGGGAGAGCCTGGGATCACACAGCTCCAAGAATGTCCTCTGGTTTGCAGGAACCAGGAACGTCTACTGCAATTCCAGCCTAATTTCAGATGCAATATTTCATTTGGAACCAATTAATTTTAACTGCTAAGTATCCACTGGAAAAAGCTAGTCTTGGAACAAGAAAAAAAACCCACACAATGTTGACACCAAAATGGAAAAACATATTAAAATCATTCTCTTATTAGTTAGTTGTCTTTGGACTCAACTTTATCTGGTAAATGTTTTAGATGAAAAGGAAAAGAAACAAATATTTGCATTCCTAAGAACTCTAAATCTTTTCCAAAAGTGATCAGCTCCCTTTCAAAGAAGTTTTCATGTTTCTAAGTACACTCTGGGATACGCCACCACCAACTCTCTACTGAGCAATTCACATCTCAGTCTCTCATCACACTAACCATGAATGTTGATTCTCTGTGAACTTGCACCAAAACCAAATAAACACATCTTACCCACAGGAAACCATGTGCCGTGGAAAATGAATCTGGCTGGCTTTCATTATTTAGGTAAGGTTCAGGATTATAAGCAGCACATTCAATCTAAAATGGAATAAAATCAAACGCTTACATGTAAAACAGAGCTAAGAGGCTCCTAGACTACATAACGTCTTAAATGGATGACTTACTTCCAATGTATAAGCACAGAAATTACAGGTTCATTACCTACCAAAGATTAAAATAGGGAGGATACAAGTTTAAAAGTACAACTCTCAGAAGTTAGCTTTTTAGAAGCGAACACCTAAGTAGATTCAACCTTGGTATCTTACTCTTCAGATCCCACCAGCACACTGAAATCCAGCATCTCGGGGCGCTTCAGATGGGAGGGCTGGCCCTGCAGGCATCAAGTACAGCCTGTGATGGCCTGTGCCTCTCCCCTTCCCTGTCCTACCCCAGCCTCTCCCAGAGGAGTCCTGTGCACTACCTGCAACTGTCAACAGGAGGGGTCGGGGAGCTGCTGGGAAACCCTGGCCAGAGACCAGGGTGAGAAGAAACATCTTTATTTCTTAAAGAATAAGACATCGTTAGCGTCGCTGAAGGCCCTGGCCTGTGATGCCTGAGTCAGCAACACTGAGAACATTAACAAGACGCCACCCTGGAGATGGAGTCCGCCAAGGCAGAGCGGGCACGGTGCCTCAAGCAGACAGGAGACCTGGAGTTACGATCCACTGTGGAAACAGACTGCCTGCCAAGCAAAGGCAAAACAGAGCTACAAATGTGAAACATGTGTCCCCTGTTTAACTAACAAGGCCTCAGATGCTGTGGCACTGCTGGAATACCCGAGGGTCCTGGCCCAGGACTGGGCTTCGGAGACAATGGCTGGGCGTTTTTTTAGGTTTCAAACAACAGCAGTCTTATTTCCAAGTAAATGACCTCTAGAGAAGCGGTCACTGTGGTGAACCTGGGAAGACCATGTTCTGACCCCGCCCCTTAAGAATCATCTCCCAAGTGACCCAGTCAGAGCAGCGAGGTGCGCCCCATCCCGGGCCGCGGGCCCTGCATCCCTTCACCTTGAACTCCTGCTGCTTGGCCACCATCACGGGCATGTGTCCGACGAGGAGAGGATGCTTCTCCTTTTTAATGTGATTCCCATCATCTTCCACACAGAACCAGCCCATGTGGTTCTCCTCTTCTGCAATTATATTCAGAGAGAAATGAGCAAGAATGCAGTTAACTCACATGCAAAGACCTGCAGCTCCACAGGTCACAGCAGGGGAAGTTTCTGGCATTCTGTTTGTATATGGCCAGACAATGCCATGTTTTACGTGTGGAAAACAGTACAATCTCTTCTTACAGCATACGCTGTATATTCGTGGCATTATTTTAGGAGGCAGCATGGTCCCATCTAAGTGGCAGGGACCTCTTCCTTTTTGCACCTCCAGAATACACTGGACCCCAAGCCTGCAAAACTTCGCTGTATAAGCCACATAGGTCCACTTTCCTTCATCTTTCTCCAGTTTTTCCAAAGCAACAGAAATGTTTAGATTCAAATACCAGAGATGCACTGAGAAACTTTAAAACATGGTATAACGCTATGGGATAAACAAAAGTACAACGAAATGGAGAAATATTTTACTACCAAAGCAAACTGTCAACCTGAGCATTAAAGAACATGTAGCTGATCTGAAGACGAAAGGGGGCTTATCTGCACGTTCAGCTCATTCTCTTTAGAGAGTGGCCACTTCCTTGTTTGCTAAGTCACTCTGAACCTGACCTGACAAATGACCAAATTATTCAGCAAGAGAGAGAGGCGCTGTGTTTCTGCCTCCTCATCAAGTGAGCACAAAGTCAGGACGGCTTTCCCTTCCAGGACAAAGCCCTTCCAGTGATCAGAGCTCCCAGGGGCAATGGCGTCACCCACGCTCCGCATTTCTCTTCTATATTTAATACTCCGTTAACATTTCAGATTATCTACAGCAGAAGGAAAACTTTACACACACAGCATCCCAGTGTGTTCTGGGTAACAGGTCTGTAAGCATGTGTATATTACACACACACAGAGCAAAAAATAATCAAGGCTGAAGAGACATAGGAACAAGGAAATCATAAAGTCCCATCCATCTACAGTAAAACCGTAGGGTTTATCTTTGGCGCTGGGAGGATCTTTAGTAGCCCCCCAGCCCAACCCTGTGTTTTGCTTCTCAGGGAGGGGTGAGCAGAAGGGCCAAGACGAACAATGACCCCCCTGCCATTTGTAGGCCGCCGCCCGCCGCCTCCCTGGAGCACCTGGCTCACAGCCAGGCTCCACGGGCTTCCTCTGTGTTCAGCTGCCTCAGCTGATATTCATGTTCTGGTGCCAGAAACACCATCCATTTTAACCCCTCCATTTTAATATGCAGCCCCTTCATTTTAATATGAACATCTAAAAAATCGCCGGTGCCAGGGTGAATTTTCCTGTTTAGAAACACTCTTTCAGGTCAATGGATGGATCTACTGCTGAGTTTCCTTCTCAACCCTGACCTCACCCTCGTGGAGAGGAATTCATCATCATGCGGCATGCCTCATTCAGCCTCAGTCACCCAGGCCTTACCCAGGGCGAGCTTTGCCATCTGTAAGCTGTTGACCCAGGACTCTTTGATGGCAGGGGTGAACGTATTGAACACAGCTGTAAAGAACGTCGGTCGCCCAGATCTGCCAGAAACAACAGACAAGCATTCATTTTATAAAACGTGCTCCATCCTGTGAGGTTAAATTACACATTTTGCCTGTCTGATAGAATCAGCAAACCAAAAAACATACATGTTATGACAAAGAACCATTTTTTCCCCAGCACTGGCCAAGAAGGTTTCGTTTTAAAGCTACTACTAACTTGTCTTGCTTCCCGGGAAGCTGTAACTGAATTCTGCAGCAGTCCGCAGCTCTGATTTCATCTTCTTTCTTCAAAATAAGCCTTTGTAAACCTGATGTCCAGTCATGGGCTACTGACTGGTTTAAGTTCTACAAAGGAAATAAATACGCACATTTCAAAAGTGTTTAAAAAGTAGGGCCATCTCAAGGAAGATAAAAAAACAAAATTTTAATATGAGAAATTCAGACCAAATGAAACTATTGGATTATGAAAAAGAAAGCTTTGGGAGTGAGATTACACTGTGGGGGGCTGAGACATTTCTAAGACAGAACTGATATTCAAGCCTATTTGCAAAATGAAGAAAAGTTACCATTAAATAGTGTCACCTTATCTAACATAAGAGAAAATGTACATTCAGATAAATTTTTAAAGTCAAAATGAATTCTCACTTCTGGTAGAACTTGGAGATATAATCACATACTTACAATGACTTATAGGTAACGGCAGAATCTTAAATCCAATTCCTTCAATTGTTACCTGATAGTTCCCTTTAAGGCTTCCTATCAGCTGAGTGATTTGGCCAATTACATTTAAGTCATGCAACAAGTTTTGTAAATCTTGATACAGTTGTCCTGGCCCCATGTAAACTTTGTCTACAAAATAAGCAAAAAGATAAAAAAAGAATACAAAGCTAAAGCCATATTTACTCCAATACCTGAGGGAAGAAAACACTAAAACACTAGTTAAATAATTTTTAAGTTGAGGGGTGAATCTAGAACTTTTAAAAAGTGGACATTTTCAAGCATTTAGTGGTTTTTCCTTTTCTAACGTCTGTTTAGAAATAATTTTAGATGGAAAAGTTGCAAAGAGCTGCCTCCTGAATGCCCAGGCCTGGCTTCCCCAGAGGATAACATCTGACGCAAGTGTAGAATGACCATCAAATCCAGGACACCACATTGACACGGCACTCCTGACTGATCTACAGGCCGTCTTCAAATCTCACCGCTTTCACACGAATGTCATTTTCTAGTCCCGGATTCAGCCCAGAGACTCGCACTGCGTTCAGTGGTCACGTCCCCGAAATCTCCTCCAGTCTGGGGGAGTTTCTCAATCTTCCTCTTTTGCAACCCTGACATTTTTGCAGGATGCTGGTGAGTTACAGAATGTCTCACAATTTGAGTTTGATTCATGTTTTGTCCCTTTTGTATTTTTTAAACACTGTTGACATAACAGCTTTTAGTAAGAGGCACTTAGAAATGACATTTAATCTGAACCACATTTCCAATAACTGGGGTCATCTACCATCAAAATGAGTTCCCCAATGATCTTTCCTAAAGTTTTTTTTTTTTTTTTTTAAGGGAATAGAAATGGTTTGTCTTCGATGACTTGGGTTAGAGGAACGACACGTGTCCCGGGGTCTATATGCCCAAGTAAGAATTGCTCTACTCCTCACAGAGCACTTCCTGTGTACTACAGGAAGTGATGTTCAAATACTTCCTCACTAAATCCCACGACGGGCCCACAGGCACAGAGGACAGATTCCCCCATCTCTCCATCTGACTGATGACAGATGAGAAGGATTTGGTCTCAGAATTAGCCTGAGTGTCTGTACTTTAAGCAATATGCAATAGTACGCTCCTTCTTTTCCACTTTTCATAGAAATAAATTGTCTAAGATCAAACAACCAGTAAGAGAAGGAGCCAAAATTCAAACCCAAGGAGAAGAAATTCATTTAAGTTGAGTAAAGTGCCTTGTGTTTCAGCCGGACAGGCTTCCCGGCCATGGGTCTATAGAATCGCAGGGACCTGAGCTTACAGGGCCCAGAACTTGGTCTCCGGCTCTGATGTGGACATCCTGAAATTCTTTTTTTTTCTTTTTTCTTTTTTTTTTTTGAGACAAAGTCTCAGTCTTGTCCCCTGGCTGCAGTGTGATGGCAGAATCTCAGCTCACTGCAACCTCTGCCTCCCAGGTTCAAGCGATTCTCCTGCCTCAGCCTCCCAAGTAGATGGAACTACAGGCACCTGCCACCATGCCCAGCTAATTTTTGTATTTTTAGCAGAGGTTTAGTAGAGGTTTCACCATGTTGGCAAGGCTGGTCTCGAACTCCTGACCTCAGGTGATCCACCTGCCTTGGCCTCCCAAAGTGCTGGGATTATAGGCATGAGCCACCATGCCCGGCCTGAACATCCTGAAATTCTTAATAATTTTGAGGAAAGGACTCTGCATTTTCCTTCTATGTTACGTCCCACAAATTATGCAGCTTGTTCTTTTAGTGTGTATAACATATATAATACATATATAAGTCAAAACTGAAAGAACCTACATATTTCCAATAAAAAGATTTCAGATATAGGTATCTAAAAGCATTTACTATATTAACTGAGGAGAAGCATAACCATTTATAATTTTGCAGGCACTTTATGTTGAAGACATGATTACGTGGTATTTATGCATATAGTAGGCCTGATTTTTATCAACTATCTAGACAAATTCAATTACTAATTGCATTTGAAGTATCATGAAGTTTCGTAAAAAACGGAGCGGCCAGGCACAGTGGTTCACTCCTGTAATCCCAGCACTTTGGGAGACCAAGGCAGGAGGATCACCTGAGGTTGAGAGTCCGAGGCCAGCCTGACCAACATGGAGAAACCCCGTCTCTACTAAAAATACAAAATTAGCTGGGCATGATGGTGCATGCTGTAATCCCACCTACTTGGGAGGCTGAGGCAGGAGAATTGCTTGAAGCTGGAAAGCGGAGGTTGTAGTGAGCCAAGATCATGCCATTGCACTCCAGCCTGGGCAACAAGAGCTGAACTTCATCAAAAAAAAAAAAAAAAAAAAGAGTAAAATGATCCAGTAGTTACACATAGCAACTTTATTTATCCTTACAGAATGCTTACAATTTAAAATGTTTCATAACACACATATTTGCTTTCATTCGTAAACTTTGCTGATAAACTCTATAAACACAACCTTGTAACACAATTATAGGCTGGGTGTGGTAACTCATGCCTATAATCTCAGCACTTAGGGAGGCCAAGGTGAGAGGACTGCTAAAGGCCAAGAATTCAAGGCCAGCCCGGGCAACATAGTT
Source organism: Hylobates moloch (assembly GCF_009828535.3). Classification (NCBI taxonomy): domain Eukaryota; kingdom Metazoa; phylum Chordata; class Mammalia; order Primates; family Hylobatidae; genus Hylobates; species Hylobates moloch. Next base: position 126,324,679 of record NW_026652283.1, read on the forward strand.
TAAAAAACCAAAAACATAGAGTTTAAAAGAAAGATTAGCCAGGCATTGTGGTGCACACCTGTAGTCCCAAATACTTGGGAGGCTGAGGTAGGAAGATCGCTCGAGCCAAGGAAGTCAAGGCTGCAGTGAGCTATAATTGTGCCACTACACTCCAGCCTGGGCATCCAAACAAGACCTTGTATCAAAATTAACACATAAATAAGTAAATAAAATTATAAGTGCAATGTTAACTTTATTAATTAGTTGACTTCTTTTAAAATATTATCTTCACAATTATCATCCAATCAAATTGACCCTTCTATTTTTGGTGTGCAGCTCTATATAATTTTCACACATGTATAGATGCATATAAACATCTCCGCAGTAAGCCTTAGGGAGAACTCCAGGGCACACAGAACAGCTCCATCACCCATAGAACAGCTCCATCACCCACAAAACAGCTCAGCACCCACAGAACAGCTCCATCACTTGACAGAACAGTTTATCACCCACAGAACAGCTCCATCACCCAGAGAACAGCTCCATCACCCACAGAACAGCTCCATCACCCAGAGAACAGCTCCATCACCCAGAGAACAGCTCCATCACCCACGGAACAGCTCCATCACCCACAGAACAGCTCCATCACCCAGAGAACAGCTCCATCACCCACAGAACAGCTCCATCACCCACAAAACAGCTCCATCACCCACGGAACAGCTCCATCACCCACAGAACAGCTCCATCACCCAGAGAACATCTCCATCGCCCAGAGAACAGCTCCATCACCCACAGAACAGCTCCATCACCCATGGAACAGCTCCATCACCGAAAGAACAACTCCATCACTCACAGAACAGCTCTGTCACTTTACAGAATAGCTCCATCACCCACACAGCAGCTCCATCATCCACATAACAGCTCTATCACCCACAGAACAGCTCTATCACCCACAGAACAGCTCTATCACCCACAGAACAGCTCCATCACCCACAGAGGCAACTCTACCAACCACAGAACATGTGGGATAGGTCACAGGGATTCACAGGTGCACAGATTTCAGTTCATTGGGAGGAGTAGGTTCAAGAGGTCTAATGTAGTTAATAAGGTACTGTATACTTGAAAATCACTAACAGGAGACTTTAAGGTTCTCACCATGAACAAACGGCAAGGGTGTCAAGGAAGGCATAAGCTAGTTAGCTCGATTTAGCCATCCCACAATGTATACACATTTCAAAACATCATGTTTTAAGCCATACATGTATATGATTATTTGTCAATTAAAAACATAAACATTTTTAAAATAACACACACACACTGCCACCGATGTGAACCTATCACGGGAAGGGAGAACACTCTTTTCCTAGTGTATTAAAGAACCTTCTGTACTGAGATGAGGAGGAGTTCCTCGACCTTACGGAGCATGGAAATGTGCTGACGTTTTACGTCTGCCAGATCATCAGACAGTTCATAACAGGGCACCGTCAGGGCACAGATGACACCACAGAGCAACCTGAGGCTTCCTCATGAATGGGGACAATGTGTGCTGCCAAAGAAAGCGTCTGCACTCACATCCCAAGAATAACAAGAAACCACACAGTGCGGCCAGTGCTCTTCAAATGTGATTCTCAGTTTCAGAAATTATTGTTGCATGTTGATTTTCAGGCCAAAATTGATTAAAGAAACCCCTGCAATCCAGACGCAGTGGCTCACGCCTGTAATCCCAGCACTTTGGGAGGCCGAGGTAGGCGGATCACCTGAGGTCAAGAGTTCGAGACCAGCCTGGCCAACGTGGTGAAATCTCGTCCCTACTAAAAATACAAAAAAAAAAAAAATTAGCCAGCCGTGGTGGTACACGCCTGTAGTTCCAGCTACTCAGGGAGGCTGAGGCAGGAGAATAACCTGAACCCAGGAGGTGGAGGCTGCAGTGAGCCAAGATCATGCCATTACACTCCAGCCTGGGCGACGGAGACTCCATCTCAAAGAAAAGAAAAGAAAAAGAAAGAAACCCCCACAAATCAGAATTTTTGTTAGAGTTGACTTCCAGCCCTCTAGCTGACAGTTTCTGGAGTTTTCAGTTCTATGAGTGAAGCTCTTTGTCGCTGCAGCGACACACAATTGCTGCACTTCCGCAAAAGCACTTCCCGAGTCTTTCTCACGGACACTTCTCTTGTTTCCATGGAAATCCCTGCAATCTGTTTGAAAATTCAGGGTCTGTCAGTGAAACGGAATTTGTGTGGCAAACAAGGAAGGGTTTGTGTGGCCAGATCAATAGCAAGGATGGCCGGAAAAGCCCCTGGGGGTGTGCTCGGTCCCTGAGAACCTCCATGCCTGGGTTTAAGGGACACCCTCACAGCATCTTAAAGCCTCCCCTCCACGATGTGAGACTGAGACATCAGAGCCGGAAGGCGTCTCCAGGCACTGGGGAGGAGGTGAGATCAAGGAAGAATGGGCACTACCCCCCTACACGCCAACGGGCTGACTGTGGGCAGCCTCAGCCCCCACCAGTATCCTCTGCAGCCGCCCATCGACCTTCATGGGTTCTGAAGACCCCTACACCTCCTTAGCTCCTTAGCCCCGTAAAACTCCTGTGTGCTTTTCATTCTGGTGTTCTCCTCCTCAGAGCTGTGGCAGGGGTCTCTGCGGACCACACCCCCTAGTGCGGCACATCACCTCTCCCTCTGCCTCCGGACTCCTGTGTTCCCGGGGGTCCTGCCCTCCGCAGGACCTCACCTGCCTCCTGCAGGGAGCTTCCCATGGTTCTCAATGGGCAAGGCTGGTGCTGCCAAAGGAAACAGACTTAACAAGCAAATGCCCCTTTCCTCCTGGAACAAAGTTGACCAAAAGCCTAATTTCCCTGCAACTGGAAATAATGTTCGCATCTGCGATGTCTACAGAGTGTCTGTGCACGGTGTGGCTGTGACGGAGGAAGAGTTGATCAGAACAGGGTGCTAAAGAGAGACGAAGAGTCGGCCGGGCATGGTGGCTCATGCCTGTAATCCCGGCACTTTGGGAGGCCGAGGTGGGCAGATCACTTGAGCTCAGGAGTTTGAGATGAGCCTGGCCAACATGGTGAAACCCTGTCTCTACTAAAACTATAAACATTAGCCGGGCTTGGTGGTGCACGCCTGTAATTCCAGCTACTCGGCAGGAGAATCGATTGAACCCAGGAGGCAAAGGCTGCAGTGAGCTGAGATGGCGCCACTGCACTCCAGCCTGGTCGACAGAGTGAGACTTCATGTCAGGAAAAAAAAAAAAAAAAAAAAGGAGAGAGACGAAGAGTCGCTGTAAGGCCCGTCCTGCAGGGCAGAGGCTGCGGGAATCGGGGAACTGCTTTCCCAGCTGCAACCGCAAAACTCCCAACAGAGGGATCTTGTTCTCTCCGGCCACCCTTCCAGAAAGAGCTCTCTAGAAGCAGCTCCTTACTTCAATGAGCAGAGCAGGATAAATGATCCCCACACCTAAAACGCAGGGGGCAGGCTGGAGCCCCAGGTGTGTCAAAAGAGTGTCTAAGAACATGAGCCAAAGAAATTGCCCCAAAAATGGGAGCAAATTTGACAACCGAGAAATTAAAAGCTTTAGACTTCTATAAAATTATAAACGTAAATAATATGTGAAGCCATGTACAAATAGGCCATTATTTTCCATGAAGACTACATATACATTAAAAATGCTAATATTCTAAAACCCCAATGATAAACAATTCCCAGAGACAGGACCCCGTCCACAGGCCCTCCTGCATGAGCACCTTTCCGTGACTGGCTGTCCGCACTTAGGCCCTCCTGCGTGCACACCTTTCCGTGGCTGGCCGTCTGCACTTAGGACACAGAGACAGGACCCCGTCCACAGGCCCTCCTGCATGAGCACCTTTCCGTGACTGGCCGTCCGCACTTAGGGACACGTGCCGGCTGCACTTTCCTGAGGGAGTCTTCTCCACGAGACTTATGGGAATGACCGGCATGTGATGCACAGGCATGGCACTCATCTGGCCCATCCCCATGGCTGAGGAGCTATGATGGCTTTCCTGAGAGGCTGGCTGTCAGGTCCTGGACAGGGCCGTGACCCTGAATAGAAGGTTTCTGGAATGTCAACTTGACTGACAGTTATAGCTCCAGGGATGCATTGGCACCTAAGTTCACAGGTCAGCTATACAGGCCGTTAGGAATGAGTATTTTGGCATCAGCAGATCATGTAGACTAATGTGCATGTTATAGTTAGAAAATACGAGTATCCCTCTTTGCATGGAACCACTTCTCACGTGCCTCCTGTTGAGCTCCTAAAGACAGAGAGTTTGAAGGGTGTGTTACTGAACACCCAGACAATTCACACCAGTGTTTGTCCCTGAGGTAACGGGGGATATAAACAGACACAGTGACGGAGAAGGCGGCAGCCATCTGCATGGAGAACAGAGCTACACATGTGGCATCGCCACCACTGTGGGACTGTCCTGAAAGCACGTGTGATGCTGGAAGACCCTTTCCCACTTTCTGTCCATCTGCCATGCTTCCCCCATTTCCTCCCCCAGACAGAGGCTGGACCTGGGGATGGGCTGGGAACAGCCATTCTAACAGGTACCCAAGTCCCAGGCTGGCTCTGGGCTTCCTTAATGGGCTCTCATTTTGTGAAAGTATGAAATACTCTTTAAATGTAGAAAAGTAGAGAGAATAACTCATGGACACATTTTTGCTCACTGCCCAGAATTTGTGATGTGACTGTTTTGCTCTATTCACTTCAGATGCCATTTGCATCAAAAATCCCTGAAAAGCCACGGCATGCCTACCGGTTTCACTCTGCCTTCCATCCGGAGTCGGCACCCATCCTCCCTGAGAGCTCTTTGTGGTTTTACTCCCTATGTATGTTCAAAGGCCTTTCTCAGCATACAGATGTTGTCTGTAGGAAGGGAGGCGGTTCATCTGTGTTGAACACGCTGCGTGAGCACGCAGGGGCACAGGACACAGAGAGTGGTGGCAGGACGTCAGCGGGTCCACAATAACGAGCAGCTGCATCCGCTCCCCCAGTGAGGGGCTCGTCTGTTGGTGTCACATTCCACAGGCTGCCGACCTCGGTGTCGCATTGCAGGAAAGCTACTCAAGACTGTTTCCGGACTGTCTGCGGTATTCAGTGTGGAAAGCCAACCTCCCTGCTACCTTCGGCCAGGTGGTGTGTTTGCTCTCAGTACTCATTCAAGGGTTATAATGACACTTTTGAGTCCTGGGAAAGACCTGCAAATCCACACGCCATACAGGAAAAAACAGCGCCAAGTCCTGGCCTCATCTCCCACACGCATGCATGTGCTGTTTTATGGTACAATGTTCAGATGACGCAGAAGTGGCTCTTCCCACAGCAATGGAGCACAGAGGTATTTTGTTCTGTTTCCTTTCATTTTGACTGCTGTGTATTTCAAAACAAGACAGCTTTGCCATGGTGGGCTTCCGCTGCGCCTGTCCCCCGACCTTCAAGACGAAGTTCACTCTTACAGGCGTAAGGAGCGAGAACTGTGACCCTTTCCGCCCAGAAGTACCTGACTCTGGAAAGGACCCGTTGGAGACCAGGCGCTGTCCCTGCCTACAGGTGAGGCTGTGCCGTGCGTCAGGCAGGGGTCAGGGAGAGAAACTGGGGCTAACCCGTCACTCCTGGGGTCCCACACCAGTCACTCTGTCCAGAACCCTCGGGGCTGTGGCTGGACGTGCCGCTCAGACCCCTCCCTGCCTCCACGGAACAGCCACTTGGCCACACATCCCTGGAGGACGCAGCTCAGGGGAGCCTCGTGAGGAACCGCTTCACGTTTTAAAAATACAGCTCCGCTTCTCTCGCTGCCTTCTACTTCGGGAGGATCAGTCAGGTGTATATTCAGCTGTTCAAGCTTCCTCGGCCGGGCTCACTTCTATTTAAAGACAGTAAGTCACGCCCTCCTTCCTCCCTCCTTGGTCCTGGTTCTTTGCTAGCACTGCTTTGCTTTGTTTTTTTAAACAGTGTGAATTTTGTGGGGGAGGTCCTGTGTCTTCTGGGAGCTCCCTCAACACTGTGACCTCACCCATGACCCTTTCCACGTTTGCCTGGAAGTTCCCCTCTCTGTGCTCAGCAGCGACCCTGAGCTTTCAGGCGCTGTCTCCCACCCTCCTCACGTTACAAGCTTGCCGGCAGCTCCTCCAGCTACCTGTTCATAACGACTCTGTGTCTCGTTACAAATCCTCCTGTAGCGACCGCCATATCCAGCCCAACTGTACAGAAGTACTCCTGGCGCTCAGGACGCGCTTCCGGGACAGAAAGCGGAACGGGCCGGAGAGCAGGGCGGTCGGATTGGACCTCCCCTCTTGCTGCAAAGTTCTGAGAGCACACGGGGAGGCAGCGGCCTTCTGGAAGCTGCGGGGTCCCTCCTAGGCAAGCTGCCAGTGCAGAGACGGGATGCTGGTATCGGACCAGGTAGATGCTGGTCCGATAACAACCAAAGCCAGAAGGATCAGAGGCAAATCCTGTTCCGTTAAAAGCTGACCTTGCAGTGAAGAACAGAGACGCTTTTTACCTTCATTCATTTTTAAGGATTAAATAACTAACTGCAAAGTAAAGTGACTGATTTTTACAAAATGATGAATATTTGCACATCTGAAGGAGTGTTTCCTTTAAACTACATTCAAGTTATACTCACATTTCTCTACACATTTTAAGAACTTCACCTGTACACGGACTTGAGACCAGTTGAATAAAAGTGCACACACACACACACACACACACGAAGAACTTCTCCCCGGGAAGGATGGGCGGTGACAGCTCTCCAGTGGCCATTCTTCTGAAACACCCTTGAAGGCCAGAGCCCGGCTGGAGCAACTGATCTCACCTCTCCTCTCGTTCTAAAGGCTCCCAACAGTGGGGCTATGCAACACCTCCCCACCCACCCCCACAACTCCTGCTTAGCACAAGACCTTGAGAACTAGGAGCGCCTGACAGTCCGTTTGTTGAAAATGAATTGAGGTTATAAAGATCCTGCATGAAGAAACCCCCCCACAGAATGGCAATAGCGAACATTGCTTTCTCATAAATCCACCTGCCAGATGGGACGGGGCGCAAAGTGAGAAGGAACAGCGGCCTGGTGGAGTGCACCAACAAAGACGCTGAACCAGGCCCGAGCAACCGATGGTTCACTCTTGATCTTCCTCCTCCTCGCCACCAGCCCCAATCGGGGAGGCTGGCAAAACCTTTAAAATCACCCCAGAAAACAACACAACATTTTTCAAAATAGCATCAGGGAGTTTGGGAGCTTAAACCAATCCATAGATCCATAGGGGACCCATGGTCACCAGTTTGCAGCCTGTGCAAGAGAGGAAAGTGTCACATCATAACTCCGGTGTCGAACACCACAGAGCAAACCCGCGATCCACATGGCGCTTTTACAGGAACAGGGAGCTCCCTGCTGAGTCGAACACTGCAGAGCAAACCCACAATCCACACAATGCTTTTGTGGGGACAGCGAGCTCTCTGCTAAGTTGAACACTGCACAGCAAAGCACAATACACATGGCGCCTTTGCAGGGACGGGAAGCTCTCTGCTGAGTCGAACACTGCAGAGCAAACCCACAATCCACACGGTGCTTTTGCAGGGATGGGGAGCTCCCTACTGAGTCTAACACCGCACGGCAAACACTCAACCCACACGATCCACACAGCACTTTTGCAGGGACGGCGAGCTCCCTGCTGAGTCTAACACCACACAGCAAATGCACAATCCACACAGCGCTTTTGCAGGGATGGCGAGCTCCCTACTGAGTCTAACACCACACAGCAAATGCACAATCCACACAGCGCTTTTGCGGGTTCGGCGAGCTTCCTGCTGAGTCTAACACCACACAGCAAATGCACAATCCACACAGCGCTTTTGCGGGTTCGGCGAGCTTCCTGCTGAGTCTAACACCACATGGCAAACGCACAATCCACATGGCGCCTTTGCAGGGATGGGGACCTCCCTGCTGAGTCTAATACCGCACGGCAAACGCACAATCCACAAGGCGCTTTTGCAGGGATGGGGAGCTCCCTGCTGCAGCTGCTCACTGGTCTCGGGTGGTTGCCACGCTGCCCTCTCTGCAAGCAGAGGTTGCTGGTCAGTGCTGCCTACACTCTGTCAATATCAAGTAACACACCAACTTTTCCAGCAGTGAATTCTAGAACAGTCATTCAGGCAGCAGAAGTCCTATGACTGTCAGCTAAGAACGATAATTTCTGACTTTGCTTCTCGATATAATTTAGAAGTGACAAACGCAAGAGAACCAGAAGAAACAGAAACACTGAGAGTGAATTTGAAGCCATTCTATGAAAACTCTGAGGGAGGCATTAGAGGCAGCCCCAAGGAGATGTGGTTCACGGATGTACCTGGGTTTTGTCAGCATAAATGGTAAGGAGTGAGCTAAGATAAGCACAGTGAAGGGACGTCATTCACCGGCTGCAGCGTGGCACTCGTGGGATCAACATGATGGATTTGATACCACACAGACCCACTCACGATCAACGATAACAAGAGACTGTCTATCCCCCCTGGATGAATCCAGACGTGTCGGGATAGAACCTCTGCCAGTCCCAGCACGAAGCACGGTGCCCATTTACACCTTCTCTGTAAATGCAAGACAGCACCATGCTCTTACCTGACGCCAGAAAAAAGCCCCAGAGAATTCTGACTTGAGTTCTATCTTCAGACACACACAGAATTAGCATATTTTAAATAATTTGTTTTAAAAGTTTTTTTTTTAATCTAGAAGAAGAAAACACTATTGATGGCAAAACAAGTTTATCACTTAAGCTCTCTGTTTAAGGCAGTCGGCAAAAAGATGTCCAATGGAAAACTGGTTTCACTGAGGTTTCGCGGAGGTTAACTGGGTGCTTTTCCATAGAGACGTGATAAAAAAAAAAATCAATGCAAGTATGCAAAACACAATCATATATGTTTTCAAGTGTGTTCCAAAGTCCCTTTAACTGGCGATATAACACCAAAGATGTTGGGAAGCTCATAGTTAAATCCAGGGTGCAAATGCAGTGATAAACTCACTCCAGGTTCCTTCCTCCATATAGTATTTTAAAAATGGGTTGAATCACCCTGCTTTATGCTTTTTTTCATATTGCTAACTGATTCTAATCTTATTCTAAGTTAGCTCAGCATAAATCATAAATAAAAAGATGAATAAGAAAATATAACATTGCACGGAATACATACTATTTTATGGATCAAAGTTACCTTTAGCTATTTGAATACAATAAGGCCATCTTAATTATGAATAAATTCTAAGATCGCTAGCATTATAAAATACACAAAGGTGTTTTTGTTCACAAAACCACAACATAAACTTGATTGCCAATCAACTTTTACAAATAATTTAAAAGGATTTTTAAAAACCTTTAACAAGGCATCCAATTTGCTCTTGAATAAAATGTTAATGAATCATGTCAATTTGGAAATAGTTTCTCTGTCCCCACGTCCCCTCTCCCCCTGCTCCTCCCTGTTGCTTTCCATACCACCCCCCGCAACAGCTCTTTTGGGAAATCTGGGTTTTGGTACTTCAGTTATTTGTGGAGGGGGTTTGATACACATGCATACCACTTTAAATAGAAGGAGGATTTGACAGTCAGAAATTTAAGAGATTACAAATTGTAATAATATGCTTGACGAGATTACAAATTGTAATAATATGCTTGAAGAATTAGCCTACTAGGCAGATTACCAAATGGAATGACTATTAACATCAGGGAAATGAGAAAATTAAAAGCGATCCCAAAGCGAATTAGACCTAATACTCCTTACATCATGTTCTGCAAATCCAGGTAAACATGCAAATTCAACCAGAAAAGGTTAAAAGTTCTCCACTGGTTTCCTTGCTTCTAAACATGTCAGAAACAAAATAATCTGAAAAATTCATGCATATTTAACCTACGAAAGGTTAACTGAAAGTTCCCATGCATTATGTTTTTTAAATTGTTCTACAATTCAGGGGTAGAGGCCAAAAAGTGAATAAAACTTAGCCAGTTGTTATTTGGATTTTTTTTTTAAATGAAGAGAAGGTAATGACTTTTACACTAAGATTAAAATCTGCGGTCTGAACAAGGTTGGGTAATAATAATCATAAATCGTGTGTAATGCTAAGACTTTTCCAAAGCATGCTGACACCTCTCATTTCACCCTGGGAAGTTCGTGGATGAGCACGGCCTCCATGGGGGAACTGAGTAAAGACATCACAACGCTGCCCAGCAGTGCGAGCAGGTGAGCACAGAGCCGAGCTGGAACCACCACCGCCTCAAGCTCCACGGCTTCCTGTGCGCCACCTCCACACACTCAAGAGACTAGCGCTGAAGTCCTGATCTGGTTAACTGGAAACGCAAAACTGAGCTCACTGGACCGGGAAGAGGGAATCCACTTCTGACTGGCCAGGTGCACGGCCCGAACCCGAAGGAGCCCCAGCGGCAGGTGGGACCAGTCAGAGACGAGCAGCCAACTTGGCCATGTTAGACAGCACACACATTCCAGAGACTGGATCACCTCTGCAGACTTGCCGTGTTAAACCCTGAGCCCGCTGATGTCGGAGCTTAGCTGGCCCCACCGCTAGCACGAACGTGAGAGAAAGTGTCAGGTTTACCGTGTTAAACCCTGAGCCCGCTGATGTCGGAGCTTAGCTGGCCCCACCGCTAGCACGAACGTGAGAGAAAGTGTCAGGTTTACCATGTTAAACCTTGAGCCTGCTGGTGTCAGAGCTTATGCTGGCCCCATGGCAAGCACGAACGTGAGAGAAAGCGTCACTTACTTGGCTTCACGTTAGCAACCACGGCCAGGCTCTCCGGCGGGTGAACGGCAAGGTGCCTGCTGTGCTCGCCCGTGCCTGGGCTGCTGCCATACTCGATGGCGTCCACGTGTCCCAGTGGAACGCTCCACTTTAGCAAGTACCTCTGGCTGCTCAACACACGGCTGTCATGAGAGGGGCTGAAATGACCAGAAGATCCTTGTTTTACGAATAATTACATGAACACGTTATGGTAATGTTCGTCCCTCAGATATTCAAGTGAGAAACTTTCCATTGCTGAATTGTAGCTCTTCAGATTTTCTCACAATAGTAATTGTGCTTCTGACTTTCTTACAGAGTCCCCACTCGCTGCCATAAAGAGGCCTCGAAGTGGATGAGAGAGAGCGCAGGGAAGAGCCACACAGGGACGGATCTCCTGGAAGCTCCGAGGTTTTCCGTAAAGGCTTAAAAGGAAGCAGCTCGGTGCTCGCTGGTGACTCTGAGCAAAGGCGCTCGATTACCAGGAAAAGTCTCCTATGTGGATATAGATATTCTCTTGTGGTTTCATAAGAGTTAATTCTCGAATTCCTGCTTTACTCTTTTATGGCTACACTGTAACCATTTTAATAGAATCAAATCAAACCATTATACTCCATGACTAAAATATTTATCAAGTATACAGAAATTGAACAGAAAAAAAACCTATGACTTCTATAGATTATTTTCTTTTATCACAAATAGAACATATACGTGAAGAAACACAAAATACATATGTACAGTCTAGTGGAAATGGCCTCTGTCAACATCTGTGTAGCTGCCACCAAGGCCAAGGCTGTGACATCGCCAGCATCCCTGCAGCCCCAGGATATCCCACCCTCCAGAATCAACCATTATTCTCACTTAGTGATCATCACATTTTGCTTTTCTTCAAGATATTGCTGTTAACAATCAAAGTGTGGGCTGGGCGCGGTGGCTCAGGCCTGTAATCCCAGCACTTTGGGAGGCCAAGGCAGGCAGATCACAAGGTCAGATTGAGACCATGCTGGCTAACATGGTGAAACCCCATCTCTACTAAAAATATTTAAAAAATTAGCTGGGCGTGGTGGCAGGTGCCTGTAGTCCCAGCTACTAGGGAGGCTGAGGCAGGAGAATGGCGTGAACCCGGGAGGCAGAGCTTACAGTGAGCGGAGATCACGCCACAGCACTCCAGCCTGGGTGACAGAGCGAGACTCTGTCTCAAAAAAAAAAAAAAAAAAAAAAAAAAAATCAAAGTGTGGGTAGGAATAACCGAAATGCTTGGTGCTATGTGTTGGACTGAGCACCTGACTGGCTGGGAGCCCGTCTGCACCCAGGCTCTCCAGTTCCCTCTTACACCAGAGCACTCTGCCCTCCATGACGACATCCAGTCCATACCGAAAGGGAAAGGAGGAAGAACAATTCAGACACAGTAAGAGGAAAGATGGCTTGTGTTCTGTGAATTACACTGTGCCTCCAATTTAGAAAAACAGAAATGCCCATGAGTTCTTACCAAAATTCCGATTCCTCCTCTTTGAATGTAAAAATCTCCATCCCTACAGAGGAGGTTTAGAATCTTAATGTCCACAGGGCCGACCAAAGGGTCCTTGGGAGCTATTTGAACCAAAATGCGTTCTCATCTCCTCACCTTTGGGCAGTGAAGCTGAAAATCTCACACTGACAACACATCCATGGGAAATGAATTGCTACTCACCACTGCACTTCGCCAAAAAAGAAATTCAAGCCCTGGCATCGTGGGAACGGCAGGGGCATTATTTTAAGGAATCCTCTAGCAGTAAGCACAGCTGAGTGAGTTAGTTCTAAAGTATCTGCTTTAATTCATCTTTAAAGTACACCATGTCTGTCAGCGTGAGAATTTTAAACCTACTTAAAACTGCCCAAGAACCACGTGTGTCCTGGCGCACCCCAACAGCAGCCTGGGTGGTTCTGGAGCAGCAGTCACCGTCAGACAAACATCGATTATGAATGCGGAAAACACTCAACAAGGACCACTATATTTCCTTAGGACTTTGCTGTTTACAAGGTCATTTCACTGCTATGATCTTGTCGCCCAGGACAGGTGGGACAAACATTAATGTCCCCAACTTGACACATCGTGTTGACCAACTTGCAGGTGAGGAGCTCGATGGATTCAGCCACACTGGGGCCACTTCACGGAAAACTAACTTTCCAGGTGTTACGTGGAGAGGGGGGTTCTGGGACAGTTAAACTTGGAAGCCATCCTGTTAAGTGATAAACACCACTGGTCTCCACACTGTGGGAAGCACCTTATAACACCAGGGAAACAGGGGTGGAGACACCTTACTCTGCATCCTCACAATTCTAAGCGTCCTCTCGTGCAGCCCACACCTGAAGTTCTCCAGCTGCGACCTCCCACGGCCTCACTCCGTCAGCTCCTCTCCAATGCAGGGTGCGGTGGGCTTCGCTTCTGCACACAGAAGCCTGCGGCTGTTGCCAGGCATCCACAATGAATGGCAAGCCATGGGATATGAGTCAAATGAACAGGGTTCTTTCTCTTACAAGGAGGAGTATCATTAAAGACTTGTATATTTTTTGGACTTATTTTGTAGCTGCCACAAAGTAAGTGAGGATGATGAAAAGCAACAATGAAAACCTGTCCCTCGCGGGAAGTGCCGTGTGCCAGGCGCCCTGCGGTAGCTTAATGAACGTCCTCACCTTGATCACTGAAGAGCCCCGTGACGGCGTACCACTGGCCTCATTATTTTTATGATCAACACTATTGTTCAGATGAGGAGTCTGAGGCAGTCAGAGCAGGTAATTTTCAGAGTTCAGAGAAGGTGGAGCCGGAGTTCACTCTAAGGAGTCCGACTCCTGAGCACTGACCTGCACACCCTCGCTGCCTGGATCTCTAAGGCAAGGTGAGGAGGGCAGGCAGATATATCTGGCGGCTGGAAAATGGGGGTGACGGGCATGAAAAATAGGGCATGTTTAGTGGTGTGCTGGCCAATGTTTAACAGCTGGCTCTCACTGGGAGGACAGGCTCCTAACACATCGTGTTGGGCAAATTCCATGGTGTAAATGTTCCCATGTGGATGACTTCAAGCTACCAAATGTTTAGTAACTGGCTCGCAAAACTCTGGAAGATTCAACACTTGACTCTTACAAGACATGATGAATCGGCACCACGTTCGCTTGCATTATTCTCTACAGCACCAGAAGTGTTATAGTTAATTTTATATCAAGTCCCTTATCTACCTATATTTGAAGACCTTTTAGTTTCTCACATATCCTCATCTAACTACAATCTTCCATGTGTTGGAGAACGATTCTGATGTAAAATTATTTTAAGTGAAAATAATTCATTTTCTTGGTTTACAATAAATATGAATATACCCAACTTTATTATATTTAAACATTTATCAAAAATATATTTATAGAGAAGCAGGTAAAGAGAGAATTTAAACCATAAGAAAAAGAACTCTTGATTTAGGAGGGTTATGAAGAAATTCAATTTAGTTTCTAGTTCCACCATCAGCTCTGTTTAAAGAGTATATAAACCTCTACGTACTTAACTTCTACTAACAGTGACTTGGTGATTTACACTGAATCTATTTAAAAATAAGCTTGCTTATTATAAGGGTTCCCTTAGTCACAGGACTGAGCTTTGGCACAAAAAGCCAGTTCAGCCTGAGTGACAGAATTAACAAAGTCATTCATGTGCCCTTAGGCAAAGGTAACATGTGATGATGATAGGACTACCATAGAGAATTAAATGCGCTTACCGTGAGCTGCTGGTGGCACACATTAACACGTCATTTAACATGAAGACTCGGCGCTCTTTGGTTTTAACAATCTCTCCTCTGTCGTTGTAAACTGTTTCTATCATATCATCTGATCGAATGAGGTATCGGCTTCCACTGCTGAGAAGCTGGACATTCAAAACACAGCACAGGGACCACAGTTGAGTTTACCCGGAAAAGAAAAAGATGAGGAAAAGTCTGGTATGAGTCTGAGGGTGACTTTTCCAGACTGAGCTCTTTACGGAAATCGTTCCTACGTTCACCGTGACTGCGCTGAACATCCGCCTCCTTCCTCACAGACTTTCACCGCACATTTGGCCCTCCCACGATGTAAACACTACATTAACCAGGAACGGTGAGGAATGGAAGGAATTGTTTTGTAATTTTACTTTTCCCCAAGTAAACCTAATTAAGCATAGTTAAATGACTATCTTAACTTCTTAAGGTAGGCCATATTTTACTTCACTGAGCCAAACCAAAACCATCAGTTCTTCAGAAAGACGCTTTGTATGAACCAAGACAATGGTATGCGACGTAGAAGTCATACTACTTTTTTTGTTTGTTTGTTCTGAGACTGAGCCTTGGTCTGTTACCCAGGCTGGAGTGTAGTGGCACAATCTCAACTCACTGCAACCTCCACCTCCTGGGTTCAATTGATTCTCGTGCCTCAGCCTCTCGAGTAGCTGGGACCACAGGTGTGCGCCACCACACCCGGCTAATTTGTTTCTTTTTGTATTTTTAGTGGAGACGAGGTTTCGTTATGTTGGTCAGGCTGGTGTGGAACTCCTGACCTCAAGTGATCCACCCACCTCGGCCTCCCAAAGGGCTGGGATTACAGGCGTGAGCCTCTGCACCTGGCCAATACTTATAACAACTCAGCCCACAAGAAAAACAGTCCTCAACCCCTGTGGTCTGTGCTGTCTTTTGACTCTAAATCTACGCTGCTGCCCAGCTCTGAGCAGCCAGCGAGACACCCGCCTCCCTGACTGTCCTTGCTGAGTGCGCGGGAACGATGAGGCGTGTGGGTGACATTCAGTGCAAAGCATCATCCCCTTTTCCTGGGCCTCTGGGCTGGATCCGTGCCCCACATGTATTCAGAGGTTCAAGTGCCACAGGGAGCATGATTTTAAATAACATCAACCATGTCAAGAATATAACTGAATACAATTTGCTGCTTATAAACGTTCCTACATAAACCATTTAGAGAA
This sequence comes from Hylobates moloch, assembly GCF_009828535.3. NCBI lineage: Eukaryota > Metazoa > Chordata > Mammalia > Primates > Hylobatidae > Hylobates > Hylobates moloch. Next base: position 126,340,413 of record NW_026652283.1, read on the forward strand.
TTGGGGAAAATATGTGGCTTAAAGTGTATTAACATAAATTTCACACAGTTAAATTACTGAATGTCATTGTGACATACGAAACTACTCCTAATGACAAAACAAACAATGATTTTTAGCAATAATGAATATTAGATGCAATAACTTAACACAGTTCATACAAATTACCATCTTCCTGCGAGCTAGGGCCTTCAATGAATACGGGAAAGCCCACATAAAATCAGAGTACTGCTGCAGACAAGCAGTTATGTAAGCATCAAGCTGAAATGTAGCCTGGCAAATGAACTGCTGCCCTCTGGGTCCTGCATCTCTTTTCATGGTCAATACAGCTTAGCCCATGCATAGGTGAAGACAAAAAATGTTTGTGAATTTTTTTTTTTTTTTTTGAAACAAGGTTTTGCTCTGTCACCCAGGCTACAGTGCAGCAGCTCAATAACAGCTCACACAGCCTGGATCACCCATGCTCAAGCAATCCTCCGGCCTCAGCCTCCCACGTAGCTCGGACTATATAGGTGCATCTCACTGTGCCCAGCTAATTTTTTTTTTTTTTTTAGATATGGGGTCTCACTAGCATGCCCAGGCTGGTCTCGAACTCCTGGGCTCCAGTGATCTTCCCACCTCAGCCTCCCAAAGTGCTGGGCTTACAGGTGTGAGCCACTGTGCCTAGCCTGTAAATATTTTCAGCTTTAACTATTACTATCTGAAATTAAATACAGTTATTTTGAAAGCAAAATTAAGCTAAAGGAGTTGCTCTTAACCCCTTGGGAGGTCCTGGATCCATTTGAGGGTCTAACGAATGTACGAATCTCTTTCCTAAGAAAATGCAGACAGGCTGTTAAGGTTTTACATACAATTTCCACGTTGGTGTGACTCTCCTGAAGGCCTCCACCCACCCCGGTTAAGAACTCTGAGCTAAGGGAATTACTCCAAACAATCCAACAGATTAGTATTGCTGGACAACGCCAGCTTACTAGCACAAAGCGAAAATAATTTTGGAACAGAGTTGAAGAAAACTTCTCTCAACCTTGTTCAGGTATCTTTCGTTTATGGCTTTGGCTATTTGCTTAACTTCACAGCGTTGATCAGCATCTCTCTTTCTTTCATTTAACTTCTCTGCTAGTGTTTCGAGCTCTGTCAGGGCCATCTGAAGAGGCAGCCTGTCGGGGTGGCCTTTGGATGTGTTCTTCAGCATGTCCTACAAGCAACAGGGGAGAGGTGGGCGGTTACCACGTGCACACTCCCAGTGCAACAACACTCGCGTCACCCGCCAGCTGACAATGGAAAGGAGGCGGTGGCATCCGTCATCCTGGTGAAAAATAAAGTCAGCTCTTGGGAAGGGACGATGAGCTGAGTGAGTCACGACTTGGCTGAACATCTGAACAGCTTCCTTGCAAAAACAAAATTGAAAAAATAGCACTGTACAATAAAGGACACGCTAAATATGAACATATCACAATCTCAGAAACACCGTGCACTTGGAACGATGCTCACGACGATGATAGATTGTCCTTCTCAAGTTGAGTCAGACAGATGAACCCACGCACAGATGGGTCCAGCTACTTCCTTCAAAACACCAGTCTCCCGGTTTCCAATGGGCAGGAGTTCTGTGGTGCCGAATACTGCACCCATGGCATCAACTCACACAGCAGAATCGAATCTCTCTCACACTGACACAGGAACCTGATTTTAGGGCAGCAAAGAGGCATGACTCTATCATGGTGGGTCCATGTCACTAAACGTTCATCCAAAACCACCGAATGCACAGCACAGGGGTACACCCTCCTGTGACTATGGCCGCTGGGCAGTGGCTGCGTGGCCACGCAGGCTCCTGGTTGTCACAAATGCACTCTGGTGGAGATGTAGGGGGAGGGGGACTGTGCATATTGGGGGAGGGGTAGATGGGAAATATCTGTACTTTCCACACAATTTTGCTGCAACCCTGTAATTTCTCTTAAAAAGTAGTCTTTAAAAAAAGGGAGTTGAGCTACCTCTTCTCCCAGTTAAGGTTTCAGACAAGCACGAGGAGGTCAAAGGGAGGGTATGTGGCACAAATCAGCAACAACCACCAGCAAAAAATGACACACTGCTGCCAATCACAGGATAAAGTTAACAGGCAATAACAAAAGGACACTTTTGTCACCTTGGTTTTATGCAGGGCCTTTTGATTCCCAGCTTTCGTTCACATTCGACACGCTGATGTTTGCTGAAGGGGCAAACGTGAACTTGAAACACTCTTTCTCAGAATTAAATGTGGTTCTGCAATGAGATCACATGGACACAGGGAGGGCAGCATCACACACCGGGGCCTGTCGGGGGGGTGGGGGGTGAGGGGAGGGAGAGCATTAAGACAAATACCTAATGCACGCGGGGCTTAAAACCTAGATGATGGTTTGCTAGGTGCAGCAACCCACCATGGCACATGTATACCTATGGAACAAGCCTGCACATTCTGCACACATATCCCAGAACTTAGAGTGAAAAAAAAAATGTGGTTCTGCATCTTGCCTACCAACGTTTACATGTTTATAGGAATATTAGCTGTCATGGAATTCAACAGTGTGCTTATCTTTTTAAAGCTTTTTTTAAAATCTGGAAAGGATGCTCCATAAATGATCAAATGCTCCCAGTTTTTAATGAATATAAACTATTCTATACATTTGTTTTCTTATGAGTCACAACGGATTCTATCAAGGCAAAAAAGAACAATCTTAACACTAGTTCTGCACCAAAACCACACACTGGTGGTGGCACCGGGGACTCGGCGTGCGATGGAGACAGCAGCCAGCACACGGTGGAGTCTGACATGCCGTGGGGCCGCTGAGCACAGCCGGGGGCATCCGCCGAGCTGGCAGCCTCCCAAGGAGGCCCAGGGAAGGAGAAAAGTGAAGTTTCTCACTGCTGTTGTTACCAGAAATTGTTACTTATCTTTGCACAACAACGGAGAGAAATAGGTAGCTGGGATAAAGTAAGACAAATGTCACAGGGCCAATGGATGTTTCTGGATCCATGGGAGAAACTGACAGTACCAGCAAAGCCAGGGTGCGCCGGCATCACTGCCTGAGCCAGCGGACAGCTGTGGCTTCACAGTGCCTGTCTTAGAAATAAGGTCAGGGAGCACTAACCAGGAACAATGCAGGCGAGACCGGAGAGCAGAGACCAGGAGAGTCACTGGGAGGAAGGGGACAGAGAGTGTCCAGGCCTCTCCACACTGTCTCCCCATCCACCTACACTCAGCACACGGACTACAGCAGAAGGCAGGAGGGAGGGTATGTGCTTGTACCTGCTGACTCTGCAGCCCATCTCCTCACCCAATCCCAGGTGCCCTGAGCACCCACACCTGAGGTAGGGCCCCTCAGGCACATCCACATAATGACTCCAGACGCAGACACTGCCTTATCTCCAACTGTGCTTCTTCCGAAGTACATGGACCCACCCTGCTCCCCTCCGAAAACACTCGAGGATGCGCCAGCGTTTCATCAAATGTGGGCAAAAACTGTCCCTGAGGGAAACTGCTCGGCACATCTAGGACCTGCAATTTGTTTCGCCGGATCAAGGCAAAGACCATTTTCTGCTTCGGGGGCAACAGACCCTGTGTGGGAAATTCTAAGGAGGGTCTCTCGAGGCAAGGAGGGAAGAGGACAGGGACAGCTGTGTGCAAACTGACCTATGTAACTCTGCTGGTGACGATCTGGAAGAGCACACTGAATCTTTCTAAATGCAAGTCTTTTGACACCCAAGTTCTTGAGTTTATTACATAACTGGAATTCTGAGTTTAAGAATGTCCTTCCTCAGAGAACTGAAGTATTTAGAAGTATGTTTTCAAAAAAGAAAAGAGTGTACAAAATTCTTACAGAAACAGATTTGTAAATGGCGCAGTGTGTAATGGGCAGGCCGTGCCCATTCGACAGTGCATGTCTGCAGTGTTCCATCCGCTGCTTTTCCCAAAGTCCTGGCTAGCATCCTTTTGGGGTGTGCACAGTGTACTAGATTTGTGGCTGGACAACTGTGTTAGAATCCCAGCACATCTATCGGGCTGTGTCACCTTGGGAGAATCATCAGCTTCCCTAAACCTCAGTTTCCTACAGCATAACTCAGTTTCCTAGCACATAAAAGAGGGACAACGACCTCCCCAGGGCGGCTGAAGGTGGATGGAAATGTGGGAGCTGCTCGGGCTCCTCAAAATCCCGGTGGAGGCTTTTCCCTGCAGTTCTCTTTCCTATTCCCGTTCCAGCAGCCCCACCCACTCCTTCTGTTTAGAAGAATGTATTTTGGAAAAAACCTAGGAAAAGTAGTTACTTACTTACTTGCAGTTACTTACTTCCATTTAACCAAAACCTAACAAGCTCGTTTGAAAATTATATCCAAATTTAATAAATTAAAAAAATTTAAAAAGTATTCTGATACATCATAGAAAGCCAACAACGTGTGTGACCTCACGACACAGTCAGCACTTGCTGTCGTCCCTGGCAACCAAGAACAACTCAGGGACTCACTGGCGCATCGCTAAACACACGGCATGTGGGCTGGTTCACCCGCCCATACGGTTCACAGCCTGGTGACACCCTCCCAGCTGTGGCTGAATAACTGATGTCTAACAGGCAGCCTGACCCCCTTCCTCCCAAGTGCCAGACTCCCTCACACGAGGAAGCTCATTCATCACGTCTGTGGCTGCTTGCCGGAAGCCAACAGCGTCTCACACGTATTAGAACTCAGTACATATTTGTCAGCTAAAGAAATAAAACACACTTTGAATATTTTGATCTTGGGAAAAAACAGCTTTTGTTATTAATGCTGTAATACAGGCAAACTGTACATTGTTAAAAATGTAAGAGAGAGGATAAAATTAACATGACCCATCAACCTAATCATGGAAAGAGCCCACATTGATATTTTAGTGTGTATCCTTTTTCATACTCTGATGACTACTTTCATTTAAAAAGAATGTGTCATGGATTTGGTTGGTCAAAAATAAAAATAAAAACCTCAGTGGACAGGGACTTCACACTATTTCCCAGGCGCCAGTTCATTTCTGGCGATGATTCTACCAGTTCATCTTCAATCGGCTCTAATAAGAAGCAGGCCAAGCAAAGTCCTCTGATTTAATTAGAAAAAGCAAGCTAAGCAATCACTGAAAAATCAACACAGGCAGAAACCAGCAGGACTCTCCTTTGAAATATCCTCCCTGGAGGCATGGCGTTCATTTAAATAAAATGGGCGCTGAGCCTCGCAGCCTACAGGGTCACCTGGGCTCCAGGGTATGTGGGAAGGTCTCGGAAAACGAGCGGGCAACCACACACTGCATCAGACATGACCTAGAGGCCGTCCGCTGTGAGACGTCATGTCAGCACTCAGAACAGGCCTACTATTCACAGACAAAGGTATCCAATTGGGAATCCTTAGTTTAGAGAAATGAGGGTCCAGTGGAAAGTGTCTTCACCATCGCAGCATCTCCCTGTCCTCGGTGATTTGCTGTTAAATCAGTGATGGGTATGTTTCGTTTAAATCTATTCTTAGCTTTCCAAGCCTGTGCATCCCCTCTGGGCACAGAGGCGAGAATCATTTTTCATGTGATTCTAGACCAGACACAGACACACTGGAGAAGGGAGCTGTGACCTGTGGGCCACTGATAACCGAGCCCTGCGGCCCCCCAGGGCTGGGGCTCTGCGAGACAGCGCGTGAGGCAGGCGAGGGCCCATGAACACCCCTCCCCACAGCCCATCCCCTCTGTACCCCAAGGCTGGCCTCACAGGCACTGGGCCCTACAGCTGCCCCAGGCGTAGGGTGACTCTCCACAGGTCTCCACCTGCCTCTACCCCCCACCTTCTGTAACTGCCTAGAGAGGAGATGGGGAGGCCCGATGGGCAGCCACTCCAAAGTGGAGGAACAGACACCATTTTCAAATGAGTCATGGGCGAGCTGGAGGACTAGCCTGAGGAGGTCTCCATGAAGCACTTACCTGGAGCAGGAGGATGAACTGTGGGAACCTCTGGATGGGCTTCATCATCAGGCTGTAGAGCGTGGTTCGATCAGGGCTGGCCTCCTGTTCCTGCTGTGGGGGAAGGCACCGGGGTCACCTCCCCGTGGGGCTGCCATGCCCTCCCTGCCCCTGGGGCCGCCTCCTGCCCACCACACTGAACACTCGGGAAAGTCAAAAGCCTGCACCTTGTCTTCAGCTACGAGAAGAAACTTGGCCAAATACCTTCCAGCCACTTTCTGCACCTGCTCTAGGGGCTTCTGCTTTGCTGCAGGGGCTGGGTCTCACATGTTGACCTCAGCTCTGGGGGTGAATTCCCCGGGCCAGGGGACTGGGCAGATTCCAGGGGCTGTCCTTGGGTGTCTGTGTTCTGGCCACAGTGGGCCGCAGAAAAGGCTGGCAACCTCTTGTGGTGCCATGGGCAGAAGGACGTCCTGTAGGCTGAGGGCTCCTCTTCCTGAGCACATCAGGGATGTGCAGTGGGGCCATTTGCTACCGAGGCTGTTGGGCAATGTTGACCTGGGGGGACTCTCCAGTTCTCTCTGCTGAGAGGGCTGTGCAGTGAAGAGGGCACATAGCATAGACCTGGCTGTGCCCCGGCCTCTCAGCTCACAGGGCACCCGACTCTTTGGGGCTCAGGTCCTCAAGCTATGAAATGGGATGAGAGAGTCTATCTTCCAAGGCCATGTGGCAGCCGCTGAGCTGAGGAGTGGGCACTGCGGTCACGGCCACAGCTGACATCCCTAATGGGACTACAACAAAATCCCCAGAGGGAGTGAGCTCTTAAGTGAGTCCATCTTTTCTTTCCCCAAGAGAAAGAGATGGTTCCCTAGCCAAAGGACAGAGGCCACAACTGTCCACAGTGGGAACTGTGATCTGATCCCTTAGGATAGAGCCCACAACTGTCCAGAGTGGGAACTGCGATCTGATCCCTTAGGTCAGAGCCCACAACTGTCCACGGTGGAAACTGCGATCTGATCCCTTAGGTCAGAGCCCACAACTGTCCACGGTGGAAAATGCGAACCGATCCCTTAGGTCAGAGCCCACAACTGTCCACGGTGGAAACTGCGAACCGATCCCTTAGGTCAGATACCACAGCTGTCCACAGTGGGAACTGCAATTCGATGCCTTAGGACAGAGCCCACAACTGTCCAGAGTGGGAACTGCAATCCGATCCCTTAGGACAGAGTCCACAACTGTCCAAAGTGGGAACTGCGATCCGATCCCTTCGGACAGATCCCACAACTGTCCAGAGTGGGAACTGCGATCCCATCCCTTAGGACAGATCCGACAACTGTCCAGAGTGGGAACAACGATCTGATCCCTTAGCAAATCTCCTTGGGCCACAGACTGTGCTCCAGGAGGAGCAGGAGCCGCCGTGCTGGATAAGGCAGAGGGAAAATATTCCAGCTTCAATGACACATTGCTGTGGGCGAGAATACTTGCCCTGTGTTCACTCACTCCAGGTAGCAGCAGTTTCCAAGAAACAGTCCAAGTAACAAGAACACACTTTGTCCCCGGGGTTTATCATGCAAATGAGGGGCTCCACAAAGGAGACTCAGTTCCGCGGATGTCTTTGAAGGGGGTTTCAGCCTGGTTCATTGTGCAGCAAACTGTCAGAACACAGGCTCGGACACGCATCCCACGACTGGGGAAGCCCTGCCTGCCTCCTGATTAAATAACGCTAACCCACACCCATCAGGGGACGTGCTCCCCATCACTGCCAGGTCAGACACCACTGAGGAAGGCCATCAGTGCTGTCCTCAGCATTCGGAGGAACACAGCCTTTGTCCCCCTCGGGTAGGGCCCGTTCCAGGCTCTGAGTCTCCAGGCCAGTGCCTATCCCCGATCCCAAAGAGGCCTGGAATTGAGACGTTTAGTTTATTTGATTCCTAATACCATACTGAAGGACAGTGAGGAAAAGGTAACTTTGGGATCTGATCTTGACTTCTTTTTTGGGGATCTGATTTTAACTTTCTTTCTGTCTGCTGATACACTTTTAAGGATGTGCAAATAAAATTGTTTTCAAAAAGTTACATTAGGACCTAAAATTCATCTTCATTACTAGCATTAATCCAATACCTAGGGCACTATTGGTACCGAAATCTTAATAATGAATAACTGTATTCAGAGCCAAGGTTTGACACGTAACTCGTTATCAGATGGTGTTCAAATCCAAATGAAAAAAAAAGTGCTTACCTTTAAAAATTCAAGAAAAGCGGGCTTTGTGGCACATGTTTTCTTGAGGACTGCCACGGCTGTGCTGAAATTGTTCACATACTCACTGTATGCATCCAGCACCATGGACTTAGAAAACTGAAACACAAGAGGAAATTCAGAGAGAAATCACAGAGTTCAGATATCCCTTTTCCAACATAAAACAGTAGATTTGAAACTCTCCCTCAGAATACTCTTTCAGTCACTGTGATGTTTTCATAACATAAACTTTATTGTGACTGTGTGATTTTTTTTTTTTTAAGCAAGCTTGTTAGGAGTTAACTTGCTGGTTTGATCTTATTTTTTGACCCCAGAGTACTTTCTGACCTCCTTGTTCAAAACCATGGTACTTTGGGTTTCAGTGAAGAATGTTTCTGACTACAGACAAATAAGGATGGTGATTTTAAGTTCCTGCCAAGTCTCACTCGGTGGGTTCAACCTCCAGGCAAGAAAGTCACGCAACTCATTCCATGGTGGGCCCAATATCCTGAGACACAGGCCTCAACCACACCCTGGAAATGGGGGCTGGGGGCGGGGGCTGATCCTGCTTCTCTGGCGTAACATACAGTGCCCCACACGTGTTTGTTTTCCTAAAAGCACAAAGGTTTTCTGTAAAGAGGCAGAAACACTTGCCCTTGCTATCAATATTCAAAGAGAGAAAAATCACTCCATGTTGTTCTAAGATTTGTAAGCCCTTTAGGATGGATGTCAGAGCTCTGGTGTGACTGGCATTGATAGCGGGAATGCTTTCATCAAAATTCTATTTCTTAAAAAAATCTGTTTGCATTTTAAAAAATGTTGGGAAGGAAGGTATTTAAAGAACAGTAATAAGGTTGAACCTAATATATAAAACAGCCAGAAAAAAATCCAATAACAAAATAAATATCCAATATTTCTCTTTTTTTAAGGATCCATAAATAGTATTATGCAAATATCTTTTTAAGAATTTTGTTTCCATATTTATTCAAAGCATTTATAGACCTCATCAAGTACATATACAAACTATATAGGAAAACATTTCACGTATTATTATTATAACATTCATTTAAGAAGAGGAACACTTTTTTTTAAACTTGCAAGCTTATATCCCTTTGATAGCATCATAGTCTTAAATAATTATAGAAACCAATCTGTTTCACTCATAATCCTCTACATCTAGGTAGAATCCACCCAATACACAATAAGTATGATTCATACACGGAGTGAAGATAAAATGACTTGAAACAGAAGCTACAGCCAAGGGCAAAAGTTTGAGAAAACATCTAGGAATTTTCCCATCACGTGTTTCCTATTTTTCCCAGGCACAGATAATTCTGCACCCAGAAAGTGAGACCTAGATCAGGAAGAGAACCCGTGTGAGGGCTTAAAAACGGCAATTTTGCAACATTGCCAAACACACGGCATCCTTGTTCAACAACAAAAAGCTTCAGCAAATCATCTAATGGGGCATCCAAGGCTCGATAAAGTGCATATTTTTAAATGTCCTCAGATATGGCTTTTGTCCAGAGTGTCCGCCTTTCTAAAGCCTTAGCCTCCCTGGTAAAGATCCATTTATCATTTCCCTAGTGCACCCGCTTGGCCAGGTCTTTGCAGCTTCAGCCTGGCCGTCAGAGAGAACTGCACACTTGTCAGCTTGCAGGAGCTCAGGGGCAAAACATCAGCCTAAGAAGGGAAGACAGGACAGGTGCGTGGAGAGCCCCGTGGACATCCAGGTGTCCCGGCTTAATTACCGAAGCCACGAAGACATCGCCTATCATTTCTACGGAGTCCCACTCGGAAACGCGGCTGGCCAGCGCGATCTGAAACAGCGAGTGGCACTGCAGGATCTCTTTGACTCGGTAGAACACCGTCTTCAGCTTCCTCTCACTCAGAACCTTTGGCTCCATCTCAGACAGTGGCTTCTCATATTGCTAAGACAAAATGAGCAAAGACAGTTCAGACTTTTCTCTTTCAGAGCCTGGGGTCTTGTTTTGTTGCCCAGGGTGGAGTGCAGTGCTGAGATCATGGCTCACTGCAGCCTCAAACTCCTGGGCTCAAGCCATACTCCCACCTCAGCTTCCTGAGTAACTGGGATTATAGGCATGTTCCATGGGGCACGGCTGCTTCAGACATTTTTCTTTTTCTTTTTTTGAGACAGTCTTAGTCTGTCACCCATGCTAGAGTGCAATGGCGTGATCTCAGCTCACTGCAACCTCTGCCTCCCGGGTTCAAGCAATTATCCTGCCTCAGCCTCCCGAGTAGCTGGGATCATAGGTGCACACTGCCACACCCGGCTAATATTTTGTATTTTAGTAGAGGTGGGGTTTCACCGTGTTGCCAAGGCTGGTCTCGAACTCCTGAGCTCAGGCAATCCACCTGCCTCAGCCTCCCAAAGTGCTAGGATTACAGGGGTGAGCCACCCAGCCCAGCCCAGACATTTTTAAAGCTCAGATAAATGAATGTAAATATTCACTTACATAAATTATAATTATTTCAAAATAAATCATGACTTTTGATGTCAATATACAGACACAATATTTAGATCCTTTTGAGAATTTTGCAAATTTGCATGTTATGTTTCATAAACATATATGCTTTGCATTTATGTATCAAAATGTATGTACATAAAAAAGAACAATAAAAATGTATATATTATGTAACGTGACATTTAAGTACCTCCAAAATCCTCTTAAGAGCATCTACGTAGTTCTTTTCACTGTCGACAACTGAACCCAGTATATATCTTCTTACAACCTGTTGGAAATTTGAAAGTACAATGATAGAAAACTGCTTTATAATACATACAGATACATTTTACTTCTATGCTGAGGCTTGCTGATAACTTTTCTATTTTTAGAAAACAGTGCATAAGCGTAGCCTAATTAAATAACATAACAGGTACAAAACATACTTTCCCCCTTTAATACAATTATATAATGTCTTAAACCTCAAACTATGAACTATAACTACAGCTGGGACAAAAAAAATTACAGCACTGAAAAGAAATTCCTTCACTTATGCAACGATAATATACTGAATTAACTGATTTTATTTTATGTATCCAACATTCAGGTAGATAATACTTCCTGTGAATTAAGGATAAAAAATACTTCCACTCTTGAACAATGAATGCTATTAGCAACACTTATCTAAAATCCTTATTCCAAAGTTCTAAGAAAACAAAGTTTGTGGAATGTGGAGGAATCTTTTTTTTTTTTTTGGAAAGATCTTTCAACCGTCCAAAGATCTACCTATGAGGCCAAGGACGTGGACAGTAAATTATTCGTGTCACTCAGAGGTGCAAAAAAAAAATCTCTACAATCTGACATGTTTGCAGTCAAAACCTGACGTTATTTTCTATCTTGCTTTTCGTCACTGAAGCACATACAATAGACTTGTGGCTGTAAGATCCTGTGAAAAGCCAATGAGGACGCCCGGCATTTTCCTCATTCTAAACACGGTCCAGCTAGTGATCATTGTACTTTCAATTTGCCAATTCATGGAAAACAGAGCAAAACAGGGCAATGGAGTTGCTCCTAAACCAGCAGGCACACTCATGCATACGAACACACGCCTGGGCACACCACACCACACACACTCCTGCACACACCACCTCATATACATGCAAGATAGCACACACGCGCATGCACAGAAACACACCACACACACACATGCACACACACGGATACACCAGTGCGGTATCAGGCTACCTGCAGCCCTGGATTATGCTGTTTGAAGGGACTGCATTGCCACCTAGCGGGCAAAGAGTATTTTTCACAAAGGAAATTTCTCTGTTAAAAAGATTGCAGGGCAACCAAGATTTACAAAACCTGATTAACAAGGGACATTGCTCTTTTTAGAGAAAGGATTATTCCATCCGCAAAAGACAAAAATCAACCCTTCCAAAATACACAAAGAAGAAATTGATGTATTAAAAAAATACAGATGTGGCTGGGATTAAACACACACACAGAGGGGCGCACGCGCACACACACAAACACACACGCACACACACACACACACACAGCTAGAAGCTGGGAAGATGCAGCTGCTGCTGCTGACTGATTCACAGGAAACGTCAGAGCACAGAGGCTTCCCTTTCAAGCGAGAGCTTAGAACCCAAAGGCCAAGCAACCCCTCCCATCATCAAACCCAGGCCAGTCTTTCTTCTGACTTTCAGATTCCCAAACACTATCCCAAGCCTCCTGAGTCACAGTTGCGGGGGTCAAACAGAAAAATGTATTTGTGTATATATACATATGATATATATAATATGTTCTATATTATACTATATGTATTATTTATATGTGTACATATATTATGTATATATATTATTTATATGTGTATATATATCATGGATGTATATTTTTTAAAGTCCTGAGATGATACTAATATAGTATCAGGTCAAAAGATCTGGAATAGGTATAATATTAAAATACAAAAACAAAACCAATCTCCTGGGTTTCATGGCTACTGCATGTGATGTCAGTCTTTTTGGCAGTTCAATCTGACACATCGAACTGCATGCCCACTAAGGGGTGGGACAGGGAGCCTCCAGCGCTCAGGAAGAGTATCACTCTCTTCCTGGGAAGCCTGACCTAAAGCCATAGAGGAGAAATCCATCCTGAAGGCAGCCCCCACAGGGAGGGTGCCTGGCATGAAGGTCACGGGGCAACTGGGCAAAGCCAGGCCTGGAGGACAATCAAAGAGGCTCCTAGGCCTGAGCCTGGAGAGCTGTGGATGGTGACTGGGCCTGGCCCAGCCTGACCTTCCTCATGTCCTCACCAGGAATGGGGATGGGACAGGATCCTCTGTCCTCCAGCATCAAGCGTACTTTCCAAGTAAAGAACGACCCTTCTTTATTTCAAAAAGAACATTTTCCTTTTTCCACCCCCAAATTAAGCATGCAAAGAATGTTTAATACATAGCGTTTTAGAGTTATGTTTCCCTTAATTCAATTCTAGAGGAGAACAAGAATTAAAGAGCATCAATACCCTCCATTTAACCACTCAAGAGAAAACTCCCAGGGACAACACATTTGGCAGGAGGAAAAGAAAACCTATGTGAATCATGACTACAATAAAGAAAGCTGCATGAAAAAATACAGAAATCCTAAATACTGCTGAGTTTCTAATCCTAATCCCAGCTATCATCTAATTGAAACTGACAGCACTGTGCTAACACGACACACAGACCTTGCTATACAGGACTTCACTGAACCATTATGGTGTGATGAGCAAGATGGAAATAGACATTAAAATCCACCCTTCAAAGAACAGGAAAACTGAACTTCAGAAAGTAACTACTAGACAAAAGTAACCGAGATAATCAGAGCAAAAAACAGAATTTCATCCAGGTCTGTGAGACTAATTTGGGAAGCTTAAACCCTTTACGGAAACCATAAAACAATGAACAGTCACCACCAATTCACTGACCAAATCCACCAAAATCAGTACCGAACAGACAGGCACTTGGAAAAGTGCCATACAACAAAAAGGTCAAACCATCTTTCCTCTGATATGTGCACACACCCCTACTAATCACAACTCACTCTCTCTTCACAGAACCTCGACTCTTACCCAGTGATACCCCACAGACCCCGTGACCCACTCAGTGTCTCCCCACAGACCCCTCACACCCCAGTGTCTCCTAACAAACCCTAAGCCCAATCAGTGTCTGCTCACAACTCTCACCCCAGTCACTGTCTCCTCACAGACCCCTCACACCCAACTCAGAGCCTCCTCACTACCCTCACCTGACTCAGTGTCCCCTCACAGACCCTCACCCCACTCACTGTCTACTCACAACTCTCACCCTACTCAGTGTCTCCTCACAGACCCCTCACAGCCCACTTAGTGTCTCCTCACAACCCGCACCCCACTCAGTGTCTCCTCACAACCCGCACCCCACTCACAGTGTCTCATCACAGACCCCTCACTCCACTCAGTGTCTCCTCACAGAACCCTCACACCCCACTTAGTGTCTCCTCACAACCCTCACCCCACTGAGTGTATCCTCACAACCCTTACCCCACTCAAAGTCCCCTCAAAAACCCTCACGCTACTCACTGTCTCCTCACAACCCTCACCTCATTCAGCGTTTCCTCACAACCCTTCACCCAACTCAGTGTTTCCTCACGACCTTCACCCCACTCTGTTTTCTCACAACTCACACCGCTCTCCGTGACTCCTCACAGACCCCTCATGCCACACTCATATCTCCACACAGACCCTTCACCCCATTGTCTCCTCACAAACCCCCCACCCCACTCCGTGTTTCCTCCCAACCCTCACTCCAGTGTCTCCTCACAACCGTCACCCCACTCAAAGTCCCCTCAAAAACCCTCACCCCCCTCAGTGTCTCCTAACAAACCTCGCCTCACTCACTGTCTCTTCACAACTCTCACCCCAATCACTGTCTCCTGACGACCCGCACCCCACTCCGTGTTTCCTTGCAACTCTCACTTGGTGACTCCCCACAGACCCCTCACATCCCACTCAGTGTCTCCTCAAAACTTTCACCTCTCCTCAGCATCTCCCCACAACCCTTACTCCACTCATTGTCTCCTCACAAACCCTCACCCCACCCAGTGTCTCCTCACAAACCCTCTTCCTACTCAGGGTCTCCTCACAACCCTCACCCCACTCCCTGTCTCCTCACAGACCCCTCACATCACACTCAGTGTCTCCTCACAGACTCTCACTTCACTCACAGTCTCCTCACAACCCTCACCTGCTCAGGGACTTCTCACAGACCCCTCAGCCCACTCAGTCTCCTCACAGACTCCCCACCCGACTCAGTGTTTCCTCATGTACCCCTCACCCCATTCACTGTCTCCTCACAGACACCTCACACCCCACTCAGGGTCTGGCGTCGTCTCTCACCCTCACCTCCGCATCCTGCCCACTGGTCTTCAGCTCAGGCCGCTGTCTTAGCTTGGGCCATGTGTCCTCAAGGTCTCCTGGCTCCTCTGGTCCTGAGTCAGTCACACTCCTGTTATAATTCCTGTTTAGTCCCTCATCTGCTAGAAGTATTTTCCCTGTGCTTCTCCCTTCTTTTGCTATATTTGGTTTTCGGCTTCATCACTACACTAAGTTCTCAGAGTGCAGGATCCAAGTCCCTCTCACATGGTGTGTCCTCACCAGAACAGGTACCCCACATGCGGTGAGGGCCCCAGATAGTAGACGACTGGTCAGCGTGTTATCCTATTGAGCACCTCACAGGACTGGCAAGAAGGTGTTCAGCCATGAACCCCTTTTATAACTCCTGAGCGTGAAGTGAGGTCGGTGAGCTGGACAGCACGCACAGGAGAAAGCGCTACATCCTCTGTTCCTGGTAAAGGCTGTCAACCATCCCCCTGGACGTGTGGCAGCCCACATCACACGGCCCCAGTGAGCACAGACAGGTTAGGAGCAGGCTGTGATGGGAGAGACTGAGATCAGACACGACCCCTTCCTCGCACAGCTGGAGGACGCAGTTCTGATGATCAACCTCCTCCGAGTCCAGGCTTCCTTACAGACTACACAAGGACAGCAAGGGGATTTGCGAGGATGAAATGCAGTGAAACACACCAGTGACCGCGAACGGAGCCTGCACAGAGCATGCACACCCATGAGTGACAGCCGCTCAACAACTGTCTCCAAGCTCTGTTGACACTCCATCCCGTCACTCATGTGATGCTGCTGACAAAACTAATACTTCAGTCATCGCTGCTCAATTCCAGTGAAATGTAAGCTTCCTATTTCAGCCTGGCCGATTATGAACTGCTTGCAGGTATCCCTTTTCATCTCTTTTTAAACCTGGCCAGTCACTAAGCATTTCTGTGTTGTTCTTTAATCTGACAACGCTCTCTCTCGCTCTATCTGCCTGCCTGTAACAGGGATCTCCCCAGATCCGTGGATTACACGTGTCTGCCTATCCATCCTGGTGTCCATCATTTGCACCTCGCTGTCCATGTGGGAAACAACTGTCATCATCCCAAAGCATCAGCCCCTTTTGCTAAAGGCCTGCAAACTCGGTGCTGTCACTCTGGTTCCTCAAGTTTTCTCTTTCTTTTACCCAAAGACAATCCAATGAAAACCACTGATTTTTTCCTTTCTGCTACCAAGTATCAGATTTTTAAGAAATGCATTATATTCAGATTTAATTAGTTATTGAAAACCTGTCATTTTCATGTCAGTCTCAGGTAGCTACATACACATACTGACCACACACACCCACTCTGTGTCTGTGAAAGTAAAAACTGTGTGACTCACTCCCACGAAGAAGGCAAGTTCCTCCCCTTTCTCACAGTTACACTCAGGGGTGCTGTCCAAAATATTTAAGGACCAGAAGGGCCTGAGTCCAGGCCACAGCTGCTGACCAGGTTCCCCCCAGACCCTTGCTGAGCCCAGGATTAAGCCTCTAAGTGCTGGGCCAGGAGCCTACAGTGGAGGGCCCGAGTGGATGCAGAGTTTGAGATAGCAGACATTGACCAACCAGCATCAAACATACAAATATTTAAAAACTAGCACAGCTCTGCTGGTCAACAGCCCCTGAGTGTCAGCTCTGCTCATCTCACCTGTTGCTGAGATAAACCCTCGGGCATCGGGGTCAAGATGGCTTCTGGGTGCTTGCAGTCAACATCAATGAACAGATTCTGCTCTTCCTCAAGAGAAGATCTGTGATCTTAAAAAAAAGTCAAAATGCATGAGTTTTACATTGAAATAATATATTCAGAACGCTATAGTACAGTAAAAAAAGTCAAATAAATATTTTGTGTAGACCTT
Organism: Hylobates moloch; assembly: GCF_009828535.3. Classification (NCBI taxonomy): domain Eukaryota; kingdom Metazoa; phylum Chordata; class Mammalia; order Primates; family Hylobatidae; genus Hylobates; species Hylobates moloch. Next base: position 126,357,348 of record NW_026652283.1, read on the forward strand.
TCAATTTTCCATGCTTACTTGACACCCAGCTATTATTAAGTTGAATTTTTAACAAATCCAATAAAATATTCTTTCCAGAGGGTAATACAGTATTTGCCTGTATTTGAAATTTTCAGTATTTACAGTTTAACTTCGAAAGGGAGAGGTGCCATTTGAATAGCTAGATAGTAAAGTGGCAATATTTTGGAATTTTAGTGTTTTAGAATATTTCATAAATTAAATATTTTAGTTTCTTAATCTATAAAATATCACAAGGAAACACAGCTAAGAATGGCTAAGAGCAGTCATTGAAAACTGAGGTGAGTCAAAAGTCATTGAAAACTGAGGTGGCACTTAGTGTATTTCCTGCATCTCTCTCACTGGACGCCTTAAGAAGCACAGCTTCCCAAAACTCAAACAGTTTAAACAAAAACTAAATCTACACTCGGGCATGGTGGCTCACTCCCCTAATCCCAGCACTTTGGGAGACCGAGATGGTAGAATCGCTTGAGCCCAGGAGCTCAGGACCAGCCTGGGCAACATAGCAAGACTCCATCTCTACAAAAAAAAGCCAGGCATGGTGGTGAGCACCTGTACTCCTAGCTAGTCAGGAGGCTGAGGCAGGAGGATCACCTGAGCCCAGGAGGTCGAGGCTGCAGTGAGCTGTAGTCGTGCCACTGCACTCCAGCCTCAGTGACAGAGTGAGCCCCTATCTCTAAAAAACAAGAAAACGCCTACATTCATGTTTTAAAAATACAGCTAACTACATTATAGCATCCACAAAATGGCTGGAAATCAGAAAAGCACAGGCAATTTTAGAGGATAGAAACCTGAGTTTTTCTAGTTCAAAGATCCCAAACCCTGGCTGCACAGAAACATCTATCCAAGGGGCTTTAAAACCTACTGATGTCCAGACTTTTCCCTCAGAGATCAATGGATCACCCAGGGAAGGAGGGCCTGGCACCAGCACGTTTTAAAAGCTTTCTAGTTAATTCTTAGGTACAACCAGGACGAAGAACGAAATTCTGTCCAAGCCTCTCATTTTATGGCTTAGGAAACTCGGGTTGGGAGTTTAGGGATTTGCCCTTTTTTTTTTTTCTTGAGATGGAGTCTTGCTCTGTCACCCAGGCTGGAGTGCAATGCTGGGATCTCTGCTCACTGCAAGCTCCGCCTCCCGGGTTCATGCCACTCTCCTGCCTCAGCCTCCTGAGTAGCTGAGACTAGAGGCACCTGCCGCCATGCCCGGCTAATTTTTTTGTATTTTTAGTAGAGACAGGGGTTTCACCGTGTTAGCCAGGATGGTCTTGATCTCCTGACCTCGTGATCTGCCCGCCTTGGCCTCCCAAAATGCTGGGATTACAGGCATGAGCCACCGCGCTCGGCCAGGGATTTGCCTATTAAACTGCCGCATCTCTCCAACTGACCCCCAAAAGAGTACCCCCTAAACCAAAGACAAAGCACGACCTGCTCCCAGGGCCTGAGTCAGGGCTTCTCAGACTGTCCCACACACCCAGTCCTGGGATACTCTGCCGGCCTCCAAATCCGGCTCAGGGGCCTGGCATGGGCTCCGGGTGGGCAGTTGTGATCAGCTCCTGGAATCTGGGCCCCGGTCGGGGGGTTGCTGCTGGTGGCAGACACACTCCTTGAGGCAGTGAATGTGGCCCCAAATCCCAACTCCTCACTGGACAGAGCCGCCTGTGCTTTCCAGGGGCTGTGTAAATATGGCCACCTCCTCAAAGGCTGTTCTTTGCTGCCCCGAGCACCTCATGGCACCTCATCAGGGCAAAATACTACTGCACATTTTATTAGAATGCACCTGACTGTCTCCATCACCAAATAAACCCCTCGGGGATGCTGACAGCTTTCCCCCACCTTGTCTGAGATGCCGAGGGCTTCATTAGGACTGAAAGAGGAAAAGGCCTCCTGAGTTACACCATGTCATAACAACTACACCCCATATCCGAGGCCGTTCCTTGAGGGAACACGTGACTGTAAAGTCCCTTCCAAGTGCAGATACTAGCAAATGCTACCCACGTCCTAGCACCAGACAGGCATGTTAGAAAGCTGGAGAAACAACCAGCAAATGCCAGGTCAGAGTCACAGCGATCCCTGTATGGCAGTGAAGTCTCAGCCACCCTCCCGTAACTCGACCTTAGGACATCCGTGCACAAAGGCTCCGAGAAGTCTCCTCAGACGGTAAATGACCCCAGCCTGCCGCTGTGCACGACACCTCCACACCAGCTGCCTTTTCCACACATAGATACACAGACCACTGCGCCTTCGTGAGATTTTTAGAAAAACCTGAAAATTCTGCTATCTACTCCAAATCTCCCCTCACCAAGGAAAAGGTTCCTAAAATCCCAGTTCAGGACGCTCACGACCTCAGTCCCTGAGGGACCATGCCCAGGAGGGCCGATGTGCTATAAATACAGAGTCCAATGCCAAGAATCCACAGGGACAGTGGCCCCTGCGCAGCCCTCCCTATGTCCAGCCAGTGATTCTCAATGATTCTCTGCTGCTCGGTTCCCTCAGTCTAAAAGGCCAGCCCCGCAGGATGGGGAGGCTGGGGTCAGCAGGGCTGATCCAGACCTAAGCACTGAGCAAGCTGGTGCTCCCCAAGGCTGTGGGAGCCTGCGCGGCCGCCCCCCACCCTGAGTCCTCCCCACAAGATGTGGCCTCCCCCCCAACCCTGTGTCCTCCCCGCAAGAAGAGCCGCAGGCACGGACCCTGCGTGATGAGAGACTTGGTCCTGATGAAGGAGCGGCCCCTCTTCACGGCCGCCCTGGTCCTCTCCAGCCCATCCTTGGTGCCGTCCTTCGCAGCCTTCACGAGCTTCTGCATCTGCGACAGAGAGGGAGATGTGAGAACGTGACGGCGGCAGAACCCACCTGTGACTTTCATTTGCCTGTTTTAAAAGAATACTGTCAAGTAGTCTGGTTCTTGTGAGCGCATGTGTCACGTGCAGTTCTGGGCTAGGTTTTGTTTTGGTTTTGTTTGTTGGAAAAAAGGAAAAAACAGACCTTAAAAATACAGCCCTTCCTGGACATGGTGAAACATGTTCCCTGCCCCGTTTACGGTATTATATGTGATCCGCTCACACAAAGAGCTACGTGGGGGTCACAGGTGAGTCACTAAAGTGCACAAATGTCAAACAACTCGCCCCGAATTAAACGGCAAAACAACTAACTGCAGATGCTCACAGCTCCAGTTTAGCCTTCTAACCTCCCTGGGGCTTCCCACGGCACCCCATTTGGGGGCATGGCCAGCTGTTGACAGGGCCGCCTCACATGCGTGGTCACACGGACCCAGCCCCAGCCACAGGGCTGAATGCAAGACCCTGGCAAGTGCTGCACGCAAGACCCTGGCAAGTGCTGCACGCAAGACCCTGGCAAGTGCTGCAGACACGCACGGGACGTGCCCGAGGGAGGGTCGGCATGCAGCATGCTGCGTATGTCAGACTCGGAAGCCATGTCCCCCTGGCCTGGGGCTCCCTGCCTCCACTTCCTCGGCCAGACCTGTGCTGGACACTCACGGCTGCCTGGACTCAGGGGCGTCTGAGGTGTCTCCTGCCATCTGATTTCTTATTCCTTAAAAACCCAACATCTGAGGTACTGGCCACTGGACGCTGAGTGATTCGTCTTTAAAAGATGATCTCTTATGGGACAACTGATGTCCCCATCCCAGGGACCTCTCAAACGGACCAGCAGTGCAGCTGAGAACCAGGCTCTCCTCACTCTGGGTCACATCACCGCGTGAGGAGCAGGGCTGCTGGGCGCCGGCGTGCAGACAGTGTCGCTCTAGCCCTGGCCGTGTCTGCCTGCCCTGGACTTCCAAACGCCTCAGGCCTGCCTTCCTGAAGCGTCCACCATGAACACCACAAAACACGCATGGCCTCACACCCGCGTCGCCTGCCCCAGCCCATCTCCACCACTTGCAATGCTGTCCCCCACCGACGGCGTTAACATCACGGCCCCCGTGGGCTCCCCTGCTCCTGCATCTCCCAACCCCACATGGGACCATGTCCTGCTGCCATTTCCTTGGCCCCTGCACCCATGTCCCCTGCCTCCCGCCCGATGGCGCAGACAGCGCTGCCCGCCTGCATGTTTCCGTCCTGCACAGCCTGTCCATGTCCTGCTCTTTCTCAACCCCAGATCTGGGCTGTGAACCCTTGGTTTTCAGCCAGCCCCATCAGGGTCCTCGGACAGACAATCAGAGAACTGCAAACCGACAAACTGGAGGGCCGCCACGCTCCCTGAGCCCCAGCTCCATGCAGAGCAGGTGACACCCCGGGTTCCAGGTCACAGCCTTGGCCAGGTCTCCCAGCTCTCAGGGCTGACACGGGGCTGCTGTCACTAGGGGACGGGAGTGTGCTGGGCCTGGCCCCGGCTGCTTCCCCAGCCTTCCTTCCCCACTTCCCACAGTGCCCTCACCTGCTTCAGCCAGGGCACTCCGTGTCTGTGAAAATCTCCAAACGTAGCTCACACACCCCTCCCACGGTTCTGACGGTGTCCTCCACTCCTCAGAAACCCCGCCACACTGCCTGCAGCCTCCGACAGGTCCCTTCAGACACCCTGCAGGGGAACCAGCCGGATGCTGGATGTGAGGGGATAACGCGACTCCCAGGGGGCGGCTGTGGCTTCTGATGGCCCGAGCACAACAGGGCGACGAGCCGGCTGCTCCAGAAGCTGTGTGGAGTGCATAGCCCTATTCCAGTGAGTGCCACTCAACACGTATGAATGATCACAAAATACCAGCAGGATAAAAGGTCAAACTGCAGGAAACAGTACTTGACAGTGCCCTTTTAAAAGACATCGCACAGAACAGACTGTCACGACATTCAGGTCCGGCAGTTCTCAAGCATTCCAGCCTCAGGAACCCTGGACGCTCTTAAAAATTACGGAGAGCCCAAATGGCTTTCGTTTACCAGGGTTTTACGTATCAGTATTTACTGCACTTGAAGTTAAAAAGCTGAAAAATTTTGGATATTTTTATAAATGTTCATTTAAAAAATAATCAACCTATTACATGTTATCTTAAATAACATTGATGAAAAATTGCTGTATTTTCCAAAACAAACAGAAAGTGGCATTGTTGTACATTTCTGGAAACCCCTCTCACATAGACAGCCAGATGGCGTTCCGCCAGCTGTGAGGCCACAGCTGTGGAGCCTCCAGAATGTTCCCGGGTTCCCCGTAAGAGGGAGAGAGTGAAAGGCACAGAGCGTCTCAGAGTTCACGTGAGCCCCAAAACGTCGGGGGATTCCGGGAGCCCCGGACCACCCTTTGAGAACCGCTGTTGAGACACCAAGGACCGACCGAGCCGCGCGGTTTTTCTTTACTGCCTGGCCGGCAAGTGGGGGCAGCGGCCGGGGGCAACACTCTACCTTCAGTTCATGCTTCTGCCTGAGCTGCTGAATCTCCACCACGCCCACCGTGCTTGCCATCAAATCTCTCATCTTTTTCTCATAGTGCTCCTTTAAACGGGTTAGGTCATGAGAAAGCTACAGCATAAAGAGACACAGTCTTTTCACAAAAAGGCTCTTTTTGGTTCTTTGGGACAATTTTACATTGAGAGGATGCTGGCAGCGTCTGCAGTGGCACATGAGGCGTGTCCTGGCTGGGGGCTTCTGGGACCACACGCGGGAGTCCCCATTACTAGCCCGGTTGGTCCTTGAGAGATAAATGCACAAATAGTTGACTGGGCGCGGTGGCTCACGCCCGTAATCCCAGCACTTTAGGAGGAGGAGGTGGGAGGATCAATTGAGCTCAGGAGTTCAAGACCAGCCTGGGCAACGTGGTGAAACCCTGTCTCTACTAAAATTACAAAAATTAGCCAGGTAGGGTGGTGTGCGCCTGTGGTCCTAGCTACTTAGGAGGCTGAGGTGGGAGGATCGCTTGAGCCTGGGAAGTGGAGGCTACAGTGAGCCGTGATGGTGCCACTGCACTCGAGCCTAGGTGACAGAGTAAGACCCTGTCTCAAAAAAAGAAAAAAAAAAGGAGAGATAAATGCAGAAATGAGTTAAACATGGCATCAAAAGACAGACACTATCCAGACACCAGGCTAGAGTCTTCTCTGTGCTAGACAGGAGCAAATGCACGCACACAAAATATCTGTGAAATCATTCGTTTACATTTTAGTGGAATCAAAATTATCCAATATATAAAAATACATGAAATTATTTTTTGTGTTGGCATCCAAGCAAAAGATACTTGTATTTAAACTGTACTGAAGGTGACATATTTTGGGGATGGCAGCACGGATTTTCAACAGTCTCCAACCTGAGGTCACTTTCTCTCTAACTGACGGGACTGGGGACCCCCTGGATCCTTCTCCATGTGGTCAAAGACACTTCAGATGCACGTGGCTGAGGCCCCACTGCTTGTCTCGGGGCATTTCTCATGTCACAGACACTTCAGGAAGTTTTTAATAAAATTCGAGATTTTTTGAGTTGACTTTTGAACAACATATAGTTTTATTTTGGTCGTTTTTAAAATGTGACCATTTAAACTAGAAAACTTGGTGCTGCCTGCAGCACTTCCAACCTGGACAGGCCTAACCCACGGGTGCCCTGTCTGCACCCCACACAGTATTCCCACCCCCGGTCCAGGCCACTGCCCTCGCAACATGGAGATGGAGGTGCAAGAGAGGCTGGAAGTGCAGAGCCCGGCGCTCCCGGGTTGTAATTCTGCACCACAAACCCACTGTGTGCTGGCTTTCCCCAGCTCCTTCTCCCAGCAGGAAGGGCTGCTGAACCACTGGCACTGCCCGGGCAGTCAAGGGCTCCTCTGGGAAATGGGCCCACCCCAAGGCAAGGGCAGGGTCTCCTGAATTACTACCAAGGAGTGACTACTAATGCCTCTGGGCTCCTCAGTGGCCTGGCCCCTCTGTCCACAGTCCACCACGAAGGCGAAACCAAAGAGCATTTAACCCACGCTCCAAGGCATGCATCGAGCCTCCATCTGTGATGTTAGAGCCCAGCACTCTTCTTAAATCTCAGTTTAAATCAAGTGTCTGACTCAGCTACAGCAAGCTAAATATCATCTTAGTTATCAGCTGTTAAAAACTACAATTGCAGGCCGGGTGCAGTGGCTCATGCCTGTAATCCCAGCACTTCGGGAGCTGAGGCAGGCAGATCACAAGGTCAGGAGTTCGAGACCAGCCTGGCCAATATGGTGAAATCCTGTCTCTACTAAACATACAAAAATTAGCTGGTGGTGGCGGGTGCCTATAATCCCAGCTACTTGAGAGGCTGAGGCAGGAGAATCACTTGAATCTGGGAGGGGGAGGTTGCAGTGACCCCAGATCATGCCACTGTACTCTAGTCTGAGCAACAGGCAAGACTCCATTTCAAAGAAAAAAAAAAAAAACCAAAAAACTACAATTGCAGCTTCGTTGGTTGTTTAAATCGCAGTTGTAATGATGACGGTGACAGAAAAGATCTAATTCCTGGAAGAACTTGTGAATGAAACTGGGTAGGTGAGCTGACCGCCATGATCTGGTAGATTCTCCTTGAGTTTCACGAGGCAGGTTCACAGAATATGAGACCCATAATCACTTGTAAACCACAGGGATGTGGCAGCTATGTCCAGCAAGGAAATCTCCGCTTACTGGGGGTTACGAGGGGACCGGAGGGATAACACCGGTTATCACCAACTGTCACTATGGCGGGCATCCAGTCACCATCTCTATCAGTAACACGGGACTGGCCGGCCTCAGAGGAGGACTGCATGTGGCTTCCATCTCAGCCTCACAAAGAAAGTACACAGACATCACTGTACATGAGCACAATCTATCCTTTTACAAATAGTAAAAAAAAACTCTAACAACGAAAAACCTATCACCCGGCCCGGCACCACAAAGACCTGGGAAGTGCCTCAGCTGAATGGTTCCCAGGTTCCATGACTCACAATCACCCAATTCCAGAACTCACGCCTTACAGCTCTGACATCCCACCTCGCACCCAAATCTCAAGACTTTTCCACAAAAAAAGTAAAATAAAAATTCCCTGTAAGAAAGGATCATCAGGCTGGGTGTGGTGGCTCACACCTGTAATGCCAGCACTTTGGGAGGCCGAGATGGGCAGATCACCTGAGGTCAGGGGGTCGAGACTAGCCTGGCCAACAAAGGGAAACCCTATCTGTACTAAAAATACAAAAATTAGCTAGGAGTCATGGCAGGCACCTGTAATCCCAGCTACTTGGGAGGCTGAGGCAGGAGAATGGCTTAAACCTGGGAGGCGGAGATTGCAGTGAGCTGAGATTGCGCCATTGCACTCCAGCCTGGGAGACAGAACGAGACTCCATCTCAAAAAAAAGAAAAAGAAAGAAGAAAGGATTGTCACAGGTCAGTTTAGAAGCTTTTGTCCCTTAACATCTTCTATTTTTACATCTTCCTGTTCATGCTGAACATGCTAAAGTTCAAAACCTCGCTTAAAGCGAAGTACAGATGTGCTGTGTCTTAGGGAACCCTGATCCCATCTATTCAGTGTTCTGCAAATGGTGCTACATGCAAAGCACATAATACATTAAAAACACAAGCAATTCAGAGAATAATTACTTTCTTATTCAAGGTGGTGAGCTCATTTAAGACCTTTTAAGTGGTTTATAGAAGTTTAATTTCTCCATCCTTCCAAGACGATACTTAACTATATGAAACAAGAGGCGTCTTCTCCTTTGCCAATATCTTATGCTTTCCCCAAATCACTTACCAGCATCTTAACAAATCACTATGAAGTATTGGGTGGATCACAATCATATTCACAGCCCCCTGCCCGTGTTAACACGAGAGCACCGTCCCTCACGCGTGCACGGAACACATACTTGCTTTTTGTGGTTGCTGCGCAGGAAGGACCTGGGAATCCCATTCTTGCACTCCGAGTCACTCTGCTCTTCGTAACTTTCAAATTCACTCGAACTCCATCCGTATTCCAAGGAGCTGTTTCCACCTTCATCCCCATTCTCAACATCATCATAAATCATTTCATCTGAGTGCATAAATTCCAAAATGAAATTAAAACTTTAGAATTCCATGTGGGCTATTTTGTGCCTGCTTGTGGTTTTGCCGAATCATCTAGAGCTGGGGGTGGAAGCAAATCTGAATCGTGCTGAGGACCCTGCGGAGCCCCGGGCGTGCTCCACGGAAGGCACTGTGCAGCGCCTCCGCCACCCGGGCAGGGCCAGGGAGGCTGGGGAAAAGGACTTCAGGCGTTTCTCACAAGTGCCCCTGCCCCATCTGTACCCTGAGGACCACCTGGCTATGGGAATCAGCCACAGTCACGCCAGATAACTTGTCAGCCTTAGAGAACTTCCCAGGAAGACAAATCTTCCTTTATATAAACTTACAGGATGTTCTGAAAATTCAACAGAGAGAGAATTGGTGGGCAGATGGTAAGCAGGTAGCTGAATGGTAGATTATAGAAATATGGGTAGGTGGATGGATAGGTGGATGATACAGATATTCAAGTACCAGCACTAGCAAGAAAATACACACAGATTTTTTAATTTTCAACGCTGTGATGATAACAAGACTTTTAGACAATGAAAATGAGATTCTTCAAACTCCCAGAATATGAGTGTCTCTCTAAATCTTTTATCAGTCACACAAGCATAAATATTTCTTTATTTTATCTGATTTCTTAGATATAAATAATCTTCATGCCTTAAAAATGTTAAATTTATTCTTTATGCATCCACAATCATTCACTGTAACAAAACTTGGCCTTAAAAATCCTTAATAATTAAGCACTGAGGAATATATACATCTTAGCACGTAAGTAACATTCAAAGCCAACACTCGCTTTCACTGGAAATGCAAAATTAGACATGAACTTGTCACTTACAATCCTTAGATATTTCAAATTACCCTATCCTTGTAATATTTCTCCACTGAATACAAAACAGGTCCTCCAAATGTCTGATTAAAAGTTCTGGCGGGTAAACAGCAGCCTGGCAAACCCATAAAATGCGTGAAATGAGCTCACTTTGTAGAAGCTGCAGTGCGTTCTGTGTGCCACGGGCAATGATCACCACCCGGGCAGTTGGCACCCTCAGCAACTCAGCTCAGCGGGTGAATGGGTCAAGTCCTTGCACAACTGCCTGAAATTTGGGGCCGGGCATCATCCTGAGAGCTCACCCACATGACCAAGAGCCAAGAGTCATCCTGAGAGCCTACCCACGTGCCCAAGAGCGGAGGGGCTACGGCCTCTACCATGTACTAGGGGACTCAGAGAAAGGCACCCTTACACTCCCCGGTGTGTGTCTGCACTGCTCCTTCAGCTGTCTTAGGACATCCACCCCCTACATGGCCCCGTGTGTGTCTGCACTGTTCCTCCAGGCTGTCTTAGAACCTCCACCCCCTACACACCCCGGTGTGTGTCTGCACTCTCCCTCCAGACTGTCTTAGAACCTCTACCCCTTACACACCCGGGTGTGTGTCTGCACTGTTCCTCCAGCCTGTCTTAGAACCTCCACCCCCTACACACCCCGGTATGTATCTGGACTGTCCCTCCAGAGGTTATAAGGAAACTCCATCCGCTACTTCCTTGCATCCTTCTCTGGACTTCCAACTTTTCTGGTCCATACAAAACAAGTCTACACAGACATGGTTTTTATACATGTTACCTTTTTCACCTCAGTTAGATTTTCAGCCCTTTGAGAGATGGAGCTGCATTTTCTATATTCAGCACAGCAATTGGCAAGAGTCTAATCAATCAATCTAGTTCTCTCAGTGCCTTGTTAAGGCTCCTAGGACCTAGCCACTGGATCGGGCACCTTTAGACGCCTTTACCTTAGCTCTGTTACAACTCAGCCTATTCAGATGTATGAAAAATGGGTGGTTTTCAATGTTTTAGAAACGTAATTGCTGTTCTGGCCCCCAGCAGACACGGAACTTGCAAGGACTTTGAAGGGTCTTGCTAACCATCAATTCAGTGAATTACTGACATCCTCTTGAATGCCTGGGCTCGCAGATTTGTGGTTCTAAAACTGGACGTTAAATCCAGTCACCCTGGCCTGTGTTTTCTCACTGAGCCAGTGACCAGCCAGCGCCGTCGACTTATTGTCCTTGGTGACAATCTTGTCGTCGGCCCTTACCCCGCGTATTTAAAAAGTGGCCTATGAAGGCATTGGCTACACAGTGAGCGCACCTAATGCCACTCAACCGTATGTGCTGAACTGGCTGAAATGAGTATTTACGTGAACCCTGACACAATAAAAAAAAAAAGAAAAAAGTGGCCCTGTGTGGCCTCCATAACATCTAGTAAGGAATTTTCCCATATTCTCCTTGTGTTCTGAGTGCCCCGAACTTTAAACGAGTGAGGAAACGTGATGCACTACCCCGCGACGCCTCTCAACGCAACGAGGAAATGCGGGTGCACTACCCCGCGGCGCCTCTCAACGCAA